>NW_011495032.1:5642451-5644512 GCF_000754665.1 Bison bison bison
TAAAAATTAAAGAAGAAGGCAGTGCCGGCAGCAGTCATGGCGGCTCGGTGCGTGCGTCTGGCCCGGGGCAGCCTCCCGGCTTTCGCGTTGTCTCTCAGGTCTTCTCCTCGGCTGCTGTGCACAGCTGCAAAACAGAAGAACAACGGCCAGAAAAAAGAAAAAAAAAAAATTAAAGAAGAAGAACACTAGTCACACTGGATGAGAGCCCCTCCTTAATAATCTTATTTTAATTTACTGTTTAGAGATCTCCATCTCCAAATACAGTCACATTCCGAGGTATTATGGATTAGGATTTCAACATACGAATTTGGGGGAAGACGTAATTCGGCTCAGAACAAGTACCTCATCTAATAACACCCCGATTGTTTCAAGGACGGGAGAAGAATCCTGGCAGGGCAGCACAGGACACCCTGCCCTTAACTGTGGTGCAAACCTACCTCCTCCTGACTGCAGGTCTTTCACATTAATCCATTTGCTCTAACTATATGCACCAGAGTTTCTAATAAGCATGTTACAAATTACTTTGCGGCAGACACAAAAATCTAAGAACTAATTTCTAGAATGTTAGTATAAGGTCAATAACATGTCCTCAACCATACCAGAATACCTCCACTTCTTCTTCTTCTTCTTCTTTTTTTTTTTTTTAAAAAAGGCTCTCTTTCTCCACTGAATTGATCCAGTAACTAATTGGTTTGACATCACTGATACCCAAATAATTCAGAGCAAAGTTAAAGCTCTTACCTTGTACATGAAGGGGTTTGGAAAGAGCTTCAAAGACATTTTGACAGTTTTTGCTCTTTCCAAAACTTCCATTTTATGTTGTCTTCACTTCACAGGAGCTTTAAAACAGGACCACTTGTGGCTGCCCATTTGGTTAAACTTGGCTTTTATCTGGAGCAACGTGCTCCACACTCACAGGATTTATCTAGTTTTTTTCCCCCATTGGGTTCGATTTTAGCCAAACTGTCAACAATCCAGGGGCAGCTTTAAAGGTATATCCCAAGAACTGGAGTGTGTACCTTATGTCAACACTCACAGGTCTCCCATACTTGGTCTCAACTGTATGAATACCTACAGATTTTCTCCTCATAGAGGAAGAATGAGTGTACAGGCTTTTAGGTCAACCCTTTCTTCACTGGTCTGAGAAGTTTTTGGGGGCAGGTGCTGTGTTGTCTTCATCTCTGCAAACCCCAATCCTGGCATGATGCCCAGTACACAGGCACCAGAAGGCATTGAACTAAGTTAAGTCCTCAGTCCTGCTGATGGGGTTAGAGGTCCTTGGATCCCTTCTGCTTCAACCAGGATTTAGAATAGGGGTGGGGTGGCAGAATAGCCCCAAAGGACCGGTCAAAGCATCCTCTCGTAAAGGAAGTTGGGTGGTAGAGATGAACTTAGATGAGGGTTGATGGTATTTGAGAAATAGTCAAATTGTTGGAAAACATATAGCTTCCCCGAATGACTGAGTTGGAGGGTGGTACCAGTTTAAATGTGTAGATTCTGATATATACTTGTAAAAGAAAGATCACCTTACAGTTATGCTTTATAGTGATATCTGCTCCCTCTTCATACACCAAATGAAGATACAATTGCAATTGTCTCCTGTTGGGTTTGTTTCTCCTCTTTACCCCCAATGATCGGATCAGTGTTCCTGTAAAACCCTTCCTTCCCTTCTGCATCCCCTAAGCATAAACATTCATATATGGGAAGATTCTGATACGTATGATCACTCCAAACGTCATATGCCCAAAACAGAAACAAGGCACAGCCTTGGAAAAATTCTCAATTTACTACTGTGATTAAATTGGGATATCTTAAAGCATTAAGAAAAAAAAAGCTTAGGACAAAGACCCAGGTGTAGAAGAAGTGGTAACAATCTAGGGTGTTGAGCCTGCCTGCAGGAGGTGGGGAAGGACAGAGGTACAGCTAGAAGTGTGACAGCTGTCAGTCTGATGGTGGTTATTTATTACTGTCTAAGAGAGAGACACCTGCATGGGGTGGGTGTGAGCATCACATTGCTGGACGGAATGCTCCATCACAGGGCAGGGCTTCACCCCCTGTTCC
>NW_011495032.1:5644612-5654456 GCF_000754665.1 Bison bison bison
CTGTTCCCTAAATAATCGTCTCGGGCCTGAAGACCTTCAATCTGGAAGGAGGTTATCCTTATAACAAACATCAGTGTCTGGCTCCTGGAAAGGGGAGTGATTTGCTTTTAAATTTGTTTTAAAAGGAGAGTGATATTTGCTTTATAAACCAGTTTGCAAAAAAACATTTAACTCATAGGTGGTACCAAGTGCCTGATCATGTGGATGTTCTGATAAGATCAGAGTTTAGCTCTGGAGAGCTGAGGCCTGGGACCCTGGCCCTGTGGCCCCACAGGGCTGTGACTGAGGGGGCAGAGGTGTCCACAGGCCTCCTGCTCAAATACACAAGAACAACCTGTGTGTTCTGTCACTACTGCACTGGTGTGTTTTTGGATCTCCTGTCTTCTTCATGCCCCCACCTTCATCCAGAGCATGACAAAGTGCTGCCCTGCAGAGGGTGTGTCACTAGCTCACAAGTACAGAAATTCAGATTAAGCAGTTAAAACCTTTAAGAGAAATAAAACAGAGAAAATCATTTCTGCTGAACAGTGGGGCTTGGATTTTATTATATGTCTTTGTCTCATTTAATTTTCTCAGAATTTCTTTTTATTTGTATTTAAAAAAAACGTGGGTCCATGAAGACTAGTCCTTCCACCCCAGGCAGTTTGAGAAGCGTTGATTCAGGGAGTCCCATTTTCCACCGATGTTCTGTTACTTCCAGTGCCTGTCCAAATGGGAGCTGTGGGTCTCAACCCTGTTGCACTGTAGGATCACCCTGGGAGCTGAAAAAAATACCTACATCCATATCTAAAGAGAAGTCTGGGATCCACCCCAATCAATTAAGTAAGCATGCAGGAGGGGTCAGGGTAGGGCAAGGCTCCTATATTTATTAAAAAATGCCCTTGATGTTTCTAATGTGTGACCGGGGATGAGAATCCTTAATGTAGGCCATAGCTGATCAAGGAGCGCAGATTGAATGAATGTTTAAACGTGTCGGCCAGCCACCAGCAGGCATTTATTACACACCTGAACCACACCTGAAAGTGCTGTCCCAGGTGCTGAGTAACAGACTACAAACGCACAAATGTTAACCCAGATTTTCTAATGTGATGTGAAAGCCTCTTTGGACAAAGCCAGCATATATTAAAAAAAAAAAAAAAAGATAAACCTAGTAAACCCACAGGATTCATCTACAAATTCATCTACACTCCATGCAGGAATGGAGTCCCTTTTCCCCCCATTAAAGCAGTTTATGCAATAATACTCCACCTAATGGGAGATCACTAAGGCTGGGGCTGCCATTTGGTCCAAAATGCCACTAGATGTCACTCAAGGTCCCTCAGGCTTCCCGCTGCCCAGCCTTCAATTCCTCACTGGATCATTTTCCTCTCCGGCCCTGTGCCTGTAGCCCACAGCTCTCAGAGTGAGCCATGGACAGGTAAGGACAAAATGTTCTCATCCTCCGATCTGCTTTCCTGCTGTCCCTGGCACCCCAGGCCCACCTCGTTCATTCATTGACTCAAGAAGAATAACCAAGGGCTGATTATATCTCAGACATTAGGTCAGGCTATGATGAAATAATGGTGACACAGCCAGGGTGCCCCACCTCATAGGGTTTAATCTGAAAGCATGCCTCAGACTAATTAGTATTGTTGGTGTGCTTATTCATTCTCCCTCAACTAGAGGATCTCATACCTTTTTGACCACCACATCCAAAATAGGAAAGAGATTTCACATCAAAATTCACATACATACAAGCATAAACTGAAAGTTTCACAGTCCCATGTTTATCTTCAGTTTGTGTGATACATTCTGTTTTCTTGTCTACGCTAGTTCATTTGTCTTTTCAAAATCCACTAAATTGATTTCAAAACCCTCTGATAAGTCACAATCTAAGAATGAAAAATTCTTGCCTTGAGGGCAAAGGCCACCTTTTACCAGTGACTCTCAAATAGTATGTGAGCAATGCATGTGTTTTTAAATAAATGAAAATTATGAGAACTAATTTGCTTTAATATTTCATTAAAAAGACTTATAGGTTAAGCGACTTATGGATGATCAGTGTCCTATGAATGTACCTATAAAGATTATATTCACCTACATCTACTATACATCTACAAATAATTTTTTTCAGATAATATATAGATCTTAAATTAGACACACCCAATATGCTATTAATACAATTTAATATTTTAGTCATGATCTGGGGCTTGTATATTTTATTATTTTTCTTTTAAAAAAATTATTTTATTGAAGTATAGTTGATTTATAATGTGTTCATTTCTGTTGTACAGCAAAGTGATTCAGTTATACATACATACATTCTTTTTTATATTCTTTTCCACTATGGTTTATTGCAGGATATTGAATAAAGTTCCCTGGGCTATACAGCAGGGACTTTGTTGTTTATCCATTGTATACATACTAGTTTGCACCTGCTGGTCTCAAACTCCCCATCTTTCCCTTCCCCATACCCTCTCCCCCTCAGCAAACACAAGTTTGTTCTTTATGTCTATGAGTCTGTTTCATAGATAAGTTCATTTGTGTCATATTTTAGATTTCACATATAAGTGATGTCATATGATATTTGTCTTTCTCTGTCTGACTTACTTCACTTAGTATGATGACCTCTAGGTCCATCCATGTTGTTGCAAATGGCATTATCTCATTCTTTTTTATGGCTAAGTAGTATTCCATGGTATATATGTACCACATCTTCTTTATCCATTCACCTGTCAATGGACACTCAAGTTTCTTCCATGTCTTAGCTTCTGTGAATAGTCCTGCTATGAACATGGAGGTGCATGATGCCCATAATGGGATTGCCAGATCATATGGTGACTCTATTTTTATTTTGCTTTTAGAAACCTCCATACTGTACTCCATAGTGGCTGCACCGGTTTACATTTCCACCAACAGTGTAGGAGGTTTCCCTTTCCTCCACATCCTTTCTGGCATTTATTGTCTGTAGACTTTTTAATGATGGCTGTTCTGACTGGTGTGAGGCAGTATCTTCATTGTAATTTTGATTTGCATTTCTCTAATAATTAGTGACATTGAGCATCTTTTCACCTGTATGTCTTCTTTGAAGAAATGTCTATTTAGGTCTTCTAGGGGGCTCAAATATTTTAAAATCATACAAGTAAAAGTATGTTCATTTTGGAGAAAAGTTAGAAGAAATTCATGCTTTCAGATATTATAACTTATTAGAAACTCTAATAGCTTAAAAGTTTGATATTAGACATGGTGACTCATAGAGTAATAGTTTTCAAAGATGATCACAACCTCATGCACAGGGTCACTGTCTCAATACATAGCTGACATGGTGAAAGAGACTTTGCCAATGTGATTAAATGAAGGCTCTTGAGATGGGGAGATGGTCTTGTGTTGTGTGGGTGGATCCAATGTAATCACAAGGGTCTCTATAAGAGACTTTATCAAGGGCTTTAGAAGACAGAGAAGGTAACAAGACACAGAGATCTGAAGATGTTAGGCTGCTGCTTGTGAAGATGGACCAAGGGGCCATGTGACTTCTGGAAAAGAAGCTGGAAAAGACAAGAAAAGATTCTCCCCTGGACCCTCCAGAGGCACAGAGCATGTTGATCCATTTTAGATAATTCTTATGTCCAGAACTTCCCTGGTGGCTCAGACGGTAAAGCATCTGTCTACAATGCGGGAGACCTGGGTTCGATCCCTGGGTTGGGAAGATCCCCTGGAGAAGGAAATGGCAATCCACTCCAGGACTATTGCCTGGAAAATCCCATGGACAGAGGAGCCTGGTATGCTATAGCCCATAGGGTCACAAAGAGTTGGACATGACTGAGCGACTTCACTTTCACTTTCAGTTTAATAACTTTGTGTTTTAAGTCACTAAAGTTGCAGTAATTTGTTATAGTATCAAGAGGAAACTTATACAGAGGAAAGATAGTTAGCTCTGTGCAGTAAACTAAAAAAATCACCAATTCAAAATTTTTAATTTAGTATCTGAAAAGAAATTTACTGTTTGTGTGTGTGTGTGTAACGGATTATTCAACAAGGTAATAGTGAGACAGCTAGAAAACCATTAAAAAATTAAGCAGGATGCCCCACCTCACCCCCCAAAATTAAGCAGGATCCCTATTTCCTTACACCAGAATTATTTCTGGATGGGTCAAGACTTAAGTATTAAAAAAAAAAACCTAAAAGTAGTAGAAGAAAATGTTTTCTTTTCTTTTGTTGTTGTTTATTTTGGACTGAGGAGAACACAAAACCTAGAAATGATAAAGAGATTAATGATAACTCACACATAGTTGATGGGTGCAACTCGTAATCAAGTTGGCAATACTTGTCAAAATTGAACATACTCAGATACTTCAAGCCAACAATTGTATTTCCAGAAATTTGAAATAAATGCTTTTATTTATGTACAAAGCTTTGTCATGAAAATGTACTTTACAGCATTGTATGTCATAGCAAAGAACCAGAAATGGCCTAAATGCTCCCCACCTTCATTTTTGACTATGCTGGATCCTAGTTCCTTGAACCTGTGCCCCTCTGCATTAGGAACTTGTAGTCTTAACCACTAGACCACCAGGGAAGTCCCTAAATGCCCAATAGAGAAGATTAAATACACTATGATACAGCCCTTTGAAAGAATGACGTATATCCATATGTTCTATTAAGAACATTTGTAAGTAAAATATAGTAAGTATGGAAAAAAGACATTGATTGTAGTTAGGGGGAAAAGATATTAAGCTTACAAATGCAGAGAAAATTCTGGAAGCACACTCAAGAAGTTGTGAATACTGCTTACCTTTGGACTCTGGAGCTGGAAGTAGGAGGAAGTCTTTGATTTTAAAAATTTTACATTTTTCTGTATAGTTCTTGATCCCAGGGATTGCTAACGTGGATCTTTTCCTGCTATAGAAAGGAAGGAAGGGAGGGAGAAAGAAAGAGAAGGGGAAGAAGGAAGGAAGGAGGGAAAAAGATTGAGAAAGAAAACATGGGGAAAAAAAGGAAGGAAGGAAAGGAGGAAAGGAAGAAGAAAAGAAAGAATAAGAAAGAATTTCTGGCAAGTGAAGAGGAAGCAGGTTATATCTAAAGAGTGACCAAACTGGGTCACCTGCCTTAGACATACATGTTATGTAATTTTTAAAAATAAATACCTATTTTTAAAAAGTACATTCAAAGGAGCTCTACGGGTTTTTTCTTTTTTTTTTTTTTTACTGGAGTATAATTGCTTTACAATGTTGTGTTAGTTTCTGCTGTACAACAAAGTAAATCAGCTATGTGTATACTTATATCCCCTCCCTCTTGAACTTGCCTCCCACTGCCCCCACCCCTACCCCTCATACCACCCATTTAGGTTATCACAGAACACTGAGCTGCAAAGGAGCTACGATTAAAGCAAGCCCAAGCCATAGAATTCTAAACTTCTTGGGAAAATGTATGACACTTCAAAGGTTTAAGTCTGAATTTGTTTGTCTTGTTTTGCTTTGCTTCAAGTTATGTCTGAAGATTCCAGACAGATGAAAGAATGAAATTAATCCAGCTAAGGCAGACAGATATTCAGTTAAGGTCACATGTCAGAAACCAGGTGTTTGAAACCCTGTTTTCCTTGTATGACCCACCTCACCAGCTTAGGTGACAAAACCGGGTCACTTTAAGTCACGTGTTTTTAATGTTAAAATTCATACCACTCTGATTTCCACCCAGCAAGCCCAGTCCAGCTTCCTGAGATGTTGTCCTCCTCAGAAGTCCCCAGTGACCCAAGAGTTTATCATTCTTCCAAAGGGGTCCTCCTAAGTTGGTGATAGGGAGGCTGGGGTCGGGGGAGACAGTGGCTGGTGAGTTGGCCACAGGGCCTGATCAAAGCTCCTTCTCTGCTGCCTTGCAACTGCCAGAGGTCACTGCCTCAGCACAGGCAGCCTGGCTTGGCTGCACAAGCTAGAACGGATGCCTTTTCCATTCTGGCTATAGCTACCCGGGGTTGGGAGTCAGTCACACAGTGCGAGGCCAGTCCCTTCTGCCAACACCCTCCAAGTGTGGACACAACCCTTGCTCTTCACTCCCAAAGCACAGCCAAGAGCAGGCACAGACAAAGGGGAAAAGTCACAGTCAACAGCATTGTCTGCCAATATCTAGGAATGTTTGCTGCCACTTTGAACTGAAAATAAAAACTTGCTAACTCTCAATGTAATATTAAATTATTTAGATTATGTTTCTTTGTTTTGTGTAAACATAATATTAGGTATAAAGTCCTCATTCTCATAGCCCTTCTACATCTATAAAATGACAATTTTGAACCTTTGATTAATAAAGTTAAAAATTCAATTAATGTTAAGTATGTAATGTAAATGATGTTTTGCTGAAATTAATTTTTTTTTGTAATGAGACTATGAAACTCACTGCTGTTATAGGGTCTATTTTTTTTTTAATTTTTTATTTTTATACTGAAGTATAGTTGATTTACAACGTTGTTTTAGTTTCAGGTGTACAGCAAACTGATTTAGTTATACATATTTGCATATCCTTTTCAGGTTCTTTTCCCATATAGGTTATTACAGAGTATTGAGTATAGTTTCTTGTGCCTTACAGTAGGACCTTGTTGTTTATCTCTTATATGTATAGTAGTGTGTATGTGTTAATCCCCACCTCCTAATTTATCCTTCTGCCCCAATGGTATTGGCTTTTTTAGGCATGAATTTCTGTGAAACTTTTGCACAGTGTACCATGAGGAATATGAATAACCTCAGATATGCAGATGACACCACCCTTATGGGAGAAAGCGAAGATAAACTAAAGAGCCTCTTGATGAAAGTGAAAGAGGAGAGTGAAAAAGTTGGCTTAAAACTCAACATTCAGAAAACGAAGATCATGGCATCTGGTCCCATCACTTCATGGGAAATAGATGGGGAAACAGTGGAAACAGTGTCAGACATTATCTTTTTGGGCTCCAGAATCACTGCAGATCTTGACTGCAGCCATGAAATTAAAAGATACTTGCTCCTTGGAAGAGAAGTTATGACCAACTTAGACAGCATATTAAAAAGCAGAGACATTAGTTTGCCAACTAAGGTCCATCTAGTCAAAGCTATGGTTTTTCCAGTAGTCAGGTATGGATGTGAGAGTTGGACTATAAAGAAAGCTGAGAGCCGAAGAATTGATGCTTTTAAACTGTGGTGTTGGAGAAGACTCTTGAGAGTCCCTTGGACTGCATGGAGATCCAACCAGTCCATCCTAAAGGAAATCAGTCCTGAATATTCATTAGAAGGGCTGATGCTGAAGCTGAAACTCCAATACTTTGGCCACCTGATGCAAAAGAACTGACTCATTTGAAAAGACCCTGTTGTTGGGAAAGATTGAAGATGGGAGGAGAAGGGGATGACAGAGGATGAGATGGTTGGATAGCATCACCGACTTGTTGGACATGAGTTTGAGTAAACTCCGGGCATTGATGATGGACAGGGAGGCTTGGTGTGCTGTTGTCCATGGGGTTGCAAAGAGTCAGACACGACTGAATGACTGAATTGAACTGAACTGAACCATGAGGACATTTGACCACCTCCTAGTTAGAAGGCTGTCGTGTCTACAAAGAGTATTCTATTTTTTTCTCATTAGCTCAAGAAAACGCAAGATATAATTCTTGGTGCCAAATACAAAATCAAATGCCAGTATTTGATGACAAGGTGGTCATCAAAATTATCCAGAATAGGCATTGATTAATTTTTTTAAAGATTATAATTTTAAATATAAACAAACATTTATCCTTTAAAAAAATTTATTTATTTATTTATTTGGCTGCTCTGGGTCTTAGTTGTAGCATGTGGGATCTAGCTCCCTGATCAGGGATCAAACCTGGGCCCCCTGCACTGAGAGCACAGAGTCTTAGCCACTGGACCACCAGGGAAGTCCCACATTTATCCATTTTGATAGAGAATTTGCAGATGGTATGATTCAATGTATATGAAATGCCCAGAGTAGGTGAATACCTATAGGCAGAAAGTAGATTAGTGGTTGTCAGGGGCTAGGGGAGGAGGGAATGAGGAGTGACTGCTAATGGGTATGGAATTTCATTTGGGGCTGATGAAAATATTCCATAATTAGGTAGAGGTGATGGCTGTACAACTTTGCAGATAAGCACTGTAGTATATGAATTATAACTCAATTTTTAAAAAGTGACTTCACAGTTTTCCTAAAGAATAGTAGATAGATAGTCCATTTACCTAAAGGACTCATCCTGTGGAGTTTTCTAAAACAAAGGGCATCGCCCTCCTGCCTCTCCAATCTTGAGGCTCCAGTTATATTACAATCAAGATTTCTATTTGTATAGAAGGTCACTGTGCTTTATAGATGAGGGTAGGCAGAATGGGCTGAGGGAGAAGGTCTGGAGATATGAAGGTTAGCTGGAGGGCTAGTTACAAAGCTCTACAGGACATTAACAAAGACAAATTCAAATCAGGTGAGTGTCACTCAGAGTCACAGCAATTTACTAGATTTGGAGCTCAGTAAGAGACCAGTCTATCTCAAGTACCTTCTCCAAATCCCACCAATTAAAGATTTAAGCATTTCATTCTCTTAACAAACTCTTTTGACACCGGGCAATGTCACTGTCTCCCGGCATGAGAGGGGATACAGCGATGACCAAGACAAGATCCTTGACTCCAGTAGCTCCCCATGGATAGTGGCGATAAAACCCGCACAGGGATAAGTATCCTATAATAAAAAGAACACTGTAAGAAAAGGGAGGTATAAACCTAAAAGTATCATGTCAAAGAGGAAGAAATTCTTACTTGTGGTAGAAGTAAGATCCATTATTGGAGGATGACTGAGTGTAGACAGGATGAAGGTGAAGGGAAGAGCATTTCAGCAGAGGGAACAGTATGAATAAAGGCACAGAGAACGGAGACACAGAGGCCGGAGAACCTGTCTGGGAAGGAGGAAGGAACCTGGCTGGAACCAAGCTGTGGGAAGGAAAGTCAGAACAACATGGACTGATGGGTTGTCTTTTTCAAACAGAAAAACTGAGCCAGGTGAAAGGGAGAAGAGAGTCCCTAGAAACTGCAGATTTCATAGATCTGTACAGATCTGCAAGGTTTTAGCTTGCAAAAACCATCCCTGATTAGTAAATAGGCCTTTTGTCGGGTTGGAGGGAAAGTGATTTTTGAAAGAATGTTTCAGAAAGGACAGCTCTGGTGGAGTCCTGAAGCTAAGAGCAAGGAAGAGCAAGAAGGTATCTGATGACAGAAGAGGACTCTGACAAAAATGAATGCAAAAATTCCTCCCGCCATAATTTCCACTATTATCCAGCCCACATATTTGTCTCACCGCCAGTAAGTTTGTATCATCAAAAAGATTTTAGAATACCTGGCTAAAAACCCCAGCCTGGTAATAACCGATTCATACACTTGGTTAGCATGAATTAATTTCATATTTAACAGCACACCGTTCCTGGCACATAGAGGCACTCAAAGGCTATAAATGAACGTTATTTGTTCTTTGTTTCAGGGTCTATATTTGGGGGAGGAAATCATTCAAATCTGCACCCTAAAACCTGTATCCTTTTTCAGCACTGAAGTTGGGACAACCTGGGGCCAAAAGGTCCGGTTTCCCACTTTAAACTGAGGTTTTTTCCCCCTCTGTGGGGTCCCTCATGTCTCTAGGTCCAGCGGGGGGGACGGTCCCAGTTTCAGTAACCAATCACCGCGGAGCCACAGCGCCCCGCCCCTCCTAGTCCCTCCCACCCGCCCAGGTCCCTCCTCCTTCGCACCTGCGCGTCCCCCGCGCTCCCGCTGGTGGGGCCGCTTCCAGCCCGCGCCGGCGGGGAGGGGGCTTGGCCTCACCTCTCGCGAGATCGCCTCCCGTGGTCGCGGCCCCAGCTCCGGGC
>NW_011495032.1:5654559-5656764 GCF_000754665.1 Bison bison bison
GTGGCCTGGGAGACGGGGTGTGCTTGAGGGAGGAGGAGACGGAGTAGGAGGAGGAGGAGGAAGAGGAGGAGGCGGCGGCGGCGGGAGGGACTGAGCGCCCATTGCACTCTCACACACAAACGCTGCTTAGGATTGTCGCCCGTTCGCTCTCGCCGCGCCGTTCCGCTCCTCCTCCTCGCGGCCCCACATTGTTCTCTCAGGACTCCGGGGTCCCCGGGGCTGGATTCTGAGCCCCGTCTGGGGCCCCCACCCCCGCGACACCGCTGCGGGGCTGGATTAGCTCATCCCCGCAGGGAGGTGCGGGAGCGCGCGGCAGCCCCGCAGTATGAGGTGGTGCCGGCGGCTCGGGGCCGTGGCGCGGCCGCTGCGGCGCCGGCTGCTGGGCGGACGCTGACGGAGCCCCGGGGGCGGCGCGGCCGGGCCTCCAGGCTTTTCTTCTCCAGCCCGGAGGACGCGGCTGGGACACGAAGGTAAGAGGCTCCGGGTCCCAGCCGCCTCTCGGCCCTGCGTGGCACGCGAGGCTGTTACCTGCGGCCCGCCAGGTGGGGCCGGCCGAAGGCGTGAGGCTGATTTCAAGTCAGGGGGAAAGGATGCTTTCTGCCTACTCCCTTTCTTCGTGGGACCCCTGCTCTCAGCCTCCTGGTGTTTTAGTTGGAATCTCTGTTCTGGGGGAATCAGGGGAGAAGGGATGGAATAGGTGCGGAGATGGAATGTTCCACGGCCCCTAAACTCTAGGTGAGGTTTTAGAATATTCAGTTTTCTACTGCTGATGGGATTCCTTTAAAAAAAAATTGGCTCCTTTGAAAGCTTCCTACTTGCTGCTTGGGCATACAGTCCTATCCTTGAAGTTTTAAGCCTTTTATGATTCTGCCTTTGCATGTTTGTGTTTAGGAACCTGTAGTTGAGCCAAAAGAAAAAGTTGAGATGTAGCAAAATAGACGTACGGATGCGCTTCCCAGGGTTTCCTTAACATGGAGTAGTTTACAGTGGCACATATATACGCACGGATGGTTCTGGGAAACTTAGAATGGGAGACTTTATGCCTGGAAGGCATTATACAGTGAACCACAGCGGAGGACGATGTGTATGGGTAGGGTTTTTCAGGCGCGTTTTCTAGGACAGTCTGTGTATCTGCAATGTACCAACTGCTGTTAGAATCAGAGATTGGAGTAATATTCGGTTTATGTAACCAAATCTTGGGCCCAGTTGAAACATTACAGTTTAAACCATGTTTATGGAGAAAAAAATCAAAACGCCAAAGTATCCGACTTGTAAAGAATGGTTTGAGTAAAAAGAAGACTGTGGAACAGTTAGGCCAGGATATTTTTTTATCCTGATTTTTGAACCTTAATCTTTGTTGCCAGAGGGGAAAAAAATACATTTTTAAGGGGAAGGAGATGACCTTAAAATAAATGATTGTTCAGAGCCCAAAATGTGCTTAATGGAATAGAGCTAGATAGTACATCAGTTAAATCTTGAATTTGAGAAATTCAACCTATAGTTTTTTTTTTTTAAAGGCTTTTTGTAAGCAAAAGTTTTTCTCTACAGAGCTTCTTTACTAACTCATAGCAGAAGAACGCAATCATTTTGTGGATCCCACCATTTTTTGTCAGAATAAATTTATGCTCCAATTACCACAGAAGCTATTTTTATGTTTCTCTCTCTCTCTCTCCTTTTTTTTTAATGGCACACATATCTTTGTCACCTCTTTTCTTTGAAACATGTGCATGGTCGCACAATATCATGATCTTGAGTAGTTTTTAAGAAGAGACTCATGACCTTATTTTTGTATATGGAAGTGTTTGTAAAACAGACTTAGCCTATTTTAAACATTTGGCAAGAGATTTTGAAAACAGGGAGCCATCACTGTTTTGCAGTTTTATTAATTGAGTAGGTTAAAATTAGAAAATCATAGGTTCCTCAGAAGTAGTTATGGATGAAGATGTGGCTTTCTTATTGCCTGTTTTCCTAGAACCTGTTTAGATTATAGGCTGTGCGTATTGAATTGTTTAAACTTTGTGGTTTTTTCTGATTTTCTAATTGAATATCTTTAAAAATATCCCTAGTAACTTCGTTACTTTAAATTTGTGGCACCCAATTTCTAATTTAGACTAGGCATAAACCAGCATTGATTGAACACACTTGCTAAAAATACTTTCTGGGTCAGATGTACTTAGAATGCAGCCTCAGGAAAATTCATTTGAA
>NW_011495032.1:5656864-5692319 GCF_000754665.1 Bison bison bison
TTCTCCTGTGACCAGTGTACACTTCATTATTACAGAAGGACTTAAAACATTATAGACTCACGATTAGATTTCATCAGTTCAGGCATAGAAGCCTAACTTTATTAATATAAAATACTTCATGTGGGATAGTAATGAAAACTTTTTACAGTGCCTTTTTTTTTTTAACTTATGTGACTCCCGTAGACTTATTAAACTCTGATTTGTATATTTGAGATACTAATATTTTAATTTCATCTACTAAACATAATTTAAATTGTGTGATAGTATAGTGTGCAATGTTATCTAGTTAGTATTATGATTTATTCTGAGCTCTTTAAGGGTAGGTGGTCATGTTTTTAAGTAAATTATCTTTAAGGAACGAAGTAAGAATGACAGATAATTTCAAGGAGACATTCTTACTGTTGCTGAGAGGACTCCCTCCTCTCCTCCCCCCTTCCCTGGATTAATATGGTCAGTTTTAAACAACAAGGAAGCTTTAAAAATATGTAGAAACCTTGTTTGGTGGATGTTTAAAGACATATTTTAAAGCTGTCCTTTAATTGTTAGTTATTAAAAATGTAAAGTTGGAGACCTCACTAGAAATGGCAAGTCTGTGTGACTTAATGTGGCTAAGTATGATTTGTTGCTTCTAAATAAAATTTAGTATTGGCAGAAATTCACTGGTTCCAAGCTGAGTTGAATTTTGTTGTTTTTCTGGGTAATAACATGCATGTTATGAAGTTTTTTATATTCAGTAGTCTAGATTTGTCAAATTAGTTTACTACGCTAAGCTGTGAAGCTTTGAAGATTGGCTTAGTATTCTGGAAATCTTTTTATTGTTTGCCAGAAAAGTACTGTAGGAGGAAGGTGTTATTTCTTCATTTAATATTCGATTAGCACAGATGGTGAGAAGGAGTATAGTGAACAAGTATTGTAGAATCTTCTCTTAATGTGGAAGTATGGTACCTAGGAGGAATATAATTTATTTCTTTTTTTGTGTGTGATCAGTCAGTACAGTCGTATTTAAAATGGAATGGGAAACTAGAGGGGAAATTTATTACATTCTCCTCCATTTCATTAGAGGTGATTTCCCCCACGTTCATTCTTCATTCTTCCTAAGCAGAAACACTGTAAGAGAGGTGCAAGTGCTTGAAGGAATTGAGGGGAACAGAATGAAAATTAGGCACTGTGGATTATCTTGTGGGAAAGATACTAATTTGGGTGAGTTATTGCATTATTGTGAGTTATTGTATCTCTTAAGAAGGAGGTTTTTATAGAGGAATATAAAGGGAAAAAGGATCCAAAATGGACGTGTTTATTGTCTGTTACATGCCAGACAATGTAAAGGGGCTTTTCATGCTATCCCACATAAGCATCAAGTATACTTTGGAAGGTAGGAATTATTAATCCTCTACTTCTCCTCCCCTCTTCCAAATGGGAGCATGAATAACTTGTCAAGGGTCATACTGCTAGTAAGTAGAATTTGACTGGGTTTGTCTGATTCTGAAGCTTATTCTTTAGATCATGTTGTTCAGTTAAACTTTTTGCAGTGGTGGCAGAATTCTTATTCTGCACTGTCAGATGTGGTAGCCATTAGCCGTGTATGGCACAGATCGAACACTTAAAATGTGATTGTTGTGCCCGAGGACCTAAGTTTTAAATTGTATTTAATTTTAATCAGCTTAAATATAAATAATCAGATTTCACTAGTAACTATAGTATTGGGCAGGACAACTTTAGATCTTGCTACCTAGAAAATCTGAAGTTTTGTTTGTTTTTGGTTTGGGTGTTCTTTTCTTTTTTTTTTTTTTCTTTGCCAAGCCTCACTATTCATCTTGCAGGCTATTAGTTCCCCTACCAGGGATTGAACCCTTGCCTCCTGCAGTGAAAGCCTGGAGTCCTAACCACTGGAAAGTGAAAGTGAAAGTCGCTCAGTGGTGTCTGACTTATTGAGACCCCATGGACTACACATTCCCTGGAATTCTCTAGGCCAGAATAGAGAATACCCACTGGAGTGGGTAGCCCATTCCTTTCTCCAGGGGATCTTCCCAACCCAGGGATTGAACCCAGGTCTGCTGCATTGCAGGTGGATTCTTTACTGGCTGAGTCACAAGGGAAGCCCAAGAATACTGGAGTGGGTAGCCTATCCCTTCTCCAGGGGCTCTTCCTGACCCAGGAATTGAACCAGGGTCTCATGCATTGCAGGCAGATTCTTTACCATCTGAGCTATCACGGAAGCTCCTAACCACTGGACCACCAGGGAATACCCGAAAATCTGAGTTTTGATATTGAATCTACCACTAGCTTATATATGATGTTAGTTAAGTTACTTAGTTCATGAGCCTCAATTTAATCCCTTGTGAAAATGAAGATGTTATCACTAAAAGATTATCTCTAGTATCCCTTCTTGCTCTAAAGTTCTTTGATTCTTACTAAAATATGCTATAGCATTTCATATTTGCAAGCATTATATCTGAACGAATCCCTTCCTCATATACTCACTCCTTATATAAAAACTTTTGTTTGTTTAGTCACTTTCTCTTTGGGAAAAGAGTTATGTTTAAAGCACATAAAAGATAATGGATTATTTTACCCTCAGTTGTTTGGTGAAAACACTGTGTAACCAAAGACAGTACTCACTTTGAAACAAATTTTGAATCTTTAAAGATCTTATTTTCAGCATGCCACTTGGTGGTGGTTTAGTTGCTAAGTTGTGTCCACCTCATGGACTCTTGGAACCCCATGGACTTTAGCCTGCCAGGCTCCTCTGTCCATGGGATTCTTCAGACAAGAATATTGGAGTGGGTTGCCATTTCCTTCTCCAGGGGTTCTTCCCAACCTAGGGATCGAACCCAGGTTTCCTGCATTGCAGGCAGATTTCTTTACCAACTGAGCTATGAGGGAAGCCCAATGCCACTTACCATTTGAGAATATATTACAGTTCTTGTTGCTTATCAGGTTAATTCCAAACTTTGGAATTAATTTGCTTGGCCTTACAGGTTTCCTGCCAACTTCATCTCACTAACCCTGTTTCTCATTTTTGCTTAAAAAGAAAGTGTTCTTTTTTCCTCCCCCTGCCCTCGTTTCTTCAGTTTAAACATTCCTGTCTCCAGTCCACGGGGCTTCCCAGGTAGCATTAGTGGTAAAGAACCTGCCTGCTAATGCAGGAGACGTAAGAGATGCAGGTTTGATCCCTGGGTTGGGAAGATCCCCTCGAGGTGGGTGTGGCAACCCACTCCAGTATTCTTGCTTGGAGAATCCCCATGGACAGAAGAGCCTGGCAAGCTACAGTCCATAGGGTCGCACAGAGTTGGACACTACTGAAATGACTTACTAGCACACATGCGCATCTCTAGTCCACAAGTCTTTCACAGAATTCACCTTTTAAGAATGGTGCTTAATCCTAGTAATGAGTACCCTGGTGTTACTATATGATTATTTATATATAGTTTCTTGAGTTCTTCCTTCTCTTTAAAAAAAAATAGTTTTATTATATTTTTGCTGTGCTGGGTCTTTGGTTGCTGTGGGGCCTTTTCTCTAGTTGCGGTGCTCGGGCTTCTTCTTGTGGTTTCTTGTTGTGGACATGACTCTAGGGTGCAATGGCTTCAGTAGTTGTGGCACATGGGCTTGGTAGTTGTGGCTCCCAGGCTTTAGAGCACAGGCTCAATAGTTGTGGTACATGGGCTTAGTTGCTCTGTGGCATGTGGAATCTTCCTGGATCAGGGATGCGTGTTTGATGTGTGTTTCCTACATTGGCAGGCAGATTCTTTACCACTGAGCCACCAAGGAGGGCCCTAGAGTTCTTCCTTCTTAAGTTTTTATATGTTACCTACTGTGTGTCCTTAATAAACATGTTAGAAAATAAAAAATAGGGGTTGTTTTGTCTGTATTGCTTTATGAGTTTAGACCATTTCTCAGCAATTATGCTTTTAAAAAGTTGCTAATAAAAAAATTATAAATACTATAACAACATTCACCCATAATCACTACTCTAAAAGATATTTTTGTTTCCTTCCAGGCCACTGTCTTATTATATTTTTTTATACAGTTGTAGAGGTAACAGTTTTGGAGTTTAATATATTGGAAACGTTGCATTGGAATGTTGTAAAGGAAGAACAATACAGGGAAAAGGTGACAGACTTTGGAGTGAGGGAGATATGGGTAGGAATCTGGTCTCATACACCTTGGAAAAACTATGTAACCTCTGTGCTTACTTTCTTGTCTGTGAATTTAGGATAATGGTACTTGCCCTTGAATTGTTGGGAGGATTAGGATAATATATATAAAGCATCCAGCATTATTCTTTAAATAGAAGAGATGATCAGTAAATGGTAACATTATTTCCCGTTTTCCCATTCCCATCTTCATGAATATAAACAATTGCTTAGACATTCAGGTGATTTATCAATCAGGTGGTTTAGTCTTTTACCTTTTGTTGAATATTTTGGTTTTTCCTAAAGTTTCCACTGTTAGAATCTGCAGTGAAGATTTTTGTGCTTATAGCTTGTTTGTAGGTTTGTTTCCTCAGTCTAAAACTTAAAACTCTAGGACTAGGATAATGGTTTGAATATCTCTCTCTGCCAAATCTCTTATAGAACAATGGGTGTTCTTGTTTTGGGAAAAATACTAATTTTATTATAAAATTATACTTTGTTTTTTAATTAATGTAGTTTGAAAATTTTGGCTTATTGGGAAATGATATAGTGAACATTTATTTGTGTGTAATTAAACAGACATTTGAATGTCTGTTATAGAGATCACTGGTATACCAGTAAATAAGACATGATTTTTGTCCTTGAGCTCAAATTCTAGGGTGGTAACATATGTCAACAATTACAATTCAGAGTGACAAGTGTAATAAGATCTGTGGAAAGGAGAGTGGCATTTGAGCAGTGTCTTGAAGGATGAGTAGGGATTGATCTCTGGGTAGAGAGAACAGCATGTACAAAAAGGCATGCATGAGAGGATCCATGCGTTTAGAGAAGTGGTCTATTAGATGGGCGTTGGTGTCTGATTTTATGTGTGAATCCATGTGCTTATATATGTTTGTTGACTGTGGTAGGAGATAAAACCTTGTGAGGGTCCTTGTTTGGGCTGTGAGTGCAATCATATTAAGACCTTTAGAATGGAGCTTCCCAACTGGGGTGCCCTGAATGGCTTACTATTGTGCCAGAGAATAAGATGGCTGTCAGTGTATGTGACCAAAGCACATTGGACTCACCAGGGTGGTTTCTTTTGACCTAGAATAATCTCCTTGGCTTGTCCCAGAGAGCTAAAAATTATTTTCTTTGGTGCAAGTTGTGAAAAGCATTGGGAACAGCACTGTTAGTATTGGAAAATTTATGGTACCCACACTTCTCCTGGCATTCTCAGTGTATGTAATAAAAAATAAAACCAACACTAAACCTTAATATAAAAATGAAGGAAGTCCTGTCAAAGTCCTCATCTTTTCTCTCCTCTCTCCTCCTCCTCCCCCCAGGGATTACTAGTTGATTATTTTATGTGTGTATCTGAAATATCTTTTTGGTGCTTCTGCATTGCTAGTGCCCTACAGGAGTCTTTTGTCTGCCTGTTGGGAAATCAGCATTTACATTGGGAGCAATTACAGGTATTTAAATAAGGGAAGATAAACCTTGACTTCTAAACAATGATGCAAAGATATAAGGATGGTGCAAAGATAAGGTTAGAAGGAGCAGGGAAACCGGTTAGGATGCTCTTGCAGTAGCCCAGGTGAGAGGTGATAAGAGCCAGAAATGAGGAAATAAAGATGAGGGTGTCAGCCTGGAACTGAAAACTGATGCAGCAGTTTCCTGAGAACTGAGAGTCCATTTGGTTGTAGTGGAAGAGGAAGAGTTGGTGCTGCTGCTAAGACTTCTCTTTGGGCAACTGGAAAGGGAAGGCCAAATAATTTTTATTGAGTGCCTATAGTGAACCAGGTGTTTTGCTAGGCACCGGCGTTTGTCATGAGTTCTCACTGAATGTTTAAAATTAATTTATTTTGAAATAATTTCAAACGTACAGAAAAATTGCAAAAATAGCACAAAGAGCTCCAGAATCCCCTTCAACCAACTTCCTTTTCCTTGAACTATTCTTGCCTCTTAAAAAAATACTTTTTGTAAGACTTGACTCTTTATAGCACTTTTAGTTTCACAGCAAGATTGAGGGGAAGGTACAGAGATGACCCATAAGCTCTCATCTCTCCACATGAACCTCAACCAGTTTTGGACACAGTACTACATATATATTGTGTGTAAACAGAATATAAACCCGCACATCTTATACTTGGCTCACTCTAGGGGTTGCAGTGAAGCCTTCCCTTTCAGGTGCCCAGAGAAGGAACCTTGAGATTGTCGTCAACCCTTTCCTTCTCTGTTATTGAATTCTCAAATTTCAGTGAAACTACCTAATCATCTTATTTTTGGTTCCTCATTTTCATCTCTGCTTATAACCATTCCAGAGGAATGTACCATTTCTCATCTAAATAGACTTTCCTGAACCATCTCAGAGCAAGTTGCAGATGTGATGCCTATCATTCCTGAATAATCTAGTGTGTTTTTACCAGAACATGGGCAGTCTCTTACAAAACTCCCAAATCAGGAGATCAGCATTGACACATAGTACCTTCAAAATCCCAGATGCCTACAACTCAATATTTTTAAAAAAGCCCAATCAAAAATTGGGCAAAAGACCTGCATAGACCTTCTTCTTCAAAGAAGACATAGAGATGACTGACAGGCACGTGAAAAGATGCTCAGCATTACCAGTTATTAGGTAATGTGAATCAAAACAACTGAATACAATGAGATACTACCTTTCACCAGTCAGAATGGCCATCATCAAAAGGTCCATAAATAATAAATGCTGGAGAGAATGTGGACAGAAAGGATCCCTGCTCCATTGTGAAAATGTAAATTGGTACAGCCACTATGGAGAACAGTATGGAGGTTCCTTTAAAGGACTGAAAATAGAGCTACCATATGATCCAGCAATCCAACTCCTGGGCGTATATTGTGGAGAAAACCATAATTCGAAAAGATACATGCACTTCAATGTTCATTGCAGCACTATTTACCATAGCCTGGCCATGGAAGCAGCCTAAATGTCCATTGACTGATGAATGGAAAAAGAAGATGTGGTACATATATATGATAGGATATTACTCAGCCATAGAAAATAAATAAATTAATGCCATTGGTAGCAATATGGATGGACCTAGAGATGGTCATACTAAGTAAAGTAAGCCAGACCGAGAAAGACAAATATCATTCAGTATCACTTATGTGTGGTTAGTGTTATCAAAAGGGAAAAGGAGGCAGGGAGAGGGATAAATTAGAAGTTACACACTGTAGCACTTGTTCAGTCTTAAGTTGTGTCCTTTGCAACCTCATGGACTGTAGCACACCAAGCTCCTCTGTCCTTTACTATCTCCTGGATTTTGCTTAAATTCATGTCTGTTGAGACGGTGATGCTATCTAACCATCTCATCCTCTGCCTCCCTCTTCTCCTTTCCCTCAGTCTTTCCCAGCATCAGGGTCTTTTCCACTGAGTTAGCTCATCTCATCAGGTGGCCAAAAGTATTGGAGCTTCAGCTTTAGCATCAGTCCTTCCAGTGAATATTCAGAGTTGATTTTCTTTAGGATTGACTGGTTTGATCTGCTTGCAGTCCAAGGGATTCTCAGGAGTCTTCTCCAGCACCACAGTTCTAAAGCATCAACTCTTCTGTGCTCAGTCTTCTTTACGGTCCAATTCTCACAGCCGTACATGACTACTGGAAAAACTATAGCTTTGACTATATGGACCTTTGTCGGGAAAGTGATGTCTTTGCTTTTTAATACGCTGTCTAGGTTTTGCATCTAGGTCATCTGATGTGAAGAGCTGACTCATTGGAAAAGACCCTGAGCTGGGAAAGATTGAAGGCAGGAGGAGAAAGGGGCGGCAGAGGATGAGATGGTTGGATGGCATCACTGACTCAATGGGCATGAGTTTGAGCAAACTCCAGGAGTTAGTGAAGGACAGGGAGGCCTGGCCTTCTGCAGTCCATGGGGTCACAAAGTGCTGGACATGACTTAGAGACTGAACAGCGGCAAGGTTTGTAATAGGTTTCTTTTCAAGGAGCAAGCGTCTTTGAATTTCATGGCTAGGGTCACTGTCAGCAGTGATTTTGGAGGCCACGAAAATAAAATCTATCACTGCTTCCACTTTTTCCCGTTCTGTAGGCCATGAAGCAGTGGGACTGGATGACATGATCTTAGTTTTTTTAATGCTGAGTTTCATGCCATCTTTTTCACCTCTCCTGTTTTGCCTTCATCAAAAGGCTATTTAGTGGTATCATCTGCATATCTGAGATTATTAATATTTCTTCTGGTAATCTTGATTCCCACTTGTGATTCATCTTGCCTGGCATTTCGCATGATAGACTCTGCATAGAAGTTACATAAGCAGAGTTTCAATATACAGCCTTGTCATACTCCTTTCCCAATTTTGAACCAGTCAGTTATTCTGTGTCTGTTGCTTCTTTATCCACATACAGATTTTCTTAGGAGACACGTAAGGTGGTCTGTTATTCCCATCTCTTTAAAAAATTTCCACAGTTTGTTGTAATCCACACAGTCAAAGGCTTTAGCAGTCAGTGAAGCAGAAGTAGATGTTTTTCTCAAATTACCTTTCTTTCTTCATAATCCAATGAATGTTGGCAATTTGATCTCTGGTTCCTCTGCCTGTTCAAAATCCAGCTTGTATACCCAGCTTGTATATCTGGAAGTTCTTGGTTCACGTATTGCTGATGCCAGCTTGAAGGATTTTGAGCACAACCTTGCTACCATGTGAAATGAGTGCACTTGTACAGTAGTTTGAACATTCTTTGGCATTGCCCTTCTTTGAGATTGGAATGTAAACTGACTTTTAAAAAAGTCCTGTGGCCACTGTTGCATTTTCCAAATTAGTTGATGTATTGAATGTAGCACTTTAGCAGCATCATCTTTTAGGATTTTAAATGGCTCAGCTGGAATTCCATCACCTCCACTATCTTTGTTCATAGTAATGTTTCCTAAGGCCTACTTGACTTCACACTCAAGGATGTCTGCCCCTAGATGAGTGACCACACCATTGTGGTTATCCAGGTCGTTAACACCTTTTTGTATAGTTCTTCTTTGTATTATTGCCACCTCTTCTTAATTTCTTCTGCTTCAGTTAGGTCCTTACCGTTTCTGTCATTTATTGTGCCTGTGTTTGCATGAAATGGTCATTTGATATCTCCAGTTTTCTTGAAGAAATCTCTATAGTCTTTCCCATTCTCTTATTTTCCTCTATAACTTTGCATTGTTCATTTAAGAAGGTCCTATCTCTCCTTGCTATTCTCTGAAACTCTGGTGGAGTGAGTTGCCATTCCCTTCTCCAAGGAATCTTCCCCACCCAGTGATTGAACTTGGGTCTCCTGCTTTGCAGTCAGTTCTTTACTGATTGAGCCACCAGAAAAACCCCTTTGTATAAACTACTGTGTATAAAGTAGGTAACTAACATGGACCTACTGTGTAGCACAGGGAACTATGCTCAATATTATGTAATAATCTGTAAGCGAAAAGAATCTGAAAAAGAACAAAGGGACTTCCCTGGTAGCTCAGAGAGTAAAGAATCGTCTTGCAATGCAGGAGACCCGGGTTTGATCCCTGGTCGGGAAGATCCCCTGAAGAAGGAAATGGCTACCCACTTCAGTATTCTTGCCTGGAGAATTCTATGGACAGAGGAGCTCTAGCAAGCTACAGTTCATGGGGTCACAAAGATTTGGCACAACTGAGCGACTAACACACACACATATATAAAACTGAATCACTGTATTGTACACTTGAAACTTACACTACATTGTAAATCAGTTGTCAGTTCAGTTTAGTTGCTCAGTTGTGTCTGACTCTTTGTGACCCCATGGACTGCAGCACGCCAGGCTTCCCTGTCCATCATCAACTCCTGGAACTTGCTCAAACTTATGTCCCTCGAGTTGGTGATGCCATCTACCCATCTCATCCTCTGTCGTCCCCTTCTCCAGACTTCAGTCTGTCCCAGCATCAGGGTCTTTTCTGGTGAGTCAGTTCTTCTCATCAAGTGGCCAAAGTATTGGAGCTTCAGCTTTAGCAGCAGTTCTTTCAGTGAATATTCAGGACTGATTTCCTTTAGGATTGACTGGTTTGATCTCCTTACAGTCTGAGGGACTCTCAAGGGTCTTCTCCAACACCACAGCTCAAAAGCATCAATTCTTTGGTGCTTAGCTTTCTTGATGGTCCAACTCTCACATCCATACATACTACTGGAAAAACCATAGCCTTGACTATATGGACCTGAGTTGGCAAAGTAATGTCTCTGCTTTTTAATATGCTGTCTAGGTTTGTTATAGCTTTTCTTGCAAGGAGCAAGTGTCTTTTAATTTCATGGCTGCAGTCACCATCTGCGGTGATTTTGGATCCCAAGAAAATAAAGGCTGTCACTGTTTCCACTGTTTCCCCATCTATTTTCCATGAAGTGATGGAACTGGATGCCATGATCTTCGTTTTTTGAATGTTGAGTTTTAAGCCAGCTTTTTCACTCTCCTCTTTCACTTTCATCAAGAGGCTCTTTAGTTTCTCTTTGCTTTCTGCCATAAGGGTGATGTCATCTGCATATCTGAGGTTATTGATATTTCTCCTGGCAATCTTGATTCCACCTTATGCTTCTTCCAGCCCGGCATTTCGCATGATGTACTCTGCATATAAGTTAAATAAGCAGGGTGACAGTATATAGCCTTGATGTACTCCTTTCCCAATTTGGAACCAGTCCATTGTTCCATGTCCAGTTCTAACTGTTGCTTCTTGACCTGCATACAGGTTTCTCAGGAGGCAGGTAAGGTGGTCTGTTATTCCCACCTCTTTAAGAATTTTCTGCAGTTTGTTATGATCCACACAAAGGCATTAGCATAGTCAGTGAGGCAGAAATACATGTTTTTCTGACATTCTTTTGCTTTTTCTATGATCCAGCGGATGTTGGAAATTTGATCTCTGGTTCCTCTGCCTTTTCTAAGTTCAGCTTGAACATCAGGAAGTTCTTGGTTCACATACTGTTGAAGCCTAGCTTGGAGAATTTTGAGTATTACCTTGCTAGTGTGTGAGATGGTGTGCAATTGTGCGGTAGTTTGAAAATTCTTTGGCATTGCCTTTCTTTGGGATTGGAATAAAAACTGACCTTTTCCAGTCCTGTGGCTGGAAAATCAGCTATACTTCAATAAAAAAAAAATTAAAAAACAACCCAGAGGCCATTCAGTGTTTTCCAACTCCCTGAATAGTGTCTTTCTTTCCCTTCTGGTCCAAGGTCCAGTTCAGGATCATATGCTGTGTTTAGTTGTCATGTCTCTTTAGTGCCCTTTAGTTTGGAATGACACTGAATATTTGGGGCCCTTGATATTTCCCTGTCTTTTGATGGCCTTGACTCTTGTTCTTTGAGATGTTCCTTAACTTCTGTTCTTTCAGTAGTTGCTTGTGTGGGGAAGGAATACCATGGAAATGGTGTGTTCTTAGTGTGTCTCTAGGAGGCACAGTGTGTTGTCCCACCACCGACTGTTTTTAACCTTGAACACCTTGTTAAGTTCATTTCTGCTGAGTTTATTATACAA
The DNA here is from genome assembly GCF_000754665.1 of Bison bison bison. Classification (NCBI taxonomy): domain Eukaryota; kingdom Metazoa; phylum Chordata; class Mammalia; order Artiodactyla; family Bovidae; genus Bison; species Bison bison. Next base: position 5,668,476 of record NW_011495032.1, read on the forward strand.
TCATTATTTTCCCTTTTGTAACTGGTAAGCCTTTTGTGGGAAGATTTCCAAGACTTTGTTGATGTCCTGTTCCTCCTGAGATCTCCGCCCACCAGCCTTTGGGTCCACTGATGACTTGCTTGGATCAACCACTACTATGAAGGCTGCCACCTGCATTTATTAATTTTTTTTTTACCAAAAATTTCCTTTCTTTCATGTATTCATTCACTTGTAAATAAATGAATTTATTTATTTACATCAACATACCTATGGATTTATATTCCTATTCAGTAGATTTTATTAGTTATTAAAATTTCAGATTTTATTTTGATGCTTAAATTGTCTTATATTTGAATAGCGGGAGCCCCTTCAAGATGGCTCCCATCTTTTTGACACATCCCACCCTTTGAGTATTTCCTTACTTTCTGGCACATTAATGAGTTTTAAACTCACTTTGTACTTTTCCTGACCCAACTCTGGAATCATTCATTTTCCCTAGGAATCCTGATTTCTTTTAATGGAGGTGGTATCAGAAACCAAGATTTCGGTACTTAATATACTCATTTCTGCTGGAGTATCATCACATTTAAAGCAGACAGAGCTAGAAAATACATATATATATGCATTTGAATATACATATACATATTTGTATACACATTTGAATCTCTTTCATCATCTAACTATGTATATATATTTAAAAGAAGAACTGACTCATTTGAAAAGACCCTGATGCTGGGACATACTGAAGTCTGGAGAAGGGGACAACAGAGGATGAGATGGTTGGATGGCATCACTGACTCAATGGGCATGAGTTTGAGTAAACTCCGGGAGTTGGTGATGGACAGGGAGGCCTGGCGTGCTGCAGTCCATGGGCTCACAAAGAGTTGGACACGGCTGAGCAACTGAACTGAACTGATATTCAAAAGTTCACACTGATAATCCATTTCCAGTCCAACACTCCAGAGTTCTTTCCAGTTGTCCCTTTTCTATATTTTTAAGTCTTGTCTTCAGCAATGAGAGATTGGCTCCATTATCCTTAGTACATATACTTATTTGCTCAGTCCCCTTGTAGGTGCCAGTTTCTCTGCTCCAGGCTGGTTGTTTCCTGCCCGCCACCTCAGGCCCATGGCATGGGGTCCACAGGGCATGCTGTCAAGTCTGAGCTAGGAAGGGAAGGAAAATTCTCATTTAATCTTTTTATTTCCCTTATTTAATTCAAACAAAAATTGTCAGAAAGGTGTTATCTCTAGTTTTAAAGGTGTTATCCCATACGATAACAATGATGAAATTCAGAAAGATGTGTGACTTTGGATGTATTACCATGTGAATAACAGATATTTTGGATTCAAATGTGCATGATGTTGAAGCATCTTCTTTCTCCTGTACTGACTGCATAACCTCCAACTTCCTGAAAATTCTTGGGAAATCAAAGTGTCAGAATTTAGTGTTATACAGATGGTAGTTGAAGCAGTGGATGTGACTTGTACTGCTTATGAAGTGTGTGTAAAGTTAGGACAAAGGCCACTGTGAGAGCCCCTCCAACATCATGTAAAGGATAAGGGCTCTCAGAAAAGAGAGGAGAGTGCAGTTGTGTGGGGGAAGGTGATGGAAGAAAAAGTTAGTGTAAGGTGTCAGATGCTACAGAGAGAGAGATGAGATCCAAAGGGCTTTGAATTTGGGGGAAGGTTGTTATGACCCTAGACTTCCCTGGTGACTCAGTGGTAAAGAACCCACCTCCCAGTGCAGGAGATGCAAGTTTGATCCCTGGGTTGGAAAGATCTGGAGAAGGAGATGGCAATCTACTCTAGTATTCTTGCCTGGGAAATCCCATGGACACAAGAGCCTGTTGTGCTGAGATCCATGGTGTTGCAAAATAATTGTACATGACTTAGTGACTAAACAACAGCATATTATGCCCTTAGCTAATTGGTTTTCAGGTGTTCAGGCAGACCACCTGTATCAGAATCAAGTGAGCTACTGAATAAAAATATCAATTCTGCAGGTTTCTTTTCAGACTGCATAGAGTTTTTAAAGGGTGGGTGAAGAATGTGGAGGTTACCGCACAGGAAACCTGCTTAAATGCCGTGCTGCTGCCACTGCTACAGTTATTCTAAGGTACAGTAAAGTTCGAGATTCATTGTAGCAGAAGAGTTACAATAGAAGGGTGTGATGAGAAAGTAAATAGAGGAAACTAGACATAGCAGTGAATGTAGACTAGATGACACTAAGAAATTTGGTCATGAGGGGAAGAAGGAAGAGCTCTTAGGTCATAGAGGAATCGGGAACAGAATCAAGAAAAATATCTTATTTTTTGGCTGTGCCACTTGTCTTGCAGGATCTTAGTTCTCCAGTCAGGGATCAAACCCAGGTCCTGGCAGTGAAAGTGCCAAATCCTAACCACTGGATGCCGTGGAATCCTGAAAAAATACCTTTTTTTTAAGATTACATGCGCCTTAATATTTTGGGAGGATTAAAAGAAAGAAACTGTAGTAATTATTTGAAAGATAGGTAAGAGAAACTATATAGCAACAGCTACTATCAAAAAAATGTCCTGAATGAACTTTGGTAGACATCTGAGCCAACTCCCTACACCCATTTCAAATGATTGCCATCTTATAGTGAGTTCTGGAGTTATTCAGGGATCATTGTTAGTTTTGCTATTAATTAAATACGTGTACTGCCCTTTTGTTAGACAATTGTTAAGTATGGCTACTTCATTCAAATTTCAAAATAATATAAAAAAGCATATAATTAGAAGTCTCAGTACTACTCTTATCTCTGTCTCTCCCAACCCTGCTCTCTATAGGTAACCACTTTTGTTTTTGTATATTTTACCAGTATTTTTGCAAAGAGAAATAAAATACAAATGTAAATTATTGTTTTCCCCTACCTTTGTATGTAGATGGTAGCCCACTATATTAATGTTTTCTGTAGTAATTCTTTCATTTAAAACATACCTTGGAGAGCCTTTGACTCAGTATTCAGAGAGCTTCCCACGTTTTTCCTTCCTAATTTAAATACAGTGACATGTTCTATTGTGTGGGTATACTCTTAGGCTGCTAAGTTGCTTTAGTCGTGTCCGACTCTGTGCAACCCCATAGACAGTAGCCCACAAGGCTCCCCCGTCCCTGAGATTCTCCAGGCAAGAACACTGGAGTGGGTTGCCATTTCCTTCTCCAATGCATGAAAGTGAGAAGTGAAAGTGAAGTCGCTCAGTTGTGTCCGACTCTTAGTGACCCCGTGGACTGCAGCCCACCAGGCTCCTCCGTCCATGGGATTTTCCAGGCAAGAGTACTGGAGTGGGGTGCCATCGCCTTCTCCCACTCTTAGGCTAGCTAATCCTAATTATTTAAACTTTTACTCTACTCTAGTTTTTTAGATTCTTTTACTTGTGTAACTCATTTACTTTCACCTCAGTATGGACTGGAGCTCCTGTGAGGCATTTTGCATCAGTGACCAACCTTACTTTCTTTACCTGAATGAAGTCCTCTAATGCCTCCTTGGGCTTCCTTGGTAGCTCAGCTGGTAATGAATCAGCCTGCAGTACAGGAGACCACAGCTCAATTCCTGGCTTTGGAAGATCCCCGGGAGAAGGGATCAACTACCCAATCCAGTATTCTTGGGCTTCCCTGGTGGCTCAGACGGTAAAGAATCCATCTGCATTTTGGGAGACCTGGGTTCAGGCGCTGAGTTGGGAAGATCCCCTGGAGGAGGACATGGCAACCCACTCTAGTGTTCTTGCCTGGAGAATCCCCAGGGACAGAGGAGCCTGGAGGGCTCCAGTCCGTGGGATTGCAAAGAGTTGGACCTGACTGAACGGCTAAGCACAGCACAGTGCCCCTTTGGGTAAGCTTTCAGACCTTGTGGCCAAGCAAAAGACTTCCTTATTTCTGTATCTTAGATGAAAAAAACTCAGTAATTTATCTTCTTATAAGAAGAAAAGGACAAAACTAGTATTCCTTGAACTCTACCAGATGTTTTAATGTATGAGGTCACATTTCGTTCTCCTACCAACCCTGTGCAATAGGTAGTGTTATCTGCTTTTTATAGATAGAGAAGCTGAGGCTCAAAAAGCTGAGTTGTCTAGACCTTCACAGCTAGAAAATAACAGATTTAGGTTTTGAAAGTAGGTTAATTTGAGTACTGAACCTGTGTCTTTTCTGCTGCTGTCCTATTTTCTGTCTCCTGTTCTTGAATTCGTGAACTCCAGTATTATAACTGGAGCTCTGTACTGTGCTGTAAGCCTTTTCTCAAGAACCATGAAATAAGACACGTTTCCCTAATGTGTCTTCTGACGGCTGGGGTACCACCTGCTTATCTGCTCTCTGCAGCTTGGGCTCCGCTTGCCTGGGTCACTGCCTATTGCCTGGCACTCTAAAATGGATATCTTTCTTATCGCCTGTCTGGATTGCCTTTCATCATCACTGTTCAGTTTCCCTTTCTGCCCTCATGGTGCTGTCTTATAGCCCTGTCACCACTTGGCAGGATGATGCTTGGGCACAACTTACGGGTGATCTTTTTTGAAAGGTCATTGTATCTTATCTGGACTTTTTTAATAGTCTACTTAAGGTGCATTCCACTATTGGTGTTGCCCTTTTAATCCATCCTCTGTATTACTACCAGAGTGATTTGACATGCACATCTGACCACTTGATACCTCTGCTCAGAATTTTGTTATTTCCTTTCCATCTGCTTGTAAAGTAAAATCTAAACCCATAGTCAGCCCCTTGTCTAACTATTTAAGCCTCTCTACTGGTATTACGTGGTACTTACAAAGCCTTGAATGTGATACGTGCTCGTTAATATAGACTACTGATGGCTCAGACGGTAAAGAATCTGCCTCCAGTGTGGAGACTGAGGTTCGATCCCTGGGTCGGGAAGATCCCCTGGAGAACGGAGTGTCCATCCTCTCTAGTATTCTTGCCTGGAGAATTTCGTGGACAGAGGAGCTACATAGTCCTGGTGGGCTACATAGTCCATGGGGTTGCAAAGAGTCAGACACAACTGAGTGGCTAACATTTTCACTTTCAGTTTTCACTCTTTGAGTGAATAGAATTTTCCAAGGAGATTAATATTTGGGAAATTTCAGTCTTTAATATAAGTTGGTATTCTTTTTTTTTTTTTCTGTTTTCTTTTTAAGATACTTCTTATTGAATGGAAGTATTATAAAATATTTCACAAACTTCAAGAATTTCCAAATTGTGTAGTATGCCCAATCCATACTCATGTCAGTCCCAGTGACTTACTACACAATCTAATAGGGAAATGGGGAATCTTCAGTGGAAAGGGTTTTGTAGTTTGGAAAAGTTCCCCCAAGTGATCTGATATTGTGACCCACCTTGCATCTGGTTATTTTTATGGTTTTTGAACTACAAAAGTTTTTGTAATTAATTTGGCAGTCATACTTGACCTGTACTAATGTTAGGGTGTTTATACATTATTTATTCCCCATAGAGTGAACATTCTCTTTTAAAAAAATATTTGTTTCACTGTGACGGGTCTTAGCTGTGGCTCATGAGCTCCTCGTTGTGGTGTGTCCGCCTCTTTAGTTGCAGCGTGCAGGCTTCTCGCTAGTTGTGGCGCATGGGCCCAGATGCCCACCCTGTGGCATGTGGGATATTAGTTCCTTGACCAGGTATTGAACCTGCATTGGAAGGCGAGTTCCTAATCACTGGACACCAAGGAAGTCCTTAGAGTGAACATTCTTAAGGTTTTCCAAAGAAATTTTAATAGCAGTGTGGCTAATACAGCCAGACCCAACCAAGAATGTTACTTAATCTAAGGTAGCTGTGCAATATCACCTCTTTATAATTTAACTATTCTGAAATTCAAAACACTTTTGAAAGTGTTTTGAAACCAGAGGTTTCGGATACAGGATTGTAGACCTGAAGCGGTTTTTATTACTACCAGTTTCCCTGGCAGACAGTGATAAATGACAGTTTGTTTTATTTTGTTTTAATAGTTAAACAATATTTAACTAATTTAAGTATTTAAAATAATTTTCTATTTACACTTTACCTAATTAAGATATCTTTAATTAGAATATCTTTTTAGTGATAGTGTAGCTAGGCTTTTAAAAAAAATTACTGATTTCATTTCTTATTGGAAACATTAAGTTTTTTGTTCATTTTTCTGATAGGGTCTTAATTTTTTTTTCTTGCCCATTTGTAATATTACAGACATTAACTGATTTTTCTGTTAGTGCAGTAGCATGCTTATGACATAGTCTAAGGTTTTTGTATCCAACACATCAGTAGGAAAAGAAGCAAGGTGAAAATTCATGAACTTGTCGTGTAAGAGAGGTGACTATGTTCTTTTGCCTAATGTCCTGTCTTAGAAGTAAAAAAGCTGAGGTTTTTTACCACGGCCACCAAAGCCCTACAGTGCCTGTAGCTCCTGCTCTCTCTCTGACTACTCTCCTTGTCTACTTTTCGCAGCGTGCACTGGCCTCTTTGCTCTTCCGGGGACAGGCCTGTGTGCTTCTACATCAGGTCTTCGTGCTGTTCTTCCTTCTGCCTGGAACACATTTCAAGGCACGTGCTCCAAGCAGAGTATTCATATGACTGACTCACTCTTGCACTGCCTTTCAAGTCTGCCAAAAATGACCTTCTCAGTCATGCCTCCCCTGAGTACTGCATCTAAAATTGCTCTCTGCTCGCTCGAACATTCTCTGCTTTCTACCATGTAACTTTTTTCTTTCCTTATTAGAAAGAAGCTTCATAAGGGCAGGAGTTTTTACCTTCTTATTTGTTGATATAGTCATGTTGCTTCTCTGTATCTGGCAAATTATGGGACATTCAGTAGATAATATGAATAGGGAAGGGTTGGGGAAAGTAAAGAGTAACATTAATTAACATATAGATATTTAATTTGAGACTTTTATTTTTTATAAATTTCACAAAGTTTTATTGGTGAAATCAAAATACAGTAATTGAATATAATATTTTGTTGTATTTGGTCTAATAATGAGAAGAATATAATTCTTCTTTATAGGATAATATTTACCTTCGGTAGAGTTCAAAGTTAGTGTCCCCTGTCATTGGATCAACTGAGAATGTTCATCTGTAAAAATCATTCCTACCTTGTGACCCCAAAACAGTGAACAGGTTTGGTCTGTGGGCCATAGTTTGCTGACCTCTGGACTATGTGACCTTTGCCCAAATTAATGCAGATTCCTCCACAGTAGTCTTTAGTATCTTTTCACCTTCAGTGGTTGCTGTTCCTCTGATGAATTGTGTTCCATTCAACTGGATTACTGTTGTTTCTTGGATATTGGTTTCTGAGGCTTTTAATAATACTGTTTTAATTCTGGTGTAACTAGAATATTTTAATAAAAGCATGTGCGTTTCCAAATTTCTTCTTAAAAGTCAGTTTTTAGTATTTAGAGAGTTATTACCTAATAATGATGATGATAATATGGCTAACACTTATTAGATACTTCTGAATGTCAGGTACTGTGCTAAAAGCTTCTTGTTATCTCATTTAATCCTCATAGCAGCTCATTTTATAAATGAGGAAACTGAGGCACAGCAGTTTGGCAGCTATCAAGGTCATAAAAGTAATAGGGATTTGAGCCTTGAAACATTCTGATTTCTGAGCCCACAGTCTTACCTGTTAATCAGTGTTACTTCCCATAGTTAGTATTTTTTAGTCTTGAACTCTTTGCAGGTGACTTTCTCTTTTAATCTAACTTTATTTGTGAAAGACTAATAATCAGTTCTTTACAACAAACAGAAAGGACCCATGAAAACATGAGAGAATAAATAGGATTGTATGGTGGTATTAGGAAATGTAAAGTCAATAGTTTTCTAACTATTTGCACTTTACCTAATTAAGAGGTACCTTTTATATCATGCTCTTGATAGCTTCTCTTTTATGCTATTCTATTTCATTAAAAACATTGGTGTTTGGTCCACTAATTTGATTTCATAGCCAGTGAGTTTCAAATTATACTTTGAAAGATTTCATTAAACATTTATATGCTATCAACTCTATTGTTTGTGGTCAGTTACAAAGAAAACTACTTTCCTGAAGTAGTTGCTTTCTAAAGGAAGGATCAAAAGTCTAGAGCCCAGCATTCTCTCTTTTTTCCATCTAAAAATGCTCTACATTAAACCCCTATTCATTCATTTTGCTGAATGAATAAGAGGGGAACACCAGAGCCTCCAAAATGATACCACGTAGGCTACATGACTGGCCCTTTTTAGACAAGAAAATTTTTTTTTCATTGACTGTTGGTACTTAGGAAGGATTGGCTTTATTTTTGGAAATTTACAAAATGAAGACGGGAAGAGAGGGAGAGAACTAGTGGCTGTTGAAGTTGTTTCTGGTACTTAGGTAATGAGCTACAGACGGAAGAGAAGTAGTTCTTGGAGTCACTGGGACAGCTTGTTTATATCTTTTTTTAGTATTACTGTTTCACTGAGTTATTTAAAGTCTTTTTCCCAACTGGACTGTGAGCTCATTGAGGGCAGAGATCTAGATATATATGTGTGTGTGTGTGTGTGTATCTAGCATCTAATGCTGTGTCTAGTAACTGGGGCTGCTGACATGTTTACATGAGTAAACAGGTGTATTGAAGACACAGGATTAGGGAACTCTTTAGGGGCCTTGGTCCCTTATGTGTTTGTATCTCACAGACACACAGGCACATAGTACTTTAAATGCTACAATGTATAAATAGGATAATGAGATGTAAAATATTAAGTAGCAGAAAATGAAAAGCCTCAGAGAAGTAAATTTGATACACAGAATGGTTCCAATTCAATTCCTGTGTTCATAGTTCACAATGATATCATATTGTAATTCAGTCTTCTTAGCAGGTCAGTAGCAGTTGAATAAAGGATATACAAAGCATGTGTGCATGCTAAGTCGCTTTAGTCATGTCTGACTCTTTGCAACCCTATGGGCTGTAGCCTGCCAGGCTCCTCAGTCCATGGGATTCTCCAGGCAAGAATACTGGAGTGAGTTGCCATGCTCTCCTCCAAGGGATCTTCCTGACCCAGGGATTGAACCCGTGTCTCTTGCGTCTCTTGCGTCTCTTGCATTGTTAGGCAGGCTCTTTACCACTAGTGCCACCTGGAAAGCCCAGCTACGCAAAGGACATTTGGAAAATGCTGCCTATACATCAGTGAATCAGTGTGCATGTCCAGTGCTCACGTCTTGGGTCATTGGTTTGTACATGGTTATCTGGGATACTTTTTTGCTGTACTATATACCATTTCTTAAATAAGCTTCCTGTGTAAGTTACTATGTAATAATTACTGTGCAGATATGTTTGGTATATTAAATATAGAGAGAAATTTTAGATCAAAACTATTGTTAAATTTGATTTTTTTTCTCCTACAGAATATCAGTATTTTAGCTCATAGTTTTGATAGCACTGTCCTAAGGTAATCAGTTTTATATTACCAGCTTCAGTTCAGAGGACTGAGTGAGCCTTCACTGAATACAGTATTACAGCAGTAAGCTAAGTTATTCCAGTCCAGTACTTACAACACCAACATTTTAATTTATAGTTATATCCAGAGCATCATATATAAGAAATTAAGATTGTAATAAAGCATATGGTTCATTGGAGAACATTCTGTAGAAAATGATAACTGTAAGGGATTGTCAGCTATCCAGATAACTTTTTGTGAGTGGTTAATTGCTTCATAATTTTGGATAGCAAAGGTGTTAGTGTATCTGCTTCTTTTTATAAGTGTGAAAACAGAATTTGGAAGGCATTTCCTTTTACTTTTTCCTCACAACTTTTTATTTTGGAATATTTCAAACTTAGGGAAAAGTAGCAAGAATAGTATATTGAGTACCCATGTACCATTCATATAGATTCACCAATTGCTAACAATTTGCTACTTTGCTTCTGTATTTATATATTAAAAATTTATGAATTATTTGAAGGTTGCAGATATCATGATCATAACACTTTACTTCTAAAAATTCTATAGCGTGCAAACATTGATCTTCTAGAAATCAACACATTCTATATAACCACATGATCACACTTAAGGAATTTAGCACTGACACAATACTATAGTCTGAAATACATTCCACATTCAGATTTCTTCAATTATGTGCATATGTAATATGTGTGTGTGTGTATGTCTATATACACACACATATATGACTTTTTTTTTCTAATTCATATTTGGATCAAGGACTGCACATTGCATTTGGTTGTTACATCTCTTAATCTACAGTGCTTCCCCACCCTTCTTCTACATCCTCTCTTTCTTCTCCCTTTTTCCTCACCCTCTTCACAGTTTTGAAGACTCTAGCGGGTTGTTTTGTAGAGTGTCCTCAATTTGGATTTGTCTGATTGTTTTAATTTTTTTCATAAGTAGATTCAGCTTAAACATTTTTTGCAGGAATATTACATAGGCGCTGTGTTTTCAGTGTGTAACATCATGATGCCTGTGACAGTAATTTTGGTGAGGATAAATTTGATCATTTGATGAAGGTGGGATTTGACAGATTTCTCCATGGTAAAGGTACCTTTTCCCTATTGTAATTAATAAGGAATCAATGGGAAAATACTTTGCAATTGTATGTGTATCTTGTTCCTCAATACACCCAGTGATTTTAATATTCATTGATGATTCTTGCCTGAATCAGTTATGGTAGTTGTAAATGGCAGTTTTCTTTTTGCATTATTCAACATTTATCATTTGACATTATTTTACTAAGAACAGTTTTTTCCTCCCTCACTTAAAAAAATTAGTATCAGTTTAGACCTGTGCGTTCTTTTGTTATTCAGAGTATTATCTATTCATATTATTTATTTTGAAACTTATGTTGTCTCATTTGACTGGTGGCAGCCCCTTTTAATTTCCTCTCATGGTTTTTCATTTTTTCCCATCAGATTTTGAGGACTTCTTTACTTACTGGCACCAAATATTAATATTTTAGCCTGATATTGTATTTTCTTTGCTCCAGTTCTGGAATCAGCCATTTCTCCCAAGAAAGCCTGGTTTCTTTTAGTGGGAGTAGTACATAGGGCAGTATGTATGTTCAGTGTTATTGGAATATTTTTGCTTCTAGGTTCTAATAGTAGACAGAGATAGCAAATATATGTAAATTAATTTTTTGGGAAAAAATTTAATGGAAGTATAATTGATTTACAGTATTGTGTTTCAAGTGTACAGCAGAGTGATTCAGTATATTTGCAGAGTATACTCCATTATAGGTTATTACAAGATTATAATTATCTATCCTTGTTGCCTATCTATTTATATACAGTAGTTGGTATCTCTTAATCCCAGAATCCTCATCGTTGAATTTGTAAGCTATGGGTTTGTCATAATAGCCTTTATTATGTTGAAGTGTGTTCCCTCTATACCAACTTTGATTAGTTTTTATCATAAATGGACATTGAATTTTGTCGGATGCTCTTTCTGTATCTGTAGATGATCATGTGATTCCCCCCCCCCTTCTTTTTGTTAATGTATTACACTGATTGATTTGTGGGAATTGAGCCATCATTGCATCCCGGGAGTGAGTCTCACTTGATCATGGTATATGATCCTTTTTATGTATTGTTGAATTCTGTTTGCTAATATTTTGTTGAAGATTCTTATATCCATATTCACCAAAGATATTGGCCTGTAATTATTATTATTTTTTTTGGTAGTATCTTTGTCTGGTTTTGGTATCAGGGTAATGGTATCCTCATGGAATAAATTTAGGAGTAGTCTCTTCTCTTCAGTTTTTTGGAATATTTTGAGATGGCTAGGGATTAGTTGTTCTTATATGTTTGGTAGAGTTCCTGTGAATCCATTCAGTCCCGGGCTTTTGTTTGCTGGGAGTTTTTAAACTAATTGTTTCACTATTAGTGATTGGTATGTTTGCATTGATTCAGTCTTGGAAGATTGTATGTTTTAGAGATTGTATTGTATTTAGATTGTATAGTATTTAGAAATTTATCCATTTCTTCTAGGTTGTCCAGTTTGTTGGCATATAAATATCTGCAGTGTTTTCTTATGGTTTTTTGGTATCTCTGAGGTCAGTTGTAATTTTTCCTATTTCAGTTCTTATTTATTTAGGCTCTCTTTTTCTTGGTGAGCCTGACTAAAGACTTATCAATTTTATCTTTTCAAAAAATTAAAAAACGTGGCTCTTGGTGTCATTGATGTTTTCTATTGATTTTTATTTTGCTATTTCCTGTGATCCTTATTATTTCCTTCCTTCTGCTATCTTTGGATTTTGCTCTTTTTATAAGTAACTTAGGTTGTTTATTTGAGGGTTTTTTTTTGTTTGTTTCTTGAGGTGTTTGCCCTAAACTTCCTTCTTAGAATTGCTTTTCCTGTGTGCTGTAGATTTTGGAAAGTTGTGTTTTTATTTTTATTCATCTGCAGGTATTTTCTGATTTCCTCTTTGACTTCTTCATTGACTCAGTAGTTTTTTTTAATAGCATGTTGTTTAGTCTCCACATGTTTGTGTTTTCCCATTTTTTTCCCCCTCTAATTGATTTGTAGTTTAATACTGTTTTGCTCAGAAAAAATGCTTTCTCTAATTTCTGTCCTTTTAAATTTGTTGGGACTTATTTTGTGGCCTAGAATGTGATCTCTCATGGAGAATGTTCCATGTGTACTTGAAAATAATATGTATTCCACTATTTTCAGATGAAATATCCTATAGATATCTATTAAGTTGGTCTAATGTGTCATTTAAGATGACTGTTTACTTACTGATTTTCTGACAGGTTGATCTGTCCATTGATGCAAGTTGGGTATTAATGTTCCCTACTATTATTGTATTATATTGTCAGTTTCTCCATTTATATCTGTTAATATTTGCTTTTAGGTGTTCCTATATCAGTGGATATATGTTTACAAATGTTCCATCCACTTACATTGATCTGTTATTGGTATATAATACCCTTCTTTGTCTTTTGTTATAGATTATTTTAAAGTCTAGTTCCCCCAGCTTTCTTTTCATTTTGTTTGCTTGGGATACGTTTTTCCATTCCCTCACTTTCAGTCTTTGTGTGAGTACTCTTGCCCGGAAACTCCCATGGACGAAGGAGCTTAGGCTGCAGTCCATGGGGTCTCCAAAAGTCAGACACGACTGAGTGACTTCACTTTCACTTTTCACTTTCATGCATTGGAGAAGGAAATGGCAACCCACTCCAGTGTTCTTGCCTGGAGAATCCCAGGGACGGGGGAGCCTGTTGGGCTGCCGTCTATGGGGTTACACAGAGTCGGACATGACTGAAGTGACTTAGCAGCAGCAGCAGCAAGTCTCTTATAAGCAGCACGTAGATGGGTCATTTTAATCTAATCAGTCACCTCATCTTTTTTTCCTTTTTTTTTTTTAAATTTAAAGTAGTTTGTATTGCATTATAGTTGCTTTGCAATGTCGTGTTAGCATCAACTATATAGCAGAATGAATTAGCCATACATATACATATATCAACTCCCTTTTGGATTTCCCTCCCATTTAGGGCACTGCGGTGCATTAAGTAGAGTTTCCTGTGCTATGCAGTATGTTCCCATCAGTTATCTATTTTATACATAGTATTGATAGTGTATATGTGTCAGTCCCAATCTCCCAATTCCTCCCATCTCACCCCTTTCCCCCTTGGCATTTGTTCTCTATGTCTGTGAGTTTGTTTCTAATTTGCAACCAAGGTCATCTATACCATTTTTATAGATTCCACATATATGCCTTAATATACTATATTTGTTTTTCTCTTTCTGACTTATCAGTGACCTTCACTCTGTAGGTCACTTTCTGCCTTACTTCACTGTCTATGTCTATCCAACACCTTATGTCTTTTGATTGGAGTTTTGGTCAGTTGACGTTTAAAATGATTATTGTTAGATAAATACTTCTTGACATTTTTGTTGTTTTCTGCAAGTTGTTATTCTCTGTTCTTCTTAGTATAATTTCTTCCATTGTGATTTTATTTTATTCAGTGGTATGCTTGTGTTCCTTTCATTCTGATTTCCTGTGTCTATTGTAGGTTTTTGATTTATGGTTACCATGGGATTCATATGTGTTGACATATAACTATCTACTTGTTTTAAACTGATAGTTACAGAAGTTCAAACACATTTTAGAAGATCTACATTTTTAACTCCCTTTCCCTACATTTTGTGTTTTTTTTTTTCATTTTGTGTTTTTGAATTCATATTTTACATCATCATATTTATCCCTGAACAGTTCTTTGCAGTTATGATTGATTTTATAATTTTTGTCTTTTAATCTTCATAATAGCTTATTTAAATAGTTGATCCACAACCTTTACTATATATTTGGCTTTTCTAGTGGGGTTTTTCCTCTCCTATAAATTCTTCTTGTAGCTTTATCTTTTTTCACTTAGAGAAGGCCCTTTACTACTTCTTTTATAATTGATTTAGTGTTGATGAATTCTTTTAGTTTTTGCTTCTCTCTTCTTCAATTCTGAATGATAATCTTGCTGGGTAGAGTATCCTAGGTTGTATTTATTTGCCTTTCTGCACTTTAAATATATCATGCTACTCTCTCCTGGCATGCAAAATTTCTGCTGAAAAATCAACTTAAAACCTTATTGGGGGTTCCTTTGTATGTGACTCTTTTTCTCTAGCTGCCTTTAGAATCCTCTTTGTCTTTAACTTTTGCCATTTTACTTACGATATGTCTTGGTCTCTTTGGTTTTCTCTTTTTGGGATTCTGTGCTTCCTGTACCTAGATATTTGTTTCCTTCTTTAGGTTCAAGAATTCTTCAACCATAACTTCATCAAATATTTTCAACCCTTTTTTCTCTTTCTTCTTCAGGACCTCTATAATGTGGATAGCATATGCTTAATATTATCTTAGAAGTTCCTTCCTCATTTTTGAAAAAATTGTTTTTGTTTTGCTCCTTTGATTGAGTAATTTCCATTATTGTATCTTTCAGAGTGCTTATGGTTTTTCCTGTATCACCTGGTCTGCTGTTAATTTCCTTCTAGTCTATTTTTCATTTCAGTTATTGTATTCTTCAGCTCTGATTGATTCTTTATATTTTCTGGTTCCTTGTAAGATTTCTTACTGTGTTCATTTGTTCTTTTCCCAGTTTCAAGCATCATTCTTACTATGAATGCTTTATCCAGTAAATTATTTCTTTCATTAGTTTTTTTTTTTTTTCCCCTTCTTCTTTTCCAGGGTTTTCTCTCATGTTCTTTGATTTGAGGCAAATTTCTCTCTTCTCATTTTGGTAAACTCTCTGTGTCTATGAAATTGGGTGAAGCACATTTATCTGTCCTGGTCTTGAAGGTATATTTACATGGGAGTGTCCCTATACACTCTGCAGATGCCCTGTGACTTTGTTAGGAGAGCTGGATCTGAAGTGAGCACGGGTCACATGTTTGCTCAAGGTGGACTCACAGCTATCATCTTGGTAGGAGGTGAGACTGGAGATGAAGGTGCTGGAGCTATTCTCAGGTTTGAGCCAGAGCTGTGCTTAGTGGTTGTCACTGCCCTCTTGGGCACAGAGTCATGTCCTAATATGCTGGAGCAAAAGCCTTGAAGTCTGGGTCCAAGGTGGTTCTGTTCCCTTTAAGTGTGTTCTCTCTCCCCTCTCAGCAATGGAACTATCGTCCCAAAGGGGAACAACACTAAAACAAGAGGAGCTGGTACAGGCCAAGTCGTTTGCATGGATGGTCACAGCATGCCACCCAGAGCTCAATACAGCTCCTCATCAGTTGTCTCCGTTAGTATCAGCAGTGGTTGCAGTCTCCCTATTCAAGTGCAGTGTCTTGTCCAAGCCAACTCTGTCCCCTCCAAGTGTGCACTATCCTTGACAATGCACACTAGCCTTCACACTGCTGCTGGAGCTGTATCTCACAATATTGTGTGAGTCCTGGTATGACTGCCCCCCACCCCCACCTCCTGAAGTTTTTAACTTTTAAAATTATCTACATTGAGCCTCAAGCAATTTATCAGCTGAATTCAGTCTTTCCTACCTGAGTGCTGGTTTCTGTGGCAGTTTCTGCTTCAGATCTCTGCTCCCATAAGCTGTGATTCTTTGTTTTTACCTGTCTCTTCAATCTTTGCAGTTTGCCCTGTGTCCTCTCTTATGGATCTAGGAACGGTTGCTGATTTTCCAGTCTGTTCTGCCTTTTTTTTTTTTTTTTTTTTTTGCTTGTCAGGACAGAATGAGGACTTCTGAGCTCTTTACATGTGGAACTGGAAATCACTGCCAGCCACTGTCTTTTTTTTTTTTTTTAATTCTTCCACTTCATTTTTCATATTTATTTACTTACTTATTTTTGGTTGTGTTGGGTCTTAGTTGGGGTGAGTGGACTTAGTTGCCCTGAGTCATGTGGGATCTAGCTCCCTGACTGGATATCAAACCCACCTTCTCTGCACTGGAAGGCAGGTGCTTAACCACTGGACCACCAGGGAAGGCCCAGTCAGTCCCTGTCTTTTAATTGTGAATTTTACTTGGCTAGCCCCACTCTGTCAACGTGCCAAAGCTATTTTCTTCTATACAATTTTTTATCCATATATAACATTGACATTTACTCCTAGCTTTAATCATTTTGACATAAGCAGTATGATGTCAACAGCAGTTATTGAATACCATCGATTTGAATTGCAATTTCTTTTTATTATTAATTTTTACTTATTAAATTTCTTAGTACTTATTGCTTACTCATATTTAAGAATTTTATAGAGTTGTGTTTATTTGTAGTGTAGTTTGTTTCCTTTATCCATTTGTCTTTTGAAAGAGGGAAGTTTTATGGATTTTAAAATGCAAATTTTTGAATGTCTGAAAATGGCTTTAGCTTTATTCTTTCACATGAATGCTCATTTTGAGGGAATATAATTCTGTTTCATATGATTTTCTTTCAGAACTTCAAAGCTACATTTCATTGTCTTTTAACATCATAACATGCCAAAAATGATACGATACCAGTTTTGGGGGGGATTTTTTGGTAGGCAGTTTTTGTTCCCTGTTAACTTAAAAAGTTGAGAAGCAAAGGTCTGTAGTCTTAAGATTTCTAATTTGCTTTTGTTTTCCTAAGAATAGTTCTATTAGAATTAGTTTGAATTTGAAGATAGGTAAGATGAAGGGTATAGTTATATTTAAAAAATCCCAACTAATAAACTCCCATTTTCCCCCCCATATCTTAAGCTTGAATAAAAGGAAAGACCCTCAGAGTCAAATAACCTTCCCTCCTGTGGTCATCCTACAATATCTTTTTAATGCTTGTGTCAGTGAGTAATGCCCAGTTGCCTGGGGTAGCATATTCTCCTTCCTTCTTTTTGACTACGCCTGAATTTATGTATTTTGAGTTGGAATATAGCTTCCTCAACAATTTGTTTATTGTCTTCTTAATGGACAGTTCAAAATAAAGCTCCTTCTCCAGGCAGTTGTAATTTTAGTTTAGATGATGAGCTAAAGATGGTGTCTTCTTTTATACCTACAATTCCTATCCAGGTGTTGCAAAATTTGTAACTGCTTTTTAACTGATTGTTGAAAAGTATGTAATAACTTTGTATCTTTTTATAGAAATAATTTGTATCTTCAACTGTCCCTTTATTTAATTTTTTTTTTCAACTTAGACCTTGTGTGGACAGTAATGACCTCACGTTTCCGATTGCCTGCTGGCAGAACCTACAATGTACGTGCATCAGAGTTGGCCCGAGATAGACAGCATACAGAGGTGGTTTGCAACATCCTTCTTCTGGATAACACTGTACAAGCTTTCAAAGTTAATGTAAGTATTTTATGTCTTTTTAAATTTTGATATTTTTGTTATGAATCTGAATTTATACTAAGTTTTAAAGCTAAAATTGTTTAATTATAGTACAGTTTGAAAAGCCTTATTCAGTGAGGAAAGTCTTGTTAGTTTGGGTTTGTAACTGTCAAATACACATTCTAAATTCAAATTGGGTCTATTAAGAGGTTGACAAGCCAGCAGTGGATTATTAGTAGAGCACATCAATAGTATGTGGGTGCATGCGTGTGTGTACTCAGTTGTGTCTGACTGTAGCCTTTGAAGCTCCTTTGTCCATGAAATTTTTCCAGCAAGAATACTGGAGTGGGTTGCCTTTTCCTCTTCCAGGGCATTTTCCCGACCCATGGATTGAACCTGCGTCTCCCGTGTCTCTTGCATTGGACGCGGATTCTTTACCACTGAGGTTTTTGTAAATGTGTTTGAAAGTATGAACAATGGCATTCCTCTTTTTTTTTTTTAATTTAAAATGATTTCAAACCTACAGAAAGGTGAAAGAATAATATTATGAATACCCACCTACCCTTTTCCTGGATTGACCTGTTGTTAACATTTTGCTTGTTTCTTTTATCTTTCTTTTTCTGTCTGTATTTTCCTAGCTTTCTGAAAGTAGGTGATACACTTTACCTGTGTTTCAAGAGCCTATTGTGTCTGTCATTCAGTCGAGTCCTACTCTGTGACCCCATGGACTACATACAGCCCATCAGGCTCACCAGGCTCCTCTGTCCGTGGAATTCTCCAGGCAGAACACTGGAGTGGGTTGCCACTCCCTTCTTCAGGGGATCTTCCTGACCCAGGGATGGAACCCGGGTCTCCTACATGGCAGGCAGATCCTTTACCATCTGAGCCACCAAGAAAGGCAGCCTAAGAATCTCATAGATGACTGCTATGCCATTATCACATCCCCAAATTTAACATTATGAAAACAGTAGTACCTAGTACATAGTCCATATTGAAACTGGAATTCCTCATTTCCACATCTCCAGGATAACACTTTGGTCTGCTTCCTGCTGTGTTAGCCAGGTATTTCTAGACTTTTAAATCTTTACATAATATAGAATATTAATCTTCAGAATTCCTCCCTTTTGTAACAGCATGGATAGATGTCACACTAAGTGAAATCAGTCAGACAGAGAAAGGCAAATATGGTGTGATTTCACTTATATGTGGAATGTGAAAAAAACCTGAACTCAGAGAGTAGAATAGTTTTGGCAGGGCCAAGAAATGGGCAAGATGGGGAGATTGGGTTAAGCTTTCAGTTATCAGATAAGTAAGTTTTGGGGAGCTAATGTACAACATGGAGTCTAATGGCAACAGTACTGTGTTACGTGGTTGAAAGTTGCTAAGAGAATGAATCGTTAATTGTTCTCACCACATACTATGCCTATGTTACATTTCCTATCTGACATAATTTTCTTGTTGTGTACTTTAGTTGATAATAGTTCTATATTTTTCAGTGTAGTAATCAGCATGCTATCTACTTATTCTTTCAGGAAGATATATGTTTACTATATTTATTTTATATATGTTTATATTTATATCTTTTTAATATGTTTTGTATAGTTAAATATCATTTCTAATAGAGTTGAGTATATTACTAGGAACTTTCTCTATCATTACTTTAGGATACCAGCAAACTTATGGGAAACAATATGAGAAACTGACTGTTGGATATGTAATATATTTATTCCTCTTGGTGTCAGGTCTGGAATCATTCAGAGTCAGAGTTGCTTTGCACTTCTGTTATTGATGCTGCATATTTTAATCTATGTGAACAGTTCCCTATTTATGCAGCTTACAGTCTGTGCAGTGGTTCATGGTAGCCTGCATACTAGTAGAGGAGCTTAAACTTTACTAGTTGTTCTTTCATGTCCATTAAGTACCTGTAAGTCTCAGAAATCCCCATTGTGGACAGTTCCTAGATTCTCCAGCATCTCTTCACTGGGAAGGAGAACCACTCAGTTTCATTTGGAGATTACCAATGAGTGATTTGTAACACCTTAGTTGTTGGAGCCATTACTCTCCCTAAAGATTTTTGTATCATAGGTAAAATATTCATTGTTGCCAAAGCCTGCTTTTTTTTCCATCTGATATTCATCTCATCAAAGTTTTTCCTTTATATTTTTCTGAGAGAAAATGTTGTGTTAAAGGAGTTGATAGAACTTTATTAGTTCTCTCTTTGTGTGGACATAGGAGTGACATAAGCTCATTACTGTTACTTCAGTTTCAAGTTCTGTTTTCATGGCCGTTCATTTTACTGTAGTCGGCCTATAGATCTGTCTCTGTCATGGCCTAAATTATCATCAGTTTACCAAAAACATGTTTCTACTAGAAACTTTAAAATACATAGTATCTGTACTATAAAAGCAGAGACAACTTTACCGACCAAGCTATGGTTTTTCCAGTAGTCATGTATGGATGTGAGAGTTGGACCATAAAAAAGCTGAGCACCTTAGAATTGATGCTTTTGAACTGTGGTGTTGGAGAAGACTCTTGAGAGTCCCTTGGACTGCAAGGAGATCCAACCAGTCAATCCTAAAGGAAATTAGTCCTGAATACTCTTTGGAAGGACTGATGCTGAAGCTCCAATACGTTGGCCATCTGATGCGAAGCCCTGACTCTTTAGAAAAGACCCTGATGCTGGGAAAGACTGAAGGCAGGATGAGAAGGGGATGATAGAGGATGACATGGTTGATGATGAGTCGGTTGCATCACCGACTTGATGGACATGAGTTTAAACAAGCTTCAGAAGCAGTCCATGGGGTCGCAAAGAGTTGAAATATGGCTGAGTGACTGAACTGAACTGAATTCGTATTATACATGGATTGATTTCAGTCTATGATCATTTTCCCCTAATTTTTGTTTTTATTTTCACTTTGGTTAGAGCTGTTTAGCAGTAGCCTGTGTGACAAGGAAGGGTTTTATAGAACCAGCCTGTTGCAATTATTAGGGCTGTGCAAGAAATTACCCCAAAACTTCATGGCGTGTTTATTATCCTCAGGGATTCTGTGAGTCAAGGGTCCAACAGAGATGATTTATACCCGCTGCTGCATATGTTGGACCTCAGCTGGAAGACTCAAAGTCTGGAGGCTAAAATTCTTTGAAGTCTAGCTCACTCGTATGACAGTTACCTGAGACCTTAGATGGTCACCTGTATGTGACCTCTTATGGAAAAAAAAGCAGCACCAGGATGTGGCCACATTACCTTTTCTCATCTGGCTTTGAAAGGCACGTAATGTCAGCTCCACCATATTCCATTTGTCAAGACTATCACAAAGTCATACGTGGGATCAAGGAAAGGGTAATAGACTGTCTGTTGATGGAAAGTAGCAAGGTTCTAAAAGATCATGTGGGGTCAGACAACTGCTGTAGACTCTGGGGAAAGTATAATCTGCCAGTGTGTCCTCTGGTGGGAGGCTTCCATCTAACACATTCTCTTCACACAACTAAACCTATGTTCGCCTTCATATGTTCTTAAGAATGTTCTCCCACAATTGTCTCCCTTGCTACTTGAAAGATGGCTTACATATCAGAGGTCAGAGATAAGAGGGAGATTTAATTTTTACTGTCTACCTACCTTTTATATCATTTAAATTGTTTTTCTGGGTTTTATATATTTATTTTATATGTGAATGTATGTAAAATTGACATATATAGTTATATTTGGAAAAACTGAAACAATACTCAAAATATATGATCATTTATTTAGCACACATGATTCAATGCACAGTTCTGAGGCACTTCATAGGTAGCAGTACTTAAAGACAAAACAAGAGTCATGCAGTGAGGATTTATGTTTGTTTCTTTTCATTTTTGTCCACATAGCATTATTCCCTCAGTTTCCTTTTTGTTCTCTTTGTTATGTATCTCTGATGTACTCAATAAAGAATAACTGATAATTTTTTAATTGAAGTATTGATACAATTAATTTATAAAATTATGTTGTTTCTGGTATACAGCGTAGTGATTCATTTTTGTTGTTGTTGATTATATTCTACTATAGTTTATTATAAGATACTGGGTATAATTCCCTATGCTGTACTGTAAGTTCTTGTGGCTTATCTATTCTATGTATAGTAGTTTGTTAATTCCATACCCCTAATTTGTCTTTCCGTTTGGTAACCATGTCTGTTTTCTGTACCTGTGAGTCTGTTTCTGTTTGCATATATATTCATTTGTATTATTTTTCAGATTCCACAGAAGAGTGATGTATAGCATTTTTCTTTCTGCTTACTTGGTATGATAATACCTAGGTACATCCTAGGTAATATGGTAAATGGCAATAATGCAGTCTTTTTTATGGCTGAGTAATATTCCATTATGTATATATACCACATCTTCTTTATTCATTCATCTGTTGATAGGCACTTGGCTGAGTTCCCCCTGGAACTCCTCGAGCATCTACCCCCATAACCAGAGCCTGCCTACTTTACTACTTTGTGCTCACCTACACCTCTGATTTTACGGGGAGCTGTCCCCCACCACCTCTTTCGGAGAAGGAGTTAACTTAGAGCTCCAGTTAATAATAATTCCTGGGCGTGATAAGAGTGTTTTAACCTACAAACTCCTCTGAAGGTTCTCTGGCCTGCCTGACAGGCTTGTCCGGCCACATGTGATCGCTCACAGCCTCCCAACCGTGAGAGGCACAAGATGCTTTAAACCTTCTAAAAATAGGTTCCTTAGAAAAGTTAGAAAACTGTAAGTATAGTGGGCTGATTAGAAATTGTATTGGTGAAGGGTTTTTCATTTGTTGAGTCAATGTTTGTTGCTAAGTCTCCACATCCCCTGCCCTTACACACATTAATGAATATATAGAAGGAATAAGTATTAACCTTTGATATTAATCACGTTAGACCTTAGGCTAAGTAAATTCTTTCCTTAACTAAAACCCACTACACCCTCACCCTGTAGGAATGTAACTTTATTTGGGTGGCGTCTGTTTTGAGAATAATCAGCCCTGGAGAAATAAGTGTCCTGGTTGACTGACTGCTGTCACAAGGAGAGGGTCATAAATTGTCAGCAGGCCCCCCTGGCCAGAAGATGATGTAACACCCCTAAGACCTCTGTATACATTTGTATGAAGCACCTGACTTTGATAAAAGTCAGGACTGCTGACCCCACGTGACTTTTGCATAACATCTCAGTGTATAAAAGTAGACCATGGAAAATAAAGAATTGGGATCAGTTTCTCGAAATACTGGTCTCCCCATGTTTCTCTCTCTTTCACTCTGGCTGAGTCTCCATCTGGAGCGCGGAACCCACCATGCTTACTAATTATGCCTGGGCTTCTAAGATCCGACCGGGGAGGCCTCAGTGTCTCCTCTCCTTCGGGAGAACGGAAGGACGCCTGTGGCCTACGTAAGTGGTGCAAACTTCTTGTTTTGAAGTTTTATTGGTCTCCCTGTAAACCAAGCCACTCAGCCTCTTTTCTCCACTGAATTTTCCTACTGAGCTATCCTCATTCTATTACTCTTTATATCTTTAATTAATATCTAATTGAAGCTATTGTATCCTGATCCTCGCCTATGCCGTCTCTCCTTCGAATACCCTGGATCAGCCAGGCCTGGACCCCGGCATGATATGACTGAAAAGGGGTTAATATGTAAAATATACAAACAGCTCTTATAACTCAATATCATAAAAACAAACATTCCAATAAACAAATGGGCAAAAGACTTGAACAGACATTTTCCCAAAGAAGATATACAGATGACTAATAAGCACATGAAAAGATGCTCTGCTGCTGCTGCTGCTAAGTCGCTTCAGTCATGTGCGACTCTGTGTGACCCCATAGATGGCAGCCCACCAGGCTCCGCCTTCCCTGGGATTCTCTAGGCAAGAACACTGGAGGGGGTTACCATTTCCTTCTCCAATGCATGAAAGTGAAAAGTGCAACTGAAGTCACTCAGTCGTGTCCGACTCTTAGCAACCCCATGGACTGCAGCAGGCTAGGCTTCATTGTCCATCACCAACTCCCAGAGCTTACTCAAACTCATGTCCATAGAGTTGGTGATGTCATCCACCCATCTCACCTTCTGTTGTCCCCTTCTCCCCGCCTTCTGTCTTTCCCGGCATCAGGGTCTTTTCCAATGAGTCAGTTCTTTGCATCAGGTGGCCAAAGTATTGGAGTTTCAGCTTCAGCATCAGTCCTTCCAATGAA
>NW_011495032.1:5692419-5694088 GCF_000754665.1 Bison bison bison
CCCATGAACCGCAGCACTCCAGGCCTCCCTGTCCATCACCAACTCCCGGAGTTTACCCAAACTCATGTCCATTGAGTCAGTGATGCCATCCAACCATCTCATCCTCTTTTATCCCCTTCTCCTCCTGCCTTCAATCTTTCCCAACATCAGGGTCTTTTTGAATGAGTCAGCTCTTCGTATCAGGTGGCCAAAATACTGGAATTTCAGCTTCAACATCAGTCCTTCCAATGAACACCCAGGACCAGTTTCCCTTCGGATGGACTGGTTGGATCTCCTTGCGGTCCAAGGGACTGTCAAGAGCCTTCTCCAGCACCACAGTTCAAAAGCATCAATTCTTCAGCACTCAGCTTTCTTTATAGTTCAACTCTCACATCCATACATGACTACTGGAAAAACCATAGCCTTGACTACATGGACCTTTGTTGACAAAGTAATGTCTCTGCTTTTTAATATGCTATCTAGGTTGGTCATAACTTTCCTTCCAAGGAGTAAGCATCTTTTAATTTCATGGCTGCAGTCACCATCTGTAGTGATTTTGGAGCCCAAAAAAATAAAGTTAGCCACTATTCCCACTGTTTCCCCGTTTATTTGCCATGAAGTGAAGGGACCGGATGCCCTGATCTTAGTTTTCTGAATGTTGAGCTTTAAACCAACTTTTTCACTCTCCTCTTTCATTTTCATCACGAGGTTCTTTATTTATTCTTTACTTTCTGCCATAAAGGTGGTGTCATCTGCATATCTGAGATTATCGATATTTCTCCCAACAGTCTGGATTCCAGCTTGTGCTTCATCCAGCCTAGCGTTTCTCATGATGTACTCTGCATATAAGTTAAATAAGCAGGGTGACAATATGCAGCCTTGATATACTCCTTTTCCTATTTGGAACCAGTCTGTTGTTCCATGTCATAGTGTTTGAAATTTCCAACATTGTAGTATGTGATAGATCATTAAATCTTTTCTTTAATTTGAATGTTTTTTCTCTAAGCTATATAATATTAGGCACTAGAAAAGTATCAATTAGATTTGTAGTTGTGCATAAAGTCACCATATTTCTTGGTTTATTCTTTGATTGTTTTTTATTTTTATCAGGAATGTGTAGTTCTTAGGTCTTGTATCACATTTGTCATGTATAAGTCTTTACTGATAAAGACATTTACTTCTTTTTTAAAAATAAATTATAGATACTATTTTAAAAATGTATTCTTTTAATTTGTGTCAGGTCTTAGTTGCAGTAAATGGGCTTCTCTGTATTTGTGGCATGCAGACTCAGTGGTTGTGATGCATGGGTTTGCTCCACGGCATATAGGATCTTAGTTCACCAACCAGGGATCAAACATGAGTACCCTGCATTGAAAGGCAGATTCTTAATCACTGGTCCATTAGGGAAGTCTCAAGACAGTTACGTCTGTTTTAAAGATTTCCTCGGCAGTTATGCAGTGATGAATTTAAAAGTTTTTATTTTGATGATTTACTAGTTCTATGATTATATACAAGTTGTTCCTGAAAGATGATGCTGTGAAAGTGCTGCACTCAATATGCCAGCAAATTTGGGAAACTCAGCAATGGCCACAGGACTGGAAAAGGTCAGTTTTCATTCCAATCCCAAAGAAAGGGAATGCCAAAGAATGCTCAAACTACTGCACAATTGCACTCATCTCACACACTAGTA
>NW_011495032.1:5694563-5718269 GCF_000754665.1 Bison bison bison
GGAGAAATATCAGTAACCTCAGATATGCAGATGACACCACCCTTATGGCAGAAAGTGAAGAGGAACTAAAAAGCCTCTTGATGAAAGTGAAAGAGGAGAGTGAAAAAGTGGGCTTAAAGCTCAACATTCAGAAAACTAAGATCATGGCATCTGGTCCCATCACTTCATGGGAAATAGATGGGGAAACAGTGGAAACAGTGTCAGACTTTATTTTTCTGGGCTCCAAAATGACTACAGATGGTGACTGCAGCCATGAAATTAAAAGACGCTTACTCCTTGGAAGGAAAGTTATGTCCAACCTAGAGAGCATATTGAAAAGCAGAGACATTACTTTGCCAGCAAAGGTTCGTCTAGTCAAGGCTATGTATGGTTTTTCCTGTGGTCATGTATGGATGTGAGAGTTGGATCGTAAAGAAGGCTGAGCGCCGAAGAATTGATGCTTTTGAACTGTGGTGTTGGAGAAGACTCTTGAGAGTCCCTTTCTAAGGGAGATCAGCCCTGGGATTTCTTTGGAAGGAATGATGCTAAAGCTGAAATTCCAGTACTTGGACCACATCATGTGAAGAGTTGACTCATTGGAAAAGACTCTGATGCTGGGAGGGATGGAGGGCAGGAGGAGAAGGGGATGACAGAGGATGAGATGGCTGGATGGCATCACGGACTCGATGGACGTGAGTCTCAGTGAACTCCGGGAGTTGGTGATAGACAGGGAGGCCTGGCGTGCTTCGATTCATGGGGTCGCAAAGAGTCGGACACGACTGAGTGACTGATCTGATCTGATCTGATACATGATGGGAAAAAGTTTCAGAAAACAGCTGTAGGCCATTAAATTTTTGGTGAATATGATGGATTCTATTTAGAAAGATTCTGTAACTTAGTGCCCTCTACTTTAGAAATAATGTATAATTTTCTTGTTTATTTATTATAATATGTATAATACATGTTATACAGTGTGGTGCACAGATCTTTACAACTCAATGAATGCTTATCTCTGTATGTATCTGTGGAACTACCATGCAGAGATTAGATACCAAATACTTCCCTCAGCAAGAAAGATTCTTGTGTTAAGTATTTCTTACTCCATTTTATCTTTGCTAGGTTAATTTTTGGTTAACCTTTTAATGTTATGCTTTCAGTTATTCCCTTAGAAATTGCAAAGTTTGTCAACTTACAAAAGCCTACCTTTATTTATACAGTTGACTCTTTAACATAACATGTTTGAAATGTGTGGTTCCACTTGTACATGGATATTTTTAATGAATGCATACTGCAGTACTACACAATTCACATTTGGTTAACACTGCAATCATGGATATGGATATGGATATGGAATTCCATGGATATGGAATCATGGATATGGAGACTGTTACACACAAATTCTCTACTATGCAGAGTATCTGTACTCCTAATCCCCAGGTTGTTCAAGGGTCAACTGTACTTACACCATGTTTACCCCAAGTGGAAAAACTTAAAGCATTTTGAATCTATTTACTTGTGTCCTGTTTTTTTGTTTGTTTTTTTTTTGCTATCATTCTTATGTTTACCATTCTCTTCATATGTTTTGGGGCTTCCTCCTCGTGTTTTCGGGCTTCCCCGTTGGCTCAGACAGTAAAGAATCTGCCTGCAAGGCAGGAGACCTGGGTTTGAACCCTGGGTCAGGAAGATCCCCTGAAGAAGGAAATGGCAACCCACTTCAGTATTCTTGCCTGAAGAATTCTGTGGACAGAGGAACCTGGTAGGCTATAGTCCATGGGATTGCAAAGAGAGAGGCAGGACTGAGCATTGGATCAAAGTGGTCCACTACCAATTTAACTGGCTGTCAGAATAAAATCCAATACTATTTAGAGGAAGATAATACTCCAGAGCTTCTACACTAGGGTTAAATAGGGGTCAGCAAACCTTTCTCATAAGAAGCCAGCCCTATAAGACATCACTTTAAACTGTCAATATTCTGTTTATAAATATGAACACTATATAAATATAGTGTTTATATTTACACTATTTGCATCTATTCACTTCTTATATATCCGTGCTTTTATTTAGAATCTTTCCCTTCCTAAAGAATCTCTTTTATTATTTTTTGAAATAGAGTCTATTAATAACAGTCTTTCAACTTTTTGTTTGTCTGAAAATGCATTTAGTTACTCCTTATTTTGGAGGATAGTTTTTCTGGGTATAGAATTCTACATTGATAGGCTTTTTTCTTTGTAGTTTAAAGGTATCATTTCATTGGCTTTCATAGTTTCCCTCGAGAAGTAATTTTTTATTATTGTTTTCAAGCAGGATGAGACATAAGTCCTTTCTTCCTCTGTTTTTGAGTTCTCTCACTTTATTTTTGATTCTAGTCTCTTGTCTGTAATATACATAGATATGGTTTTGTGTTTGTGCATTTGCCTTGCTTGGTATTCACTGAGTTTCTTGAATCCATAGGTTGATAACCTTATAAAATTTGAAAATTTCTTATTCTTTACAGATTTAAATATTGCTTCTGGCCCATTTTTACTTCTCTCCTTCTTGACTCTAGTTACATCTGTTAGACTGTTTGACTATATCCCACATCTGACATATGTTCTGTTTTGTTGTTTAATAATTTCTTTCTGTGTTTTGAATAGCTACTAACTTGTTCTTGAATATGCTGATTTCATTTTTTGCTGTGGTTATTCTGCTGTTAAAACCATCCAACCAATTCCTGTTTCACATACTGTATTCTGCAGTTTGAGAATGTCTACATGATCATTTTTATAGATTATAACTCTCTTTTGAGGTATTTCATATTTTAATATATTTTGTCTATTCTGCCTCTGTTGTCCATATGTTAATCATAATTTTTTTGAAGCCCTTACTGACCGAGACCAACATATAGATCCCTCATAAGTCTGTGTATTTTTGTTGACTGCTTTGTCTCTTGATTATTAGGCACTTTCCCTGCTTCATCTATATGATTGATATTGTGAGGGTAATGTAGAGTGTGTTTGTGTGTGCACGCGCGTGTGCTCAGCTGTGTCCAACTCTTTGCAGCCACATACATTGTAGCCCTCCAGGCTCCTCTGTCCATGGAATTTTCCAGGCAAGAGTACTGGTGTGGGTTGCCATTTCCTACTCCAGGAGATCTTCCCAGCCCAGGGATTGAACTCCATCTCTTGCATCTCCTGCATTGGCAGGCAGATTCTTTACCACTGTGCCACCTGGGAAACCATAATGTGGAGCACCAGATAGCAGATTGACCACTGGGCTAAATCCAGTCTAGGGACAATTATTATGTGGCCCATGAAGCTAGGAATGGGTTTTACATTTTTAAAGAGAATGAGCAACAGAGATTATTTATGGCCCTCAAAGCCTGAACATATCTACCTGCTGGCCTCTTATGAGAAAGGTTTGCTGACCCCTATTCAGCCCTAGTGT
Organism: Bison bison bison; assembly: GCF_000754665.1. Classification (NCBI taxonomy): domain Eukaryota; kingdom Metazoa; phylum Chordata; class Mammalia; order Artiodactyla; family Bovidae; genus Bison; species Bison bison. The sequence continues at coordinate 5,697,966 of NW_011495032.1, forward strand.
AGAAGCTCTGGAGTGTTATCTTCCTCTAAATAGTATTGAATTTTATTTTGACAGCCAGTTAAATTGGTAGTGGACTACTTTGATCCTGTGGAAACTTAGTTTTAGCTGTTGGTAAGTAAGACAGATCTGTTTTAACTTTGTTTTCTTTCAGAATTTGGGCGTGGGTTGTCTAGAGTCTCAGCTCAATGCTGGGCTGTTCATCAAGGTTCTTCTTTTCTGATGAAGGCTGAGCTCCATTTCTTTGGAAGTGTGCGACCTTTTAAATTTTCATTTAGCTAACAACCTCCTAACAGCTGTTCTCTCTTAGGCCTCTAGGAGCCTCACCCTGCGTGTGTGCAGTCTAGGAGGCAGATGAGGACCTGGAGGGGATTTTTATATAGATTTCTATAGCTTTTTTCCCCCACTCTTTCCTCTAATAACCTGCCCCCACCCCAATCTAGCTATCTTAGCAGTCCCAAACTTTTTTCATCCCAGCAAGACAGCTACTCTGCTTAGGCTCTGTTTCTCTATATCATAATTTGGAAAATGCCATTAAGGAGAAAGCTAGTGTGAATGTAGGATTTGATTAATCTGGATCTCTTCTATCTAGGATAATAGTGTTGTGTTGGTTGTCATCTAATGCTTACAAATAGTATTCTCTCTGTTTCTCCATATTTGATCCAGTTTCTGTAGATGGTTTATAGCAGAAGGGTATTCTAACACTAGCTGCTCCATCACGACAAGACCAGAATTCTGATTGTTTTGAAATGGGAACTATATCTCATAATAGTGGACTTTGATTTGAGAACACTTAACATACTGCTATCAAGACAATATAGCAATCAAGATTGCTGGGAGAAATATCAATAACCTCAGATATGCAGATGACACCACCAGTATGGCAGAAAGTAAAGAAGAACTAAAGAGCCTCTTGATGAAAATGAAAGAGGAGAGTGAAAATGCTGGCTTAAAACTCAACATTCAGAAAACTAAGATCATGGCATCTGGTCCCATCACTTCATGGCAAATTGATGGCGAAACAGTGGAAACAGTGACAGACTTTATTTTTGGGGGCTTCAAAATCACTGAAGATGGTGACTGCAGCCATGAAATTAAAAAACTCTTGCTCCTTGGAAGGAAAGTTATGACCAACCTAGACAGCATATTACAAAGCAGAGACATTACTTTGCCAACAAAGTTCTGTCTAGTCAGCTATGATTTTTCCAGTAGTCATGTATGGATGTGAGAGTTGGACTGTAAAGAAAGCTGAGTGCCGAAGAATTGATGCTTTTGAACTGTGGTGTTGAAGAAGACTCTTGAGAATCCCTAGGACTGCAAGGAGATCCAACCAGTCCATCCTAAAGGAAATCAGTCCTGAATATTCATTGGAAGGACTGATGCTGAAGCTGAAACTCCAATACTTTGGCCACCTGATGCAAAGAATTGACTTATTGGAAAAGACCCTGATGCTGGGGAAGATTGAAGGCAGGAGGAGAAGGGGACCACAGAGGATGAGATGGTTGGATGGCATCACCGACTCAATGGGCATGAGTTTGAGTAAACTCCTGGAGTTGGTGATGGACGGGGAGGCCTGGCGTGCTGCGGTTTATGGGGTCACAAAGAATTGGACATGATTGAGTGACTGAACTGAACATACTGCTTTCTCTGTTCCTTCATTCGTTGTTTACTTGAGCCAAATAGAAGGACTTGGATCTCAGTGTACAATGGTAAATATGTGCATCTTACAAAATCAGGTCATTCTAAGATACATAGATTTGGGAAAGGGTATAAAATGATACTAGGACATTCTGTTGGCCCAGTGGTTAAGAATCTGCCTGCCAGTGCAGGGGACATGGATTTGATCACTGGTCCAGGAAGATCCCATGTCTATGGAGCAGCTAAGCCCATGCACCACAACTACTAAGCCCATGCATCTAGAGCCTGTGCTCCAGAACAGGAGAAGCCACCGCAATGAGAAACTTAAGTACCACAACAAAGAGTAGCCCCTGCTCGCTACAAATAGAGAAAGCCTGCACGCAGCAACGAAGACACAGTGCAGCCAAAAATAAATAACTAAAATTAATTAATTTTAAGAAATAAAATGGCACTTGCTTTCCAAAGAATGTGGCCCTAACCAGGTGAGCCAACAGCTTGCTCTTTTAGAATATTTCAACTCACAAATTATTTGCCACATTTAAGGTACACCTTAACCCTAGATGAGCTGGGCTCAGCATCAGAGAAACTTTCTTTGGCTGATCAATTCTTAATGATTATTTAACAATTTTGTGTTTGTCATTTACATGTCCAGCATCTTTAAAACAATTTATTAATATTTTAACCCATAGTTTGTCTCTTAACTGCCATATTCACAGTGTGCATGGAATACAGGGCTGGTATGTACTACTGTATGGCTTGTTTAATATTCTTTGAGGGAATAGTCATTTAAGTGTTTTTGCCATCATATGGAGTTTTTATATTGTACTGCATGTAAGGACTGTCTGTCTAGGCACTGGTTGCCAAGATTAATTTGATGAACCTCAGTGGTTAGCTGGGAGTCTGCTTTCTTCCTCTTGTTCTATGTGTGTCTCTTTTGAAGTTGAATGGCATGCCCTTCTCAGATGTGACCTGTTCTTTGGAAAAAGATATATGTCATAGCTTTGTTTCTCTACTAGAATTAGCAAACAACCTGTCAGTATTCTTTGGAGTGGTGCTGGTGACCACAGAAAGAGATGGAGTTTTTTGTCACATAAGAGAGCTACAGGACTCTCTGAGGCCCCACTGCCTGTGATACCTGTGAGAGCACCTTCCCTGGGAAATTCTGTCTTGAGTCCTTTTTGGAGCTAACATTCCCCCAGAGGAAGCCCAGTGTGACCTTTTGCACAGAGGCTGATGTTGGTGCTTGTGGTTGGAGTCTCCTGAGTACTGTACTATAGAAAGGAAATTCCTTTTCAGCTTTGTACCCATTTAGGAGGTTAGGTAGTTAAATATTTGTATATTAGAAATTTGGTTTTATATTAGAGATAGCATCTGTTTAGCCTTATTGGAGTCTTTGCCTTTATTTAACATTATTTTTAATTAAAAAAGACTTAAAATAATTTTGCTTCCAAAAGTTTAAAATAAAACAACACTGGGAGTGCATTGCATGTACACATGCAGCAAAATTGATCACTTTCAAAAACTTTTACTTATCCTGAAACTCTTTTCTCCTCCTGTTTGGGAATTCAGTATAGTAATATGTCTTCCTCTTAAATATTTTTCCTAATAGCTGATTTTTTGACTTTTTTATTCATCTTTTGAATTCTATACGTAATTTTTAATGTAACAGTTTGTTTAGTTTCCACAAAGAAAAGCAACAGCTGTAACATATGAGGAATTAGTAGTACTGTTATGACAGACATTTTTCTGAATGTGCATATACTCCCTTTTGATGCTTCCTTTGATTTGTGTAAACTAAACTTGAAAGTGTATAGTTTTTGCTGTTTCTTTTGCAGTTGTTTAACTTTTTTCCCACGATAAGGAAATCTGGAGGAGATAAGGCCCTTAATTACATTGACTAGGTAGGTACTCAAATTTAGTATTCGATTAATTTACAACTTTGGATTCACTATGTATTCTTTTGATATCACTTTACTTTGAATTGCTATGAGGTGACTTTTATTTTCCTTCATCAAAAATAACTTGGGTGGGAACTATGATAGTTCTACAAAGAACATACTACATAAATCTGGTCCTGGATTCTAGGTATTGGACTATCACAGACAGATCATTTAAGCATATAGTGATGTCAAAATTAAGATCCTAAGCCCTGTATGAATTGTTACAGGAAGCATTGTGGTATGCTGTATTACAAGGAAAAGTGCACAGGCCTGGGAATCCCAAAGACTGGAGTTGTATCCTGGACATACTGAGTACTTGCTCCGTGGCATCGTTCCACTAAGTTGACTTTTATATATAATTTCCTTATATTTGAAGTAGAAAGACTATCTTTAATACTAGGGTTGTCAGGGTTAAATGAATGTGTATCATGCACCCAATAAAGATTCTAGTAGATGCTCTAGAAATATGACACCGTCCTCACCCTTTTCCTTTGTTTTCTCTTCTCTTGTTCTTCCTTATTTGCTCAGAGTTAGCCAAGGCACAGCTCAGAGGAGGGCACAGTGATCCCCAAAGTGCCTGCACTTCCGACAGCAGTTGCAAGCTTGGGAGATTCTTTTTTTTTTTAATATCTCTAAGATTATTCCTCATTTTATTTTATTTTAAAAATATTTATATATTTACTTGGCTGTGTCAGGTCTTAGTTGCATACACGGGATCTTTTTGCTACAGCGGCACACAGACTCTCCAGCTGCGGCATGCAGGCTTAGTTGCTTCTCAGCATGTGGGATCTTACTTCCCTGACCAGGGATCAAACTCACATCCCCTGTATTGCAAGGCAGATTTTTTTTTTTTTTTTTTTTTAATTGCAAGGCAGATTCTTAACCACTAGACCACCAGGGAAGTTCTGGGAGATTCTTAAAGTCACCCTGAGTTGCAATAATTTGTTAGATGGACTCAACAGAACTCATCACAAGCTTTAATACTTATATGTTAGATGGGCTCAACAAAACTCATTGCAAGCTTTAATACTTATATGTTATGGCTTACTACAGGGAATGGATACAAATGAAAACCAATCCAAAGAACTCCAAAGTCAGAAGGAGTCTGAATGGAGAGGTTCTTCTAGTCCTCCTCTCCCTGTGGAGTCAAGAATGACATTGCCACTTCCTGGTCACTGCGTGTGGCACTTACACTCAGAGCATTTCCAGCCAGTGAAGCTGCCCTGAGCCTTTGGGTCCAAACTTTTTACTGGGACTCAGTAACGTACTTCTTGTGTGAGTTATCCAGTCTCTGTCCTTTCGCAGAGGTCAGGCTAATACCCTTAATCTCCATTCCTCTGAAATCAGAACTGATGTGATGTGGTCCAAAGCCTCCATCATAAATCATATTGTCCATTGACCAAAGTCCCCAGGCCAGACAAAGACAGCCCTATCAGGTAGGGCATTCTGGAGGCCTAGAGATCACCTCCTTCAGTAGCTGAGGACAAAGGCCAGATCTCTCTTTGGAAAAGGTTGTTTCTTCACTGTACATTAGTGCTGTATTTTTGTAGTGGTTAATTAAATTGTTCAGTACTTAATGTTTTGGTTGTTAATTCCTATCTAAATAACAGTTGGCTCAGTTGGTAAAGAATCCACTTGCAATGCAGGAGACTGCCTGCAATATAGGAGGCCTGGGTTTGATCCATGGGTCAGGAAGATCCCCTGGAGAAGGAAATGGCAGCCCACTCCAGTATTATTGCCTTAAAAATCCCTTGGACAGAGGGATTTTTATCTAAATAATAGTGTATAATAAATACTAAATAGTTTTTTAAAAGCCAAGAAGATAAATCAAACTGTAAAAGCCTAATGAAACACGCCCTCCCTTTTCTTTCAGTACTAGCTTCCAAATAGGTTTGGAGATTTCCTTTACACATTCGCTACTAGTTTTCTATGCTGGTTTATATTTTCTGTTTGGGGCATTAGCTATTGACTACCTATTACGTGGGTTGAGAATTTCATATTAGTACATTTTACGCCCTCACTCCCTCTCCTAAAATTCTTAGGTCATAATTTTTAGTTAAATCTCTGTTTAGAATTGCATTTGTCTCTAGTAAAAGAAACTGGAAATAGCAGTAACATAAATGAGTGACGTTCATTTTCTTCTCACATAGAATTCTAGAGACTGACAGTCCAAGGAATGGGATAGCAATTTCATGGTTATCAGGGAACCAGGCTCCCTGTTTTTCCTTCACTTTGCTGAGAGCATTGCTGTACATAAGATCGCTTCATGATCCAAGATAGTTATTAGACCTCTAGCAATAATGTCAGTTTTCAGGCAAGTAGGGCAGGAGGGGAGGGGTGATGGAGGGTGGAGAGGGGAAGGATGGAGAATCAAAAAGGGCATATGTGCCAATTTCTTTCCCAGTCTTAAGAAACTTTGCTTAAAAGTTATACCCTGTAGCTTCTAGTTATACTTTATTGACCTAAATTTAGTCACAGGCCCTCATTTGGTCGGCACATTGGGTATTTTATGTTCTGTTGCTATCTCAAACAATATTGAAATTTTATTTAAAAGAAATAATAGAAAATGGATATGACAGAAGCAGTTAGTGCTTTCTCCCTTAATTGGCTTCATTGATTACCTTTTTGTGACTATGTAAGTTAATTCACTGCTAAGCCATGTAGTGTAGTATGGTTACATGATATTTTGTTCTTCTAGAATTATTCATTGCATCTTTTTAAAAGTATGATTAATTTTCTTTCTTTAGTTTTTTTCCTTTTCCATTTGTATTTAAAGAGTTAGCTAGTCCTACCTCTGTTACAAGTCCTATCTCTATGTTACAAAGTAGCAGTCATCTGCCCCTGTCCTTACAGTGTGCCTGCTTGAGTGTGTGCTGAGTTGCTTCAGTTGTGTCCAACTCTTTTTGACCCTATGGACGGTAGCCCACCAGGCTCCTTTGTCCATGGGATTCTCCAGGTCAGAATACTGGAGTGGGTTACCATGCCCTCCTCCAGGGGATCTTCCTGACTCAGGGATTGATCCTGAATCTCTTACGTCTCCTGCTTTGGCAGACGGATTATTTACCACTAGTGCCACCTCTGAAACAACCAGCTTAATCTTTTCAGTAGATTCTTTTGATACTTGCTTATATATCTCTAAATACCATGTTTGTGTTACTAATACTTAATTTTTCAGTTTTAGGCATCATATATTGATTCCCCGTTTAAAAAGATGAGAATTTGATTCTTTACCCCTAACCCTTCTCATTTTATCAATATAATTGACTTTTATAATGTGTTTGTTAGTATTCAGTAGGTAGTATTATGTCATGAAAATGCTGTTCATAGTTGAGCCACATAGCACGTTATCCTTTTCTTTTGTACTAAACTTCTTGGTTTTCACAGTTGGTACTTGTCGTTTCTCTTCGTCTCTCCCTCCCTCCTTCCTTCTTTCTTACCTTACTACCTTTTCCTTTCTCTCTCCCCTCTTAGATTCCTGTATATATTATTAATTAACCCAGACTCTCTAATAGTTGTCTGAATCTTCTCTTAATATGTTCTTTGTGTCAGATACTCTATCAAATTCACTTTCTTGGAGAAAACTAAGAGCCTTCTGTTATGCCCCTTTTTGGCTTGGTTGCTCTATACACTTGGTGTATAACTAGAATCACCCATTGCTATCATCTTGTTTTGAAGGTTCATGTAGATGATTCACAAAATCCACTGGTTCCCATTATGACACTCCTCCCTATCCTCCACTATGCCCAGTGTCCCTAGGTTTGCAGCCACTTGTGTTTATCTTGGAATGTCTCGGGAATTGTATAGTCACTTAGCTTTAGCAAATGGAGTTGGAAGTTGAGGGATGTTACAGTTCCTGACAAAATTTTTTTTTTTACCACTTTCTTCCAGATTTTAGCCTCATGCTTTCTTCTCGCCTTTTCTGATACACATGCCTTCAATTTCCAAGCTTTTGCATGCCTTTGACTTCCTTTTTGTTGGATCCTTCTATCTCTGGTATTTGGTGTTTAGCTCTACCATCTCTGCCTTATGCTTTCATTTTTATAAACGTGTTCATATTTCTTTAACTGATGTCTACTCTCTGCTGTGTCTTTGTGATGTTTATGTTTTCAATGCCTATCCTTTTTTTTTTACTTTTATTTATTTTATTTTTGGCTGCACTGTGTCTTTGTTGCTGCTTTCTCTGGTTGAGAAAAAGCCCATGTCTGTCTTATTTTTTCCCTTCAATATAATGAGTTTTTCAGGAAGAAGCAAAGGTAAACACATGTTCAGTTATCACATTTATAGTAAGCCTAAACATTTTTTAGAAGACCTTTTTTGGAGCAGTCTTAGATTCACAGCAAAATTGGGCAGAAAGTACAGGGATTTCCCATATATCCCTGCTCTCACACATGCGTGGCCTCCCCCATTTTCAATCTCCCCACCAGAGTGGTATACATGATGATGTACACATTATTACTGTAAGTCCATAGTTTGCATTAGGGTTGACTCTTGATATTGTGCGTTCTGTGGGTTTAAGCATATGTAAAATGACATGTATTCACCGTTTAAAGTATCATACAGAGTAATTTCACTGCCCCCCAAATCTTCTGTGCTCTGTTTGTTCAGCCCATTTCCTCTCCTATAAGCCCTGTAACCACTGAGCTTTTTACCCTCTTCATAGTTTTGCATTTTCCAGAATGTCATACACTTGGAATTATACAGTATGTAGCCTTTTCAGATAGACTTCTTTCACTTAATAATATGTACTTAAAGTTTTTTTCATCTTTTCATGGCTTGATAGCTCATTTCTTTTTAGTGCTGGGTTATTATTGTTGATTGTTCATTCTGTTTTTTGAATGTATCAATACTCAGTTTAATCTCTTCACCTACTGAAGGGGATCTTGTTGCTTCCAAGTTGTGGCAACTGTGAATAAACCTGCTGTAATCATTGTGTGTGGGTTTTTGTGTAGACATACATTTCTGTTCTCTTTGGGCAGGTACCAAGGAGCATGATTCTGGATCTTATGGTGGGAGTCTTTCTTTTTGTAAGAAACTGCTGAAGTGTCTTCCAAAGTGGCTGTTCCATTTTGCATTCCCATAAGCCTTGAAAGAGAATTTCTGTTGCTCCCCATCCAGCATTTGGTGTTCTCAGTGTTACGGATTTTGTCAGTTTTATTGATGTGTTGTGGTATCTTACTGTTTTAACTTGCATCTGCCTAATGCCATATGATGTACAACATCTTTTTCTATGTGCATTTGCTGTCTGTATATCTTTTATTTATTTATTTTTGGCTGTGCTATATCTTAGTTGTTGCGCAAAGGCTTTCTCTAGTTAAGGTGAGTGGGGGCTACTCTCTGGTTGCGTTGTGTGGGCTTCTCATTGTGGTAGTTTTTCTTGTTGTGGAGCATGGGCTCAGTAGTTGTGGTGTATGGGCTTAGTTGCCCTGCAGCGTGTGGAATCTTCACAGAGCAGGGTATAAGGATACATTATTGATTTAAGATATTTTTTGTTTTTTAATGTAAACATCTCAAAGCACTGATTTAGCTGTATCCTACAAAGTGTCAAATGTCATTTTTCTTCATATTCAGTTCAGTTCAAAATAGTTACTAATTTCCCATAAGACTTTCTCTTTGCTCTATGGGTTGTTTACATGTATATTAGTTTTCAGATATTTGAAGATTTTTCAAATATCTTTCTCTTACTAATTTCTATTTTAATTCTTTTATGGCTACTAAACATACTTTATATGACTTTAGTTCTCTTGAATTTGATAATGTTTGCTTTTATAAGGTTTATTTTAAATTTGGTAAGGTTTATGGCATATTTTGGTGAATGTTACATGTACACTTGAAAGTGTATTCTGCTCTTTTTGTGTGGAGAGTTCCAGGACTGGGGCTAGCACTGGGGCAGTGGACAGCCTTCCCTCCCCTCCCCCAACCCACTCCAGTTGATAGAGCTCCTTTTCTGGTCTTCTTACCAGAAAATAGCATTTCCCTTGTCTCTCTTGCTACCTATGCCTGCTGTGCTGTTCTTCAGTGTAACCCACCTTGGAGTCACAGTAGAGGGACAGAAAGTTAAAAAAAAAGGTAACAGAAAACTCATCATACTTCAATCTGTAATTTTTTTTTCTCTATAATATATGGCTTTCTATAATTTGCTGCTTGGATTTCTCATATAACTGCTTTCTGTAATCTTATCTGGAGTCTTAGCTGTAATCAGCGGGAAAAGCAGCCTCTGGTATGCTTATGTCATATTGGTCTACACCAAAATTTAAAGATAAATCTTTTTTTAGCTACAGTATACTAAAGTAAGTTTATCTTTGGCAGTTGCTCACAACCCTTCCTTTAGTATTTTGGATATGTTTCTGCAGAAACAGGTTTTTTTTAATGTATCCTAGTTAGTAGTGCATTGGATAATTGTACTGGAATCTGTCTCTCAGTTGTACCTTTGTATTCATATCTGTCCAGTGATACTAATCTTTCATATAGGTGCTGTGCTATTTCCTCAGAGCTTTCATATCTGTATTTGGTTCTTTATATCAATATTAATGTGGTACAGCAATTTTTTTGTTTTTACAAATAGAGACCTCAAACCCAGGGGTTTTGTGCCTTGCTCATAAATACATGCTGTTAAGTGACAGAACTGAGGCTAGAATCCTGGACTTTGTTCACACTAGTGTTTTATTTTTCATACTATCTGCTATCAATTGAACAGTCTATTGCTTCTTTGTATATTTAAATTTGTGGTCAGTGACACCAATTTGAAACGTATTACCAATGTGGTCTGGAAGAAGCACAAGCTGGAATCAAGATTGCCAGGAGAAATATCAATAACCTCACATATGCAGATGACACCACCCTTATGGCAGAAAGTGAAGAGGAACTAAAAAGCCTCTTGATGAGAGTGAAAGAGGAAAGTGAAAAAGTTGGCTTAAAGCTCAACATTCAGAAAACGAAGATCATGGCATCTGGTCCCATCACTTCATGGGAAATAGATGGGGAAACAGTGGAAACAGTGTCAGACTTTATTTTTTGGGCTCCAAAATCACTGCAGATGGTGACTGCAGCCATGAAATTAAAAGATGCTTACTCCTTGGAAGGAAAGTTATGACCAACCTAGATAGCATATTCTAGACATAGCAGAGACATTACTTTGCCAACAAAGGTCCATCTAGTCAAGGCTATGGTTTTTCCTATGGTCATGTATGGATGTGAGAGTTGGACTGTGAAGAAGACTGAGCGCCAAAGAATTGATGCTTTTGAACTGTGGTGTTGGAGAAGACTCTTGAGAGTCCCTTGGACTGCAAGGAGATCCAACCAGTCCATTCTAAAGGAGATCAGTCCTGGGTGTTCTTTGGAAGGACTGATGCTGGGGCTGGAACTTTAATACTTCAGCCACCTCATGCGAAGAGTTGACTCATTGGAAAAGACTCTGATGCTGGGAGGGATTGAGGGCAGGAGGAGAAGGGGACAACAGAGGATGAGATGGTTTGATGGCATCACTGACTTGATGGACGTGAGTTTGAGTGAACTCCGGGAGTTGGTGATGGACAGGGAGGCCTGTTGTGCTTGATTCATGGGGTCGCAAAGAGTCAGACACGACTGAATGACTGAACTGAACTGAACCAATGTGGTCATGGGAACTTCCCTGGTGGTTCAGTGGTTAAGAATCTACCTTCCAATCCTGGGGAAGTGGGTTCTATCCCTGAGCAGGAAACTAAGATTCCATATACCTCTGGGTAACTCAGCCCATGCACCACAACTACTGAGCTCTAGTGCCCATGCTTCACAACAAAGAGAAGCTCATGCACCTCAAGGAAGATCTATAGCACAGCCAAAAAAAAGTGTGATCATGAAAGATTGGAAATAAGTAGTCTCTTGTGCTGTTTTTCTTACATTTTTATATTTTGTAAGGATTTAATGGTGAGATCTTAAGGAAGACTTACTGGAAGTTCACATTGCTGCCCCCACACCTCAATTTCATAGATCCACTGGGGCTCAAGAGTCTGTATTTTAAATGTGAACACAAGATGGTTACTGATGCATGTAGTCTCTAGCCTTGCAGAGAAACAGTTGGGAGGGATGGAGACTGCCGTGGCCTCATTAACATTCTATTATTAGCCATTATTTATAGAGCACATTTTCCTGTTTGTTCATTGAATATACTCAATGGGACAAAATCAAAATCCATGTTAAATCCCAGCTGTATTATACTTCTCGTTGCTATCACTCATAGAGTAGAATTTTCTGTTTAGTGTTTTTCTAAAACTGAATGAGAAAGTAATCTATATTTTACTAGGGTAATCTCTAGCAGGAGGTTTTGTGCCCCTCTGCAGAACTGTGAATATACCTCTACAGCAGGGATACTGAAATAGGACTGAGTTGGCAATGTCATAACATTCCTGGTTGTTAAAGTCCATGCAAGCTACTGGCATCTAGTGGGTAGAAACCAGGAATGCTGTGTAAAATCCTAAAATACACAGAACGGTTCCCCCATACCTTTACTCCCTGCATGGAGATTTATCTGAAAAAAATTGTCAACAATGCCAAGATTGGTTGAGAAACTGTACTCTATAAAGTTAGTGTTCAATAAATATTTTTTGATGAATAAATTAATTTTTAAAAGAATCTTCTATTAGTTGCAGTTTTCTGCCAGTTAGGAGTTTTTACTTTTGAAAGTTGAAAGAGTTAAAACATTTAGTTTTATCCCCTTCGCACCCCCATACACAAATATTTTCTTCCTAAGTTGATAGTTTGCATTGTATATTTGTATATTAATCATGCTCTATAAATAAAAGTGGCTAAATTAAGACAGATCAATGTACAAATCTGTCTTCTTCCTGTGAAAAAATCGATTTGAGTTCAGCTTTAAAAGAAGGCAAAATGGGAAAGTAGAATGTTCCCAGTATTAATTTTGAAGTAGGGAGTTTCTAATATGCAAAGAGTAAAATTGCAAGTTTTGTGTGCATCATCAGTAAATGAGAGTTCCCATTTACTTGCTAGTTTTCCTTGGTTAAACAGAAAACTTTTACCAGTTTAAATGAGTATGAGCTGGTATTTCATTGAGGGTTTTGATAGTAGATTTTGGGTGAAAGTAACTTTTTATTTGAAGTATAGTATGCATACAGTAGAAATCAAATCTTAAATATATGTAAGATTGGGACTTCTCTGGCAGTCCAGTTGTTAAGACTCTGTGCTTCCTATGCAGGGGATATGAGTTCTACCTGTGATTGGGGAACTAAGATCCCACATGCTGCACAGCATGGCCAAAAATAAATAAATAAACATAAGATTGATAAGAATTGCAAAGCATAATACTTTGTGAAAACACCATTAGCTCAAGATGAAGAATATTACCAGTATTTTAGAAGGATAGGGGCTTCCCTCATAGCTCAGTTGGTAAAGAATCTGCCTGCAATGTAGGAGACCCCGGTTCAATTCCTGGGTTGGGAAGATCCGCTGGAGAAAGGATAGGCTACCCACTCCAGTAGAAGGATAGCTGTACTTTCTCCTTTTTAGTATGTGTTCCTTGCCTAAAGTAGTTAGCATTCTACTTCATCTATCACCATAGATGAGTTTTGCTTGTCTTTTTAACATTATTAGAATAAACTGTATAATTGTTATTTATATAGGTCATAATATTAACAGTTTCACGTATGGCTCAATGCAAACATTTCTTTGTTTCTTCATTGCTGTATAGTATTACATTTGTGGTAGCTAGTCTCCAAAGGTGGCCTCCCTCCACACCTCTGCTACTAACACCCATGCAGAGTCCCTCTCCCCTGAAGCTTGGTCTTTGTGACGCCTAGTAAAGTAAGAAGTCTTCCTTCCACCTTCTAGTTGGGTCTCTTAGGACACTCACTCTGGAACAGTTCAGCTCAGACTCCTAGTTGTCATTCTGTAAGAAGTCCATCCCATATGGAGAGACTGTGTACATAGGTTCTTTGGTTAACAACCACAGCTGATTGTCCAGCCAGCAGTCCACATTGGTTGTCAGCTACACCAGTGAGCTATCTTGTGTGTCAGGTCCAGTCAAACTTCAAGGACTCTAATCACTGCCATCTAACTGCAGTCAAAAGTGAGAACTGAAGCTAGGCTTAGTCAAGCCACTGAAACATGAGATATATTAATACTTCAAAAAAATTCTTTTGCGGTGTGTTTACCGTATTAGCAATGGATAGTGAGACGTTCTTGCATGAGTATATCAAAATTTATCAAATTTACCCTTGGTTTCTTTATAGTTTTGGGGTTTCTATGAATACTGCAGCTCTAAACAAGTCTTATACATGTGTATATTGATGTATATATCAATATATACTTCCCTAGCGGCTCAGCAGTAAAAAATCTGCCTGCAGTGCTAGAGACGTGGGTTCATTTGCTAGGATGGGAAGGTCCCCTGGAGGAGGGCATGGCAACCCACTCCAGTATTCTTTGCCAGAAAAACCCCATGGACAGAGTTGCCTGGCAGGCTGCGTTCCATAGGGTTACAGAGTTGGACACAACTGAAGCGACTGAGCATACGCATAGTTCTGTTGAACAGATATCTAAGGGTGGAAATGCTGAATCAAGTGTTATGAAAGTTTTCTGAATTGCTTATTTGTACGTATATTTTCACCAGCAGTTTATGAGATTTACATTTGTTCTACATCCTCATCAACACTTAGTATATAACATATTTTGGCCATTCTGATGCTTGTGTTGTAGTGTCTCTTTGTGACTTTTTCTTCTACTAATGAATTTTTCAAACGTTTGAAAATAATGTTATTCTCACAGCTCTTCCAGAGAATAGGAGGATGCATAACTCATTTTATGATGACCAGCATAACCTTCATACTAACAGCTAATAATATCATTATACAAAAAAGAAATATTATAGACCAGTTTTTTGTGAACAAGAATTATAAAATTTCCAAACAGATTATTAGCAAATTAAATCTGTAATACACACACACACACACACTTATATAAATGTGTTAATACCAGGTTAGGTTTGTTCAAAGAATGTGAGATGTAAAATAAAGGGGAAAAACCATATAATCTTTTCTTCAGTGTATTAAAAACAAACAAAAACTTAGTGCAGTGGAAATAGAGAAGAATTTCTGTTAACTTATGAAGAGTATTTACAAATACCCTAAAGCAAACATTATACCTAGAAATGAAATACTGAAAATTTCTGCCTGTAGACTGGAAACAAGAATGTTCACTATCACCACTTCATTTTGATGTTTTTGTTATTTATATTTGTATCATTCTTCCATATAATTATTGGTCATTTAGGTTTCTAGCTCTTAACCTCACTCTGTAGTTTGTCAGTAATTTGGTTCCCCTTTGCTAAAATCAAGATTTATCAGTTTATTCTTATAGGACCTTTCAGCTTTTTATGCTGTGTATTTTTTAATATTTTTATTGAGATGTAATTTACATTTAAAATGTACAGTTCATCCTTTTTAAGTGTATAATTCAGTGGATTTGGAGGTATATTTTTGTGTGTTCACATTAATTTTTCACTGTTGTACATACAAAACAAAATTTATTACTAATTTCACCATTTTTACATGTAGTTAAGTGGCATCAATTACATTCACACAGTTGTTCAGTCATTACAATCACTGTCTATTCTAAAACTTTTTCATCACTCCAAACTAAAATTTTGTAAATATTACGCAATAACTCCCTATTTTCCCTGCTCCCCAAATTTTATGATTTTACCTGTTCTAAATATCTCAGAAAAGTAGAACTATATAATATTTGCTCTCTTTGGAAGAATGTCTGTTCAAACCCCTTGCCCATTTTGTAATTATTTGCCTTTTATTGTTGAATTATAAGAATTCTTTTTATATTCTGATTCAGATTACTTATTAGATACACCATTTGCAAATATCAGTCCATAAGTTGTCTTTTCACTTGCTTGATGGTATCCTTCAAAGCACAAGTTTTACTCTTTGATGAATTCTAATTTATCCTTTTTTCGTTTATCACATGTGCTTGTGGTATCATATCTAAAATATCATTCCCTGGTCTATGATCACAAAGATATTTTTTCTGTAAGACTTTTATAGTTCTAGCTATTAATTTTAGGGCTTGATTCATTTGGAGTTCATTTTTTTTAAATAGGGGTTCAGTTTCCTTCTTTTGCAGGTAGATATCCAGTTTTCCTATAGATTTCTGCTCTTACCTGTATTACTCCCTTCCTTCTGTTTATTTTGCTCTTTTTCTGGTTTTTATTAGGAGGGAGCTTAGACCTTAGACTACTGATGTGTGAGATCTATCCCTTTTTTTTCCTTAAATTTTCCTGAATCTTCTTTATCCCATAGATTATTTGGAACTGTGTCCCCGCCCTTGCCCCCTACCCCCCACCAGGTGATTAGTTTCTAAATTTTTCTTCTTATCTCTCTGCAGTTTTCTATTTTCAATTAATTACGATTATAGAACATGCTCTGTATGATACCAGTTTTCAATTTGGTAAGGTTTGTTTTATGACCATAGACACTTGAAATGAATGGGTATTCTGTTGTTGAGTAGCATGTCCTTTAAATGTCAGATCCTGTTTGTTGATGTATCATTGAGTTCTATATTCTTGCTAATTTTCTGTTTAATAATTCTAGCAATTACTTAATTGTTGACATCTTTAGTTATACTTTTGCCTTTAATTTTTTCTAATTTTCTTCTCATTCTTTTAATTTTTGGTTCATTAATTTTCCAACTATATTCTTTTGTGTAGAAATATTTTTTAATGTCTTTTTTACCCTTGGTAAAGTTACTTTCTCTCAAACCTACTTTTTAAAATTAATGTTTATAGGATATATCTTTTTCTTATCCCTTTCCTTTCAAAAGGGATAAGAAACAAAACAGTATTTGAAATTTTCTGTCCATTTGCTTACATATATGTTATTGATATTATATTTGAAGTAAATTTCTTTTAGGTAGTATGTAGTTGGATTATGGTTTTTCCCCTACTTTGTCAATCTCTGCCTTTTAGGATAAACAAGGTCCTGCTGTATAGCATAGAGAGCTATATTCAACATCCTGTGATAGACCATAATGGAAAATAATATTAAATAAATACATATGAAATTAACATAACATTGTAAATCAGCTATATGTTAGTATAAATCTCTGCCTTTTAATTAGTGTATTTAGACCGTGTACTTTCCTATAATTATTATGTTAGAGTTTAAGTTTGCCATTTTTTACTTGCTTTCTGTTTTTTATGTTTTTCATTTCTTTTTCCTGCCTTTCTAATGGATTATGTGAGCATTCAAAAGAATTTTCATTTTTTTTATTTCAATATTTTTTAGTATCTCTGGGTAGGTTTTTTTGTTTGTTTTTGGTGGTGGTTGCTCTTGTTACTACATTTTACATATATAAATTATCATAGAATATTGGTAATACCATTTTACCACCTTGAGTGGAGTGTAGAAGACTTATCTCCCTTTAGGTGTACTTTTACCTTCCCCCCCTTTATAATTGTCTAGGTTTTTTTTCTGTACATTTGGAAGCATATCAGATAAAGTTAAATGTTTTGCTTTAACCATCAAACATAATTTAATACTGAAGAGGATAGGCTTTTATGTATTTCTCAGTTTCTCCTAGTCATTGCTTTTTTATTTTTCTGCATTTCTTCATGTTATTATTTCCTTTCTGGCTAGAGAGCTTCTTTTAGGCATTCTTTTAGTGGTAGTCTATTGATGATACATTACTTTAACTTTTTGTTTTTCCTGAGAATGTCATTATTTACCCTTCATCTATTGTTGTTCAGTTGCTAAGTCCTGTCTGACTCTGCAACCCCATGAACTACAACATACCAGGCTCCTCTGTCCTACCCTATCTCCTGGAATTTGCTTAAATTCATGTCCACTGAGTAAGTGATGCTATCTAACCATCTCATCCTCTGCTGCCCTCTTCTTTTGCCTTCAATCTTTTCTAGCATCAGGGTCTTTGCCAGTGAGTCTGCTCTTCACATCAGGTGGCCAAAGTAGTGGAGCTTCAACTTCGGCATCAGTCCTTCCAGTGAATATTCAGGGTTAATTTCCTTTAGCATTGACTGCTTTGATCTTCTTATAGTCCAGAGGACTCTCAGGAGTCTTCTGCAGCACCACCATTTGAAAGCATCAATTCTTTGGTGCTCAGCCTTCTTTATGGTCCAGCTTTCACATCTGTACATGACTACTGGAAAAACCATAGCTTTGTCTATTCAGACATTTGTTGGCAAAGTAGTCTCTCTGCTTTTTAATACGCTGTCTAGGTTAGTCATAGCTTTTCTTCCAAGGAGCAAAGCGTCTTTTAATTTCATGGTAGCAGTCACCATCTGCAATGGCTTTGGAGCTCAAGAAAATGAAATCTGTCACTGCTTCTACTTTTCCCCCTTCTATTTGCCGTGGAGTTATGGACCTGGATGCCATGATACTTGCTTTTTTAATGCTGAGTTTCAAGCCAGCGTTTTTACTCTCCTCTTTCATGCTCATCAAGAGGTTCTTTAGTTCCTCTTCACTTTCTGCCATTAGAGTGGTATCATCTACATATCTGAGGTTGTTGATACTGCTCCTGGGTGTCTTGATTCTAGCTTGTGATTCGTCCAGCCTGCCTTTTTGCATGATGTATTCTGCAAGTAAGTTAAATAAGCAGGATGACAATATACAGCTTTGTCATACTCCTTTCCCAATTTTGAATCAGTCAGTTGTTCCATGTCCGATTCTAACTATTGCTTCTTGACCTGCATATGGGCTTCACAGGAGGCAGGTAAGGTGGTCTGGTATTCCCATCTCTTTAAGAATTTTCCACAATTTGTTGTCATCCACTCAGTCAAAGGCTTTAGTTCAGTTCAGTTCAGTTGCTCAGTCGTGTCCGACTCTTTGCGACCCCATGAATCGCAGCAAGCCAGGCCTCCCTGTCCATTACCAACTCCCAGAGTTTACTCAAACTCACGTCCATCGAGTTGGTGATGCCATCCAGCCATCTCATCCTCTGTCGTCCCCTTTTCCTCGTGCCCCCAATCCCTCCCAGCATCAGAGTCTTTTCCAATGAGTCAGCTCTTCGCATGAGGTGGCCCAAGTACTGGAGTTTCAGCTTTAGCATCATTCTTTCCAAAGAACACTCAGGACTGATCTCCTTTAGAATGGACTGGTTGGATCTCCTTGCAGTCCAAGGGACTCTCAAGTGTCTTCTCCAACACCACAGTTCAAAAGCATCAATTCTTCAGTGCTCAGCTTTAGCGTAGTAGGCAATGAAACGAAAGTAGATATTTTTCTGAAATTCTCTTGCTTTCTCCATGATCTTGTGAATGTTGGCAATTTATCTCCTGTTGCTCTGCCTGTTCAAAACCCAGCTTCGATACCCATTTTGTATATCCGGAAGTTCTTGGTTCACATACTGCTTAACCTGAGCTTGAAGGATTTTGAGCATAAACTTACTAGGATATGAAATGAGCACAATTGTACGGTAGTTTGAACATTCTTTGCCATTGCCCTTGTTTTGGATTGGAATGAAGACTAACTTTTCCAGTCCTGTAACTACTGTTGAGTTTTCCAAATTTGCTGACATATTGAGTTACAGCACTTTAACAGCATCATCTTTAGGATTTAAAATAGCTCAGCTGGAATTCTGTCACCTCCACTAGCTTTGTTTTTACTAATGCTTCCTAAGGCCCACTCGACTTCACACTCCAGGATGTCTGACTCTAGGTGAGTGGCCACACCATCATTGTTATCCCATCATTAAGACATTTTTTTGTATAGTTCTTCTGTGTATTATGCCATCTCTTCTTAATCTCTTCTGCTTCTGTTTGACCCTTACAGTTTCTGTCTGTTATTGTGACCATCCTTGCATGAAATGTACCCTTGATATCCTCAATTTTCTTGAAGAAATCTCTAGTCTTTCCCATTCTGTTGTTTTCCTCTGTATCTTTGCATTGTTCATTCAAGAAGGCCTTCTCTCTCCTTGCTATTCTCTAGAACTCTGCATTCAGTTGGGTATATCTTTCCCTTTCTCCCCTGCCTTTCACTTGTCTTCTTTCCTCAGCTATTTGTAAAGCCTCCTCAGATAACCACTTGCCTTCTTGCATTTCTTTCCTTTGGGATGGTTTTGGTCACTGCCTCCTGTACAGTGTTACAAACTTCTGTCCATAGTTCTTCAGGTATTCTGTGTACCAGGTCTAATCCCTTGAATTAATTCGTCACCTTCACTGTATAATCCTAAGGTATTTGATTTAGGTCATACCTAAATGGCCTAGGGATTTTCCCTACTTTCTTCAGTTATTCTTCTTTGCTGTGCAGTATTTTCGCTTAATAACAAATTCTGGGTTGATAGTTCTTTTCTTTCAGTACCTAGAGAATGCTGTGCCATTTTTTCTGGTCTTATGGTTGCAGATGATAAACCTATTCTAATTGAGCTGTCATTCCCTATAGGTAAATTCTTACTGCCTTAAAGATTTTTCCTCTTCATTTTGTTTTCAGTAGTTTGATCATAATGTGTCTTGGGTAGATTTGTTTGGATTCAGTTTGATTAAAGTTTAAAGTAATTTTATTCATTTGGCTGTGCCAGTTCTTCACTGCTGCATGGGGCTTTTCTCTAGATGTAGTGAGCAGGGACTACTCTCTAGTTGCAGTGAGCAGGCTTCTCGTTGTGGTGGCTTCTCTAGCTGCAGGGCATGGGCTCTGGGGCTCGCAGGATTCAGTAGTTGTGGCACATGTGCTCAGTAGTTGTGGCTCCTGGGCTCTAGAGCACAGGCTCAGTATTTGCAGTGCCTGCACTT
>NW_011495032.1:5718369-5729266 GCF_000754665.1 Bison bison bison
CTTCCTGGATCAGGGACTGAACCTGTGTCTCCTTCACTGGCAGGTGGATTCTTTACCAGTGAACCACCAGGGAAACCCTCACTTGGATTCTTAGTTCTGTGTTTTTACTTTTTGCCAAATTTGTGAAAATTTTAGTGAATTTCTTCTCAAATATTTTATCATCCTGAAGCTCTTTCTCTTCTAAGTACTCTAGTGCCATGACTGTTATATCTTTTCTTGTCCCATAGGTCTCTAAGGATGTGTTTTTTTTTTTTTTTGTAATCTATCTTCTCTGTGTTGTTTAGATTGAGTAATTTTTAATCGATTTGTCTTGAAATTCATTGATTATTTTCTTTCTCAGCTTCATTCTTCTATTGAGCACTTCTATTGAGCACAGTCAGTTTTCATTTCATTACTGTATTCTTTAGTTATATAATTTCCGTATGGTTCTTTTATACCTTATGTTTCTTTGCGGAAATGTTCTATTTTTTAAACAACATTGTAATGGCTCATTGCAACATTTTTATGATAGCTGCTTCAAAACACTTGTTAGATAATTCCAACATCTGAGTCATGTCAGTGTTGGCATCTGTTGATTTTTTTCCTTATTCTAGTTGCCATTTTCCTGGTTATGATTACTGAGTTTAGTTAGTAAATTTTCCTGGACATTTGGGGCAATATATTATGAGATTGCGGATTATATTTAATCTTCTTTGTAGCAGAGAGTCAACCCCGTAGTAAACAGGTCCTGGCCTGCTCTTTTGAGTTATGTTTCTAATGACAATCTAGTTTCCAGATCCTTTGCAATACTGTTTCGGTGTAGTTTGTGTGTGTGTGTGTGTGTGTGTGTGTGTGTGTGTGTGTTTTATCTAGAGATGTTACTCAAAATTATACATGTATTCCACACTGTGAGTTTTAAACCTTTGCTGTTTTAATTTTGGTCAGTTTTACATATGGTTCATTATTTGAATTTTTATTTCAGGATTTAACTTTCTCTTTTTCTAGCAACCTCCCCTCCCAGATCGTCCTGTTTGTTTTTGTTTGGCAGATGCTACCTACTGCAGCTGGGTGGAGGTGGGAGTAGAAGTCTAGGCTTCCCTCTCAGCTCCTGCTGTCACCACCCCGATGGGGGAATCTGAGCACTGCCTATTACCACTAGTCAGAGGTTTAGCCTGTGTCCTCAGCTTCGGCTGATACCATGGCTGGGGAGAGACTATGTATTGCAGCTTGCTATTGATTGGGAAAGAGTAGAAGACCAGGCTTCCCACTTGATGCGGCAGTACCAGTAGGCAGATAGAACTCCAGGCTCCTTACTTGATTTCCATGGTGCTGTTGGAGACAGGCGCTGTGTTTGCTGTGTTTTTCCATTGGGTTTGGCAGGATTTGAGTCAGAGTTAGC
Organism: Bison bison bison; assembly: GCF_000754665.1. NCBI lineage: Eukaryota > Metazoa > Chordata > Mammalia > Artiodactyla > Bovidae > Bison > Bison bison. The sequence continues at coordinate 5,719,748 of NW_011495032.1, forward strand.
AGTAAGGTTTCTGTCTTGCTTTAGGTATCCTTTTCTTGGTCATTTGCTGGAGAAAACAGGTTTACATGGCCTCTTTCCTATTGGTGGTGTTTCTGGGTTATAAGAGTCTCTAGTACCAAGTCTTTGGTATGTGGGAGGTAAAAAGAAAACTTGAGAGTCTAGAAATAAACTCATATATCTGTGGTCAGCAGATTTTCAACAAAGTTATCAGGAGTATTCAGTGAGGAAAGAATAGTTTCTTCAACAAATGATGCTTGGACAGTTGGATATCCACATGCAAAAAATGAAATTTCATTCCTAGGTATATGCCTACCATAAACAAAAATAAACTCAAAAAGGCTAAAGGAACTACATGTAAGATTTAAAACTTTAAGAAGAACATATATAGATAATTGTTTATGATGTTGGGTTTAGCAATAAGTACTTAGATATGACACGACACTGAAAGCACAAGCATAAAAAAATGAATAAATTTGGTTTCACAAAAGTTTAAAACTTCTGTGTATACAAGTATATGATCAAGAAAGTGGAAAAACACCTATGGGAAGGAATAAAATATTCACAAATTATGTATCTGATAAGGGTCTAGCATCTACAATATAAAAAGAACTTAACAACAGAAAGATTATCAATCCAGTTTTGAAAATGGGCTAAGGATTTGATTAGACCTTTCTCCAAAGATATACAAATGTCCAACAAGCACATGAAAAAAAATGCTCAACATTATTAGTTACTATAAAAATACAAATCATATCAAAACCACAGTGAAGTACCACTTCATACCCAGTAGGATGGCTATAATCAAAAGAATAGAAAAAACATTGGCAAGGCTGAGGAGCAATTGGAGCCCTCAGGCATTGCTGGTAGGAATGTAAAATGGTTCGGCTGCTGTGGAAAAGTGTTTGGTGGTTCCTGAAAAAGACAAACAATTTCCATATGACCCATTGATTCCATTTCTGCCTGTGAACCTAAAAGGGTTGGAAGTAGACACTCAGATACTTATCATTCAGTTCAGTCGCTCAGTCGTGTCCGACACTTTGTGACCCCATGGACTGCAACACGCCAGGCTTCCCTGTCCATCACCAACTCCTAGAGTTTACTCAAACTCATGTCCATTGAGTTGGTGATGCCATCCAACCATTTCATCCTCTGTCATCCCCTTCTCCCGCCTTCAATCTTCCCCAGCATCAGGGTGTTTTTTCTAGTGGGTCAGCTCTTTGCATCAGGTGGCCAAAGTATTGGAGTTTCAGCTTCAGCATCAGTCCTTCCAATAAATATTCAGGACTGATTTCCTTTAGGATGGACTTATTGGGTCTCCTTGCAGTCCAGGGGGACTCTCAAGAGTCTTCTCCAACACCACAGTTCAAAAGCATCAATTCTTCAGCACTCAGCTTTCTTTATAGTCCAACTCTCACATCCATACATGACTACTGGAAAAACCATAGTCTTGACTAGATAGACCTTTGTTGGCAAAGGAATGTCTCTGCTTTTGAATATGCTGTCTAGGTTGGTAATAACTTCTCTTCCAAGGAGCATGTGTCTTTTAATTTCATGGCTGCAGACACCATTGCAGTGATTTTGGAGCCCAGAAAAATAAAATCTACCACTTGTACATAATGCCAGTACACAGAAGGTGGAAACAACCCAAATGTCCACTGACTGATAAACAAACTGTTATGTATCCATATAATGGGATATTATTTAACCATAAGAAGGATTTAAATGTGATTATGTAGTACAGCATGGAACCTTGAAAACATTAGTGCTGAGTGAAAGGAACCAGATAAAAAAGGTCACATATTGTTCAGTTCCATTTATATGAAATATTCACAATAAATAAATCCATAGAGACAGAAAGCAGATGAGTGGTTGCCAGGGCTAGGATAAGAGATACTCTTTAATGGATATGGTATTCTTTCGGTGTTGATGAAAATGTTTTGGTACTAGGTAGAAATGGTGGTTGTACAATACTGTGAATATAGTAATGCAACAAATTGCACACTTTTATTTATTTGTAATTTAACTAAAAAGCCTCTTGATGAAAGTGAAAGAGGAGAGTGAAAAAGTTGGCTTAAAGCTCAACATTCAGAAAATGAAGATCATGGCATCCGGTCCCATCACTTCATGGGAAATAGATGGGGAAGCAGTGGAAACAGTGTCAGACATTATCTTTTTGGGCTCCAGAATCACTGCAGATCTTGACTGCAGCCATGAAATTAAAAGACGCTTACTCCTTGGAAGAAAAGTTATGACCAACCTAGATAGCATATTCAAAAGCAGAGACATTACTTTGCTAACAAAGGTCCGTTTAGTCAAGGCTATAGTTTTTCTAGTGGTCGTGTATGGATGCGAGAATTGGACTGTGAAGAAAGCTGAGCGCCGAAGAATTAATGCTTTTGAACTGTGGTGTTGGAGAAGACGCTTGAGAGTCCCTTGGACTGCAAGGAGATCCAACCAGTCCATTCTAAAGGAGACCAGCCCTGGGTGTTCTTTGGAAGGAATGATGCTGAAGCTGAAACTCCTGTACTTTGGCCACCTCATGCGAAGAGTTGACTCATTGGAAAAGACTCTGATGCTGGGAGGGATTGGGGGCAGGAGGAAAAGGGGACGACAGAGGATGAGATGGCTGGATGGCATCACCGACTTGATGGACGTGAGTTTGAGTGAACTCCGGGAGTTGGTGATGGACAGGGAGGCCTGGTGTGCTGCGATTCATGGGGTCGCAAAGAGTCGGACACAACTGAGCAACTGAACTGAACTGAACTGAGCTATTTACTTGTTTGTTTATTTTTGGCTGTGCTGGGTCTTTGTTGCTGCATGCAGGCTTTCTCTAGTTGTGGTGAGCAGAGGCTACTCTTCATTGAGGTGCACAGGCTTGTTATTGCGGTTGCTTTTCTAATTGCACAGCCCAGGTTCTAGAGCCTGTGGGCTCAGTAGTTATCATGGGTAGGCTTAGTTGTCCCATGGTATTTGGAAGCTTTGCGGACCAGAAATTGAACCTGTTCAGTTCAGTTCAGTTCAGTTGCTCAGTCGTGTCTGACTCTTTGTGACCCTATGAACCAAAGCATGCCAGGCTTCCCTGTCCATCACCAACTCCTGGAGTTCACCCAAACCCACATCTATCGAGTCGGTGATGCCACCCTACCATCTCATCTTCTTTCATCCCCTTCTCCTCCTGCCCTCAATCTTTCCCAGCATCAGGGTCTTTTCAAATGAGTCAGCTCTTCATATCAGGTGGCCAAAGTATTGGAGTTTCAGCTTCAACATCAGTCCCTCCAGTATCCCCTGCCTTATCAGGCAGATTTTAAATAACAGAACCATCAGGGAATTCCCAAAAGTGCATACTCATAAATGGTTACTTTTGCATTGTGTGAATGTTATTTCAGTAAAAAGAAACAGAAAGAAAACACTAGGAGTTCCCTGGCCCTGCTGCTTGCTACTTCTTTTCTTTCAGAGTTAAAAAAAAATTTTATGTTTTGTTGTTGTTGTTTGTTGATTTCACTCAGGTGGCCGGGAAAAATGCATCTACTCTTTTTTCTAGACAAGCGCATTAGACTCACCTTATTAGCTTTTTAAAAACAGTAATGTTCAATTAGTCTTAAAGACTAACCACAATGACAGAAAACTAACCAAACTGTTTACTTGGATCTAACTCAATGAAACTACGAGCCATGGCATGTAGGGTCACCTGAGACAGATGGGTCATGGTGAAGAGTTCTGACAAAACATGGTCTACTGGAGAAGGGAATGGCAAACCACTTTGATATTCTTGACTTAAGAATCTCATGAAGAGTATGAAAAGGCAAAAAGATATGACACTGAAACATGAACTCCCCAGGTGCGGAATATGCTACTGGAGAAGAGTAGAGAAATAGCTCCAGAAAGAATAAAGAGGCTGAGCCAAAGCAAAACCAATACCCAGTTGTGGATATAGTTGGTGATGTAAGTAAAGTCTGATGCTGTAAAGAACAATATTGTATAGGAACCTGGAATGCTAGGTCCATGAATCAAGGTAAATTAGAAGTGGTCAAACAGGAGATTGAAAGAGTGAACATTGACATTTTAGGAATCAGTGGGCTAAAATGGACTGGAATGGGTGAATTTAATTCAGATGACCGTTATATCTACTCCTGTGGGCCATAATCCCTTAGAAGAAATGGAGTAGCCCTCATAATAAATGAGAGAGTCCAAAATGCAGTACTTGGGTGCAGTCTCAAAATGACAGAATGATCTCTCCTTGTTTCCAAGGCAAACCATTCAGTGTCACAGTAATCCAGGTCTGTACCCCAACCACTAATGTTGAAGAAGTGCAAGTTGAACGGTTCTATGAAGACCTACAAGACCTTCTAGAACACCAAAAAAAATGTCTTCTTCATCATAGAGGGCTAGAATGCAAAAGTAGGAAGTCAAAAGATACCTGGAGTAACAGGCAAATTTGGCTTTGGAGTACAAAATGAAGCAGGGGAAAGGCTAATAGAGTTTTGCCAAGAGAATGCATTGGTCATAGCAAGCGCCCTCTTCTAACAACACAAGAGCTGACTCTACACATGGACATCACCAGATGGTCAATACTGAAATCAGATTGATTATATTCTTTGCAGCAAAGATGGTGAAGCACTATACAGTCAGCAAAAACAAGACAAGGAACTGATTGTGGCTCAGATCATGAACTCCTTACTGCAAAATTCAGAATTGAAGAAAATAGGGAAAACCAGTAGGCCATTCAGGTATGACCTAAATCAAATCCCTTGTGATTATACAGTGGAAGTGACCAATAGATTCAAGGTATTAGATCTGATAGACAGACTGAAGAACTATGGACGGAGGTTCATGACATTGTACAGGAGGCATGATCAAAACCATCCCCAAGAAGAAGAAATGCAAAAAAGCCAAATGGTTGTCTGAGGAGGCCTTACAAATAGCTGAGAAAAGAAGAGAACTGAAAGGCAAAGGAGAATAGGAAAGATATATCTATCTAAATGCAGAGTTTTGAAGAATAGCAAGGAGAAATTAGAAAGCCTTCCTAATTGATCAATGCAGAAAAGTAAAGGAAAATAGAATGGGAAACACTAGAGATCTGTTCAAGAAAATTAGAGATACCAAGGAAACATTTCATGCAAAGATGAGCACAATAAAGGACAGAAACGGTATGGACCTAACAGAAGTAGAAGATATTAAGAGATGGCAAGAATACACAGAAGAATTATACAAAAAAGATCTTCATGACCCAGATAATCACGATGGTGCGATCACTCACCTAGAGCCAGACATCCTGGAATGTGAAGTCAAGTGGGCCTTTGAAAGCATCACTATGAACAAAGCTAGTGGAGGTGATGGAATTCCAGTTGAGCTATTTCAAATCCTAAAAGATGATTTTGTGTAAGTGTTGCACTCAATTTGCGAGCAAATTTGGAAAACCTAGCAGTGACTATAGAACTGGAAAAGGTCAGTTTTCATTCCAATCCCAAAGAAAGGCAAAGCCAAAGAATGTTCAAACTACTGCACAAATGCACTCATCTCACATGCTAGCAAAGTAATGCTCAAAATTCTCCAAGCCAGGCTTTAATAGTATGTGAACTGGGAACTTCTGCATTTTCAAGCTGGATTTAGAAAAGGCAGAGGAACCAGAGATCAGGTTGTCAGCATCCGTTGGATCATTGAAAAAGCAGGAGAATGCCAGAAAAACATCTCCTTCATTGACTACACTAAAACCTTTGAGTGTGTGGATCACAACAAACTGGAAAATTCTTTAAGAGATGGGAATACCTGACCACGTTACCTGCCTTCTGAGAAATCTGTATGCAGGTCAAGAAGTAACAGAACCGGACATGGAACAATGAACTGCTTCCAAATTGGGAAAGGAGTAAGTCAAGGCTGTATATTGTCATCCTGCTTATTTAACTTACATGCAGAGTACATCTTGTGAAATGCTGGACTGGATGAAGCACAAACTGGAATCAAGATTGCAGGGAGAAATATCAGTAACCTCAAATATGCAGATGATACCACCCTTATGGCAGACAGCAAAGAGGAACTAAAGAGCCTCTTGATTCAAGTGAAAGAGGAGAGTGAAAATGCTGGCTTAAAACTCAACATTCAAAAAACAAAGATCATGGCATCTGGTCCCATCATTTCATGACAAATAGATGGGGAAACAATGGAAACTGTGAGAGACTTTATTTTCTTGGGCTCTAAAATCACTGCAGATGGTGGCTGCAGACATGAAATTAAAAGACTCTTGCTCCTTGGAAGAAAAACTATGACCAACTTAGACATCATATTAAAAAACAGAGACATTATTCTGGTGACAAAGGTTCATCTAAAAAGGTATGGCTTTTCTGGAAGTCATGTATGGATGTGAGAGTTGGACCATAAAGAAAGCTGAGCGCTGAAGAATTGATGCTTTTGAACTGTGAAGTTGGAGAAGACTCTTGAGTATCCCTTGGATTGCAAAGAGATCCAACCAGTCCATCTTAAAGGAAATCAGTCCTGAATATTCATTGGAAGGACTAATGCTGAAGCTCTAATACTTTGGGGACCTGATAGGAAGAACTGACTTATTTGAAAAGCCCCTGATCTTGGGAAAGATTGAAGGCAGGAGGAGAAGGGGATGACAGAGGATGAGATGGTTGGATGGCATCACCGACTTGATGGACATGAGTTTGAGCAAGCTCCAGGAGTTGGTGATGAACTGGCATGCTGTAGTCCTTGGCGTCACAAAGCGTTGAACATGACTGAATGACTGAACTGAACTGTCTGCTCCCCTCGCCATCCTGGGCCAGTTTTATGAGAATGGTAGAGGGGTCAAGGAGCTGAGTTGCATTAATGTAGAAAATGTATACAGGTTATTCAGTTGGGTCCTTCATTGTGAAGCACTGTTTGAAGCACATGCTTCCTACCATTGATGAAACTATATGAGGCCCTGAAACAGGAAGGGAAGCTCTTTACAAGGAAGATTCTCCTTTTGAACATTGTTACCTGTGGGTTTTAATTTTAAAATTGCTCTGACCATCTTACTTACAGCCTATAAATGCAACATCAGGAATGCAGATTAGAGAGATGAAGAGAAACTTGGTGCTTGATGACCCTTCTCGTCTGCTGTTGCTTTTGCTAATGTTTCCAAAGTGCTTTCCAGACAGATATACCTGTCTACAAGGTTAACAGCATCAAGTGACTTTTACCTTGCTCCTTGTATTTTACTTTTTGGTTGATTGTGGGAAACCTGGGCTTGATCCCTGGTTTGGGAAAATCCCCTGGAGAATGGAAAGGGCTACCCACTCCAATATTCTGGCCTGGAGAATTCCATGGACTGTATAGTCCATGGGTTACAAAGAGTCGGACACGACTGAGTGACTTTCACTTTTCGCTTTGCTCATAATGTGTCATTATGCTTTTCCACTTTGATTCTTTTATTGCTGAACGTGTTAGTAGTTTCTCCATGTTTTATTGATTAGTTACACTTTTCTTTAGAGAGTTATCATTCTGTTTGTTCCACAGCTTAGTAGCTATGGGACTTTGGAAAGTTGGAATTAACTATTACATTACTACAACAGTAGTAATGCCTACATGATAAAATTGGTGTGAGGTTAAAATGAGATATTTTTCTAAAGTTTCCTGTGTACTTGTATAATTAGAATAGTATCAGTTTGCTACAAATCAGTTTCTCTGTTTTTATTTCCCTTTTTGTGACATTATTTATTCTACACATGCAAATTTTAAATTGTATTTAGTCAAATATGTTACTTTCCTGTCATAATTTAAAGGTAAGACTAGGACAATAAGACATGGATTAAATACAGGAGTTAATGTAGCAACAGGTCAAGAAGCAGCAGTTAGAACCGGACATGGAACGACAGATTGGTTCCACATCGGGAAAGGAGTACGTCAAGGCTGCATATTGTCACCCCGCTTATTTAACTTCCATGCAGAGTACATCATGCAAAATGCTGGGCTGGATGAAGCACAAGCTGGAATCAAGATTGCTGGGAGAAATGTCAATAACCTCAGATATGCAGATGATACCACCCTTACGGCAGGAAGCGAAGAACTAAAGAGCCTCTTGATGAAGGTGAAAGAGGAGAGTGAAAAAGTTGGCTTAAAACTCAACATTCAGAAAACTAAGATCATGGCATCCAATCCCATCACTTCATGGCAAATAGATGGGGAAATGATGGAAACCATGAGAGACTTTATTTTCTTCGGCTCCGAAATCACTGCAGATGGTAACTGCAGACATGAAATTAAAAGACGCTTGCTCCTTGAAAGAAAAGCCGTGACCAACCTAGATAGCATATTAAAAAGCAGAGACATTACTTTGCCAACAAAGGTCCGTCTAGTCAAAGTTATAGTTTTTCCAGTAGTCATGTATGGATATGAGAGCTGGCCTATAAAGAAAGCTGAGCATTGAAGAATTGTGCTTTGAACTGTGGTGTTGGAGAAGACTCTTGAGAGTCCCTTGGACTGCAAGGAGATCCAACCAGTCAATCTTAAAGGAAATCAGTCCTGGGTGTTTATTGGAAGGAGTGATGTTGAAGCTGAAACTCTAATAGTTTGGCCACCTGATGTGAATAGCTGACTCATTTGAAAAGAACTTGATCCTGGGAAAGATTGAAGGCAGGAGGAGAAGGGGACGACAGAGGATGAGATCGTTGGATGGCATCACTGACACGATTGACGTGAGTTTGAGTATGCTACAGTAGTTGGTGATGGACAGGGAAGCCTGGCATGCTGCAGTCCATGGGGTTGCAAAGAGTCGGACACAACTGAGCAACTGAACTGAATAACCTGAAAGCAGAAGACATTTGCAAAGTTCTCCTAATATCTTCTATCTTCATTTTAATTATATACTCTTTGAACCAATTTGCCCCGAGTCAGACTTTTTAAATTACTGTATGATGTGTGGAGTTCTTATGCTCAACCAAGTCATTGACATGAAAATAGTTGCAGACTTACTATGAGAGAAGAGTCCAAGAGTTTTAACAATCTGTAAGTATATAGCCTGTGAGTTTGATTTCCTTTTTGTTTTTCTTCCAGAAACATGATCAGGGGCAAGTTCTGTTGGATATAGTCTTCAAGCATCTTGATTTGACTGAGCGTGACTATTTTGGTTTGCAGTTGACTGATGATTCCACAGATAACCCAGTAAGTTTAAGCTGTTGTCTTTCATTGTCATTGCAGTTTTTCTGTCTTTATACTAGGTCCTTTCTGATTTACATTGTTCACTGATTTTGTGAGTTTTTTAAAAAATTTTAATTTGAATGATTAGAGGTAATTTGTTAGCCTCAAACTTCAGTTTCTTATGTTTTAATCTGTTAGGTTATTTCCTTGGCTTTCATGATCATAAGTCATTCTACTAATCAAATGCCTGTTTCTCTCTCTATATGTCTTAGACAACTGAATGGCAAACCTAATTCATACTTTTTTGAGAGAAATATTGGGCATAAAAGTTATAATGTTAACATTAAAATTTTGAAGTAAATACTTTTAAAATATTGATGTATCTTGAGTCTTTCATAAATC
>NW_011495032.1:5729366-5742252 GCF_000754665.1 Bison bison bison
CGTTTTTTGTGGCATTCATGGCAAGCTATTTCTCACCAAAATTCTTAATATGTTAATTGTAAATTTTCCAAGTACAGAGATTTACAGGAGATGCTTCCAAATGACAGAGGTTAAATTTCAGAGGTCTACAATTCTTGGGCATTAAGTTCCTTAGATTATTAACTAATTACTTAGTAAGTGCAGTAATGATTGTTTTTATTAGAAAGATCACATGATAGAAATAGAAGATACCATGTGATGAATAACAGAAATAGTGAATTCTTTGTAAATTTATATGGTTATACAGTGGGGGTTTTTCACAAAAGAATATGATATCTTTTTCATTAGTAAAGGAGAATGACTAGAAGGAAATTTTTTGTATACAGGGGTGGCTGAACTTTAGAAATCAGTTTGTGAGGCCTTATTAATAGAAGGACTATGGAAAATATGAATAACTCTTGTGAGAAAAGTAGAGTTTCTTTCTATCTCTTGTTCTCATTTGCTCTCATGGTTAGGTCCTGGATGTCTGAATGAATGGTTAGTGGGAAGTAAATATGAAATGTTAAATATTACTTTTTCTTGGCTTTGCTTACTGATTTTGTGTGAAAAACTTGAAGAAAATGTGGATGAAATAAAGCAAGATCCAGTTAGTCTCAGTGGAAATAAATCGTTTTGTACTGAACTGAAATGAGAAAAGTATGAGAAAAACAAACTTTTCTCATACTTTCTTGACTTCAACAGATGACTTGGGCTGCTCCAAGGGCCTGGAAGAAACAATGTTATTTCTTGATAAATAAATGCATGTGAGAATAGAAGTGAGGAGAAATGACAGTAATGCTACCTTTCACTGAAAGATAAATTGTTAACCAGGCAAACACCTGAAGGGTATCTACTACAATGTGCAATATTGAGATTTAAAAAAATAGATAATTCTTACTTGATCTTACTGACACTCATAGGTCAGACTTTCTAAATATAAGCCTGTCTTCAGATAGATTGAAGAAGTGATTAGTAAACAGAGGAGAAAGAGATAAACTATCAATACTTAACCAGCATGGTCACTAAGAAAGTGTTCCAGAAGGACTTGTATGTGAGACCACATGTATTACAGGAAGTTAAAATTCTGTCACATAAATTTATACACAAGAAGACATTTCTACTGTAAAACAATTACAGCAGGATGAATGTGAGGAAGCAGAAATATTTTGAGCTAGGTTGGTCTTTTTGCTGTCTCCTACTTTTTGGTGGCTTAGTTGTAAAGAATCTGCCTGCAATACAGGAGACTTGGTTTTGATCCCTGGATTTGGAAGATCCCCTGGAGAAGGGAATGGTAACCCACTCCAGTATTCTTGCCTGGAGAATTCCATGGACAGAGGAGCCTGGTGGGCTACAGTCCATGGGGTCGCAAAGAGTCAGACACGACTGAGCATTAACACACACACTTTTTCTTAATTTGTTTTACTTTTCTATCTTGAGCATTCCTTCTGAAATAAGATACATTCCCAGGGGCCAGTTGCTGATGATCCAAAAGAATTCTACCACTCCCTGTGGACCCCCCCACCCCCACCCCGCACCCTACCAGCTTAGAATCATACAGTTTCAAAGAAGAGAACAAATTATTTTGTCTACCACCTTTAATTTTCATGAGAAATACCCCAATCCAAGGACATAAAAGAGATAAAGCCCAAGCTGAAAAAGAACATTAGTCGCTCAGTTGTGTCTGACTTTTTTGCGAGCCCACAGACTGTAGCCCACCAGGCTCCTCTCTGCATGGGATTTTCCAGTCAGATTACTGGAGTGGGTTGCAGTTTCCTTTTCCAGCAGATCTTCCCCACCCAGGGATTGAACCTGTGTCTCTCAGATTTCAGGCAAATTCTTTATTGTCTGAGCCATCAGGGAAGCCCTAAAGCCCAAGCTACATGAAATTAGACTTGAATCTCCTAACTCCCCCTGCAGGTCTTTTCACAGCACTACAACTTCAGTATTTAAATATTCAGAGGAATCCGTGTAATGGGAAAACATGCCTGAGGAGGAGCCTTTAGAGTACAAATCTCATTATTGTCCCATTTCTGATTGTCAGTATGAAGTGTATCAAGCCTTTAAGGATAATTAACGGACTGAAGGAGAAAAATGCCATTTTTAAAAAGAGAAGGAGTAAGGGCGTAACATTTATGAAACATCTATTGTGGACTTGTTAGTAAACCAAATTCTCACAATAATCTTATGAAACTGTTATTAAAATTTTCCCGAAGATGAAAAACTGAGGCTTACAAAACTTGTTTAGTTACAGAGATAATTAAGTAGCTGAGAAAGGATTTGAAGTCATATTTATCTGACTCCAAAGCCTTTGTTTCTCTACTGAAAAGTATTGCTTCCCAAGAGACAATGATATAGATACACAGGACTTATAAAAATGAACATACTGAGGAGAGGGGGTGATCATGCCATAAAATTACCAGCAGTGATCAAAAGGAATTTGGTAATATTCCTAAAAAATGAATTGTTGTCAATTCTTATTAGTTAACAGCTTTTTTCATCTTAAAGCTTATATATGTTATTTATACATGTACGTGTATAAATGTATGTTGCGTGTGTATATATATATATATACACACACACACACACATATATACACACTATATACTCACTTTACGGGATCAGAATTAATATTGTCTAGGCACATAGCTACTGATATCAGTTTAACTGATAAACTAAAAAAGCACTTAGCATTTGATTTTAGAGTTATATGTGGAAATACAGAATCATAATTGACTATCCTTTGCTTTAGAATCTTCACTGGCAACGAGTTCCAGTGCAGCAAACAAAATTACTTAAAGGCTTTGAATTTTGAAATTTCTTCTGCTTTGATTTAAAACTTATTTATCAGAGCTTTAGCTGTCAGCATAATGTCTTATATAATAATTTTGTTCAGTAAATATGTATTGAATGAGAGGGCAAAATAATGAGTAAATGGCTATAATTCATTATCCATGATTTCTTTAATTTCATACACACTTAATGGTGATGTACCTTGGTGGCCTTTAGCAGCATGATTTCAATAGAGCCTTGATCCTTATATTACTTGTGTGCATCAAGGGTAATGTATTTACTTTTTTGTTTCCCCCCAGAGTGAATTATAGTGCCTTTCAGTGAGACAAAGAGTGGACTAAACTGATTATTCTTACACTTATTCTTTCTTCAGTTTCATCCTTCTGATGATAGTTTTGTTATGGTTATGATATTTTACTGGTTTATTACTATTTCCATATCCCCTAACCTTGTGACTTTGAAATTTGAACCTATATCAGAAACACCTGAAGGCTTTTCACAGTTCAGGATTTCTGGACCCTATGCTTAGAATTTCTGATTCAAAAAGTCTGGGGTGGAGCTCAGTAATTCACACTTCAAACAAATTCCGCCATAATGCTAGTGCTGCCAGTTCAAGGAACCACATTTTGAAAACCACTGCTCTAACCCAGTGGGCTGTTAATTAAGTAAGAAATGATTCATAGAAAATAATTTAGTGTACTATTTGAGTTAATTTTACCATAACTCAGTATTCTTGAATTATTTTATCCAGTTTGAGGAAATATAGCAGTTACATTGAGGATGATTTATTTTGACACACCACATTTTAGTACAACATGATTGCTGAAATGCTTTTATTTTCTGTCATGTTCTTATAGTATTTCTCTCATGTTCCATCTGTTTCTACTGTGTACCTCAATTCAACTCTTACTACCTTTTGTATAAGCCTCTTCAGTAGTCTGCCAAATGGTAGATCTTTTTTTTTGTTCTCTCCTGGTTTCATTTGCGGAGGGAATGGCAGAGGGATCTGGGGTGCAGAGAAGTATTTCACAGAGAATCAGTAACATATACAGAGTTCCACAGTGAAGAGAGAGGATTGATTTTTCTTTTTCAGTTACCAACTATTTATTGAAATGGTTTATTTTTTATTGTGCAACCTTCCTAAACTCACTTACTGATTCTAGTCACTGTTTGTAAATTCCCTAGAATTTTCTACAGAGATTGTCATGTAAACATATGGTCAATTACATTTATTTAAAAATTTTTAACCAACTCTGTATTCAAGAAAGAAACCAGGATACACGATTGTGTATCAACCTGGTATCATAAGGCCTTCCTAAATTCACTTATTACTTCTGGTATCTTTTTCTTCATTGATTCCTTAGAATTTTCTGTGTAAATCATGTCATATGTGAATAGCAACAGTTTTACTTCTTCCTTCCCAGTCTTTATTTATTTATTTTTTTGCCCATTATTTTTTCATTCTTTGTTTCATGAAAGCTGAGACTATGAGGATACTGATGAATAGAGGTGAAGGGAACAAACTGCCTCGCCTGTTCTCTGTCAGAGGAAAGTACTCAGTGTCTCACCATTAAGGATGCTTTTACCTGCTGGGTTTGTTTTTTTTAAAAAACAGTATAATTAAGGCATAATTGGGTAGTTTAGTTGCTAAGTTGTGTCTGACTGTTGCAACTCCATGGACTGTGCAGCCTGCCAGGCTCCTCTGGCCAAGGGATTCTCCAGCAAGAGTACTGGAGTGGGTTGCCATTTCCTTCTCCAGGGGATATTCCCAACCCAGGGATTGAACCCAGGTCTCCTGCATTGCAGGCAGATTCTTTATCACCTGAGCTACAAGGGAAGCCCAAAGGCATAATTTACATAGGATAAAATCCAACATCCGTTCATAATGAAAACTATCAGCAAACTTGGAAAGGAACATTACTGCTGTGATAAAGGACGTATACTAAGCACAGGTGCATCAGGTAACTGTAGAGTAAAAGCACAATGATATGTCACTGCACATCCATTGGAATAGTTAAAAGATGAGAGTCTCACAGTACCAGGTTTTGGCTAGGATGTGGAGCCACTGGGACTTTAAAAGGATACAACCACTTTGGAAAGTATAGTTTGGCAGTTTCTTATAAACTTGAACATAGGTTTAATACATATCTCCAAGCAGTCCTACCTTTGGGGTATTTATCCAGGAGAAAATGAAAACACATTCTGTGAAACTTTGTATACAAATGATCATAGTAGCTTTATTCATAATAGCTCATTCCTGAATTAATTTCAGCATCTATCAGTAAGTGAATGGATGAAAAATAATTGTTATGTTTTTACATAGTGGAATATTATATGGTATATACTCGATTATTCTATTCATAGTAAATTGTAGAGCAAGCAAAACTTGTCCATAGTGACTGAAAGCAGATCAGTGATTGCCTGGGGGGTTGAGGGGCTGATTGCGAAAGGATACAGGGAACTTCTCAGCGTTGTAGAAAGAGGTCGGTAGTGAGGCCCTGCATGACTTGGACTGTGGATGGAGAATGAGTGCCGTCTGGCTGGACCCACATCCGTATTCTGCTTCCCTTTGGGTGAACGGTTATCTCAGTTATCGGAAATGAATATCATTTCCTTATATTTCCAACTGCTTCTTTTTCCTGGGGTTTTGGGATCAGCATGCACAAGCTGAACCGTCAACCAGAGTTGTGATGGCTTTTATATCTAGACTTGAGTTAAACGCTTCTACTGTTTCCTGTCTATCAGGATTTCCTCCTCAAGGATTTCCTCCGCCTGAACTCTGTCCATTGACACCTCAAGTTAGTGAGACTGTCCCCTACCTTGTGCTGGATTTGAGGTTGCCCTCAGGGAAAAAACTGCAAATGTATAAATCTCACCCATTGCAGTTTTTCTGTTTTTCGAGATTAAACTTGGGTACTGTTTCTTCTGCCTGATTTTGGTTGCTTTCTAATGTCAAATATTGTACATACACACAGAATAAAAATGAGTGCCATGAGCAGACAAGAAATTTTAAGGACTTCTTAGATTCTGTGCTTACAAGGATTAGTGGAAGAATCAAATAGAGGGAATCAAAAAGAGAATGTAGAAGAGAAATATGGGGGAAGTGGGAGAGTTTTCAGGGTGATGCAGTACAGTTTGTCAAACAGTTCACTGAGAAACTGTTTGAAACATCTAGGCTCTTAACCCCTCAGGCAGCGTGTACTGTTCTTTGTAGAATAAATATATTTGTATGTTTGGCATGAAGGTGCAGAGAACTATCTTCTTAGCGATATGATTAATCTGCCTTGAGAGTCCAAATGAATCTTTTGGAAAACGTTTTACAACTAGTAGGACTTAAAACTGAACAAACAAGTGTCGATCACTTTCTATGTACTGATTAGGGAACATAATCCAACAAAATAGCAAATTAAATAGATTTTCTTTTGAAAACCCAAATCCATTAAATATCTATGAATAAACTTTTGATATTACAGGTATCAGAACTTATAGGACGAAAACCATAAAACTTAACAGGAAGAGATACTAGACGACATGAGTAAATGAAGAAATAGCCTGTTCAGGATGAGAAAGAATGTTATGAAGATTTCACTAACAATTGCTAGTTAGAATCTGAACTGAATTTTTGGGGTGGAGTGAGTGAAGTTGACCCCATCACCCTCAAGTTCATCTTGCTCCATCTTCATGGTTTAAGTCAAGAGTATACCTTCTGTCTAATTGCCATCACTGAGGAAATCTGTGATATTTCCCAGTGCTTGTTAGTGTACTTCTCTAAGCTGTGCCAGCCTCACATATCTTGTATATTTAAACATGTGGATCTATGATATCAGAATGTTTTGAAGGGGAACTAAGTGAGGAAGGCAGGCTATGGGGAATTAAATGGTCCCAAATTTTGATTTTAGACAGACAGTAAAATAAATATAATTTATGCTTTTTTTCTAGAAAATATGCAGGAAAAAAATCACTAGATTAATAAATACATGGGTTAGAATGTGGATAAATGGGTGGATACCTAGGGGGAACAGATGTGTTAAGTAGGGATAAAACCATCTGATTATTGGCACAGAAATAAAAACTGCTGAGTCATTCAACAGGGTTAGTTAGCCCTTCACCAGATAATTTTAGTAGATGTTATATGCTATATTTTGTGCCGGGTACTCACCCTTTCAGCTTTGAATAAATCAGATATTATTCCTTACCTTAACGAGTTCATAATCTACAAAAGGAGATAGGCAATAAAAAGTAAAACAAACACATTGCAATTAAAATGTTACAAAGGAATTTAATGTTCCTTACCAGAAGGAAAATAACTAAGTAGATAGGAGCTTTGTGATATATTTTTGATAGGGCAGTCAATGAAGGCCTTTCTAATGAAGTAAAATTTAAGTTGAGACAGATAACAAAAGACGTCAACCATGGTAAAAGCTGGGAAAGGACATTCTTTGCATCAGGATGCTTGGAATTGAGGAATCTTGGAGAAACAAAAAGGAGGCCATTATGACTGAAGCTAGGAAAACTTCAGTGGAAGAAGTTAAGGAGACAAATACATCATTTAAATATGAAATCTAAAAAAAGGATACAAAGGAACTCATCTACAAAACAGAAATAGAATCACAGATGTAGAAAACAAACAAGAGTTACAGGGCAGGGAAGGAAGGGGGATAAATTGGGAGATTGGGACTGACATATACACACTACAGTATATAAAATAATTAACCAATGAGGACCTCCTGTATAGCAGGGGAACTCTACTCAATACTCTGTATTGGCTTATTTGGGAAAAGTATCTAAAAGAGAGTAGATATGTGGATATGTAAAAAAAAATTTGACAGCCACAGATCTGGAATTGTCAAATCTGAACTGGACACCTATTTTGATGGGTATTGTAAGGCTTCTAAAACTTAGCAGGAGTCTAGAATTGCCTCTTTGAAATATACATTTTTTAAATTAACTGAGGCAAATAAAACATTAAAGAAATAAAAAAAGAAGAGGTAAGGAGAGACCATGTAAGCCATAGTAAGGCCTTTGGATCTTATATTAAGAAATTATCAACAGATACCAAGCAAAGGAGTGACACTTTTAAAAGACTATGCTAGGGACTTCTCTGGTGATCTGGGGTTTGGGATCTTCCTGTGCATTCAAAAGCTGAACCGTCAACCAGAGTTGATCCAGGAGGCCTGGGTTCAGTCCTTGGTAAATTAGATCCCATGTGCTGCAACTAAGAGTTTGCATGCCACAACGAAGGTCAGAGATCCCAAGGGCCACAACTAAGACCCAAAAAGAAAAAAAAGTAGGATTAGCTTCTGGAGGATGAAGGATGAGAGGAAGAGAAGAGACAGACTACGATTATTAAGAGGCTAAAGGATGGTAGCAGAGTAGGTGGAGAAGAATTGTTAAGTTCTAGGGATGATTTGGAGGTAGAATTAGTTGGATTTGATGTGTTGGATGTTTTGGACAGTGGAAAGAAAAGACTTGTGGATTACTCTCAGCCACTTGTTGTGTGCACTTTATTGGGTCAACTGTGGGTGGTAGCAGGATACTTTATAAGTAACAATATATAAGCTTATATTTTTCTAGTGCTTTGAAAATACTGCTGTATCTATGACCTCGTTTTGTGTTGTTTAATTTTTTTAACTGAAACATTGGCTGTTGAAATGTTTTCTGAATTTATAGTTTTCCTGAAATAGAGCTTAAGTGGCATTCAGAAGTGTTTAGACTATTTGAAATTTTCATATACAAAAAAGCAGTCTTTCTCTAAACATTGTCTCTTAAAAAAATTAGTGTGGGATGTTTTTAGGGGGAGTATTTTGTTTTCTTTTTTGAGGAATAGAGAAGGAGTTAACTTTTTTTCATAAGAGTAGATTTTCATGATTTGTAAATTTTGTCTGAATGAGAGCATAAAGCCAAGAGTATTTTTATGAGAGATAAAGAGAATTTTTAAAAATTGATAGGCTGTTAATACTTAACAGAATCAATTCATATTGTAGTGATGAAGCATTTTTACTTTTGGAATAGAGGTTATTACACACTATAACTTAATGAGAAATTTAAATCAAAATCTTAAATCACAAATATATTCAGTACTTTCTTGTAGAATTTTGTTACATTTGATATGAGTGTGTAATTTAGTGATTTTTTCCCCCCTCACCTAGTAGGCCTTTTCAAAAAATGCAATTTTTAGCATTAATCTTCAAATGGAATAGATTTGCAAGAATTGATGTATTAGTTCCTCAAGGAAAAAACAAATCAGTCTTACTTATTTATCTTTCAGAGGTGGCTGGATCCAAACAAACCAATAAGGAAGCAGCTAAAGAGTGAGCAAACATATTTACTTGATGTTATACAAATATACTTTATAAAGATAAAGGATTAATATAATCTGATTAATTAGAACTGCTTTTATTAATTCTAGGAGGATCTCCTTACAGTTTGAACTTTAGAGTCAAATTTTTTGTAAGTGACCCCAACAAGTTACAAGAAGAATATACAAGGTGGGTTTATGGAGCATATTTTTACTTGAAAATATTGTCAAAACTCTTACAAAATTTTGAAATTAGGCAAAAATACATGACCATGACATAGTTCTGAGCTTCCCTGCCAGCACACAGAGTAGGTTGTGGATGTTTTAAGATAAATTTCCTCCTCCACTTTTAGATGGCTGGGAGAGATTTAGGAGGTTGTAACCCTAGGGCCAGCTCATCCAGCCGTAAGCAGCTTCCTGAACCATGTAAATACTAACTTTGTGAAAAATGGTTCAGAAGCACTGCTGTCACTAATTGTAGTAATTAGATGATGCTGCAGTTGTATTCCAGGGATTCTGCATAGTGACAGTTATCCAGTTTTTTTTTCTCCCCCTTGTGAAAGCATATTCTGTATTTTACTTCCGTTGAAGAGAGCATAGACTTTATTAAATGCATAACCATTGTGTGTAGGAGTGATGGTCAGGAGGTGTCTTTGTAGAGCATGCTGGCAGAGAGTTCACTAGCACATTCAGGCTGAAAATCCCCACATCACTGGCCATTTTAAGTTTGATCTTCATTTACAATTAATCCTGTTGTCCCTTCTACTTGACATAATGTACACAAGAATGACCCAGATAAGCATTTTGACATCACATAAATGTTAGGTGAACTGTTTAAGGTAGAAATCATGGGGAATAATCGCAGTGTGGTAACTGTCATTATTAAAATAACTTGAATGATAACCTTACATATTGCTTGAAAGACAGAATTAGTAGTTTTTGTTTTTAAAGACAGAATTAAAAATTAGTATATTATACCTTCCACATGATATAAGAATATAGGTCATTGACTATATTCAGAATTACTCTAAAAGATAGGTGACAAATTAAATATCTGAATCCCATGGACAGAGGAGTCTGCTGGGCTACAGTGCATGATGTTGCAATTAGTCTGAAAACACTGAAGCGATTTAGCACGCGCACACACACCCCTAAAGCTATCTGTAGGTAGGCTGTTAGATGTTAATGTTTTCATTATCCTTTAGAATACTTTGGTAAAGTGGAGAAGCAAAGCACTGTTGAGAGTCCTTTGCTATGTGTTTGTTGTGGGGCAGGGTGTTACCGTTTTTATAACAACTCAGGAATATAGATCCAGGATTAGGTAGTCCTAACCTTTGACACTAATAATGTCCGACATAATTTATCTTGAAAGGCAAAGTTGTATCATATGAAAGCCTTAGTTTAATATTGTAACTCTTAATCAGTCAGATTTTGTTGTTGTTAAATAATTAAAATAATAGGATCTTTTGTCTTAATAAATAGTTCTCAGTATAATAAAACTTTCCCAAATTTTGGATGAACTTCAAGGAAACTGCTCTGAATTACTGAAAATTGGGAATTATAAAGCATTTTAAAATGCATTTTTTACTGGTACATGGAACTTGAAATCAAATAACCAAGTATTCCATAATATGTATTTATGTAACTAGTTTTTAAATGTATATGAAAAATAAAAGACCAGTAATTTTTAATTGGATTTCTAATGTGTTTAATGTTTATGAAAACATTGTTAGCATAAACAATTAAAATGTCAATTTTAGCTATATTCATAATTTACTTCACTCAAAACAGTGTCTTTAAATTTCTTAATAAGCTTGATGTGTTGGTTCTTTTATAGCCTGTGTTGAAACATAACCAGGGAATAAATGTTTCACTGATAATTAAAGTCAAACTATCTTCATGAAGTAGAATAAAGTAAAATCACGTTTGGTAGTAGTAGTGGAATTGTGCTAAAGTTTATCAGTCTAAAATATGTTTTCCCTAGAAATAATGCATTATTTTAAAAATCCTTTATAATGTAATGTCCTGGAATCTTGTAACTGGTGCTTTTTGGTAAAATGAGTAAATGGCAAATTTTAATTTTATTACCATTTATACATCAAGGATTTTCTACCCTATTTACAAGTTAGAATCACCATAGGGGAGCTTTAAAACATGCTGATACCATGGCCAGACCCCTAGATATTCTGATTTAATAGGTATCAGATGAGACCTGGCTTCCAGGTGGTTCTATTAATAATATGCAGCCAGGGTTTAAAAAAAAAAGACTCCTTTAAAACTTTAGTGGTTATGGTCATGAGTAGGGTAGGACACCCTTAGCCACAGTTGCTCAGTTTTAAGGACTGCTTTAAACCCCACAAAAAGGAAGTCTGCTGTGCTTCCTTGCCTTGAGATTCTTTTTTGTATTAGTGGTTAAAAAAAGAAAAAAGAATTACAGACCTTTCATCAGGTTAAATGTCATTTGTATTAACAGGTGCTGGCATAACTAGAGTTGGCATTTTCTTAGGAGTCATTACAGTACACTGGAGAAGGCAATGGCAACCCACTCCAGTGCTCTTGCCTGGAAAATCCCATGGATGGAGGAGCCTGGTGGGCTACAGCCCGTGGGGTCCCGAAGAGTTGGACACGACGGAGTGACTTCACTTTCACTTTTCACTTTCACACATTGGAGAAGGAAATGGCAACCCACTCCAGTGTTCTTGCCTGGAGAATCCCAGGGACAGGGGAGCCTGGTAGGCTGCCGTGTATGGGGTCGCATGGAGTTGGACACGACTAAAGCGACTTAGCAGCAGCAGCAGCATTACGATACAAACGACATTTCTTTCATACCTTTTTAGTGCTTAGTATATTCAGTACATAGTAGGTGTTTAGTGCATGATATGTTATTATATTATTTTTACAACTTAAACAGATTGTCTCTACGTTTAGGTCAGTCATTATTAATCTATCTTAAAGGTCTTTAATTGTCTTTAAAAATTGGACTTTTATCACCATATTTAGGGCCCCTCGGATACATATACTAGGCAAGTGATATTACTTCCTTTTTACAAATAGAGAAACTAAGGCTCCACCAAATTTTAAGTAATTTGCCAAAGATCATAGGCTGGTTTAACTTAGGACTTTAATTCTGGTTTCCACTCCATCAGTTCTTACTGTTCAGTGTGTAAATCAAAATTCAGGAAGCATAGATGTTATTTGTATAGGATTTACAGTATTATATCAAGGATATACACATTTCAGTCTTAACTATAAGACTGTTTGCCACCAGAGATCTTTAACTTTTAATTATGAAATTAAGTAAACCAGATAGAAATATGTTGTCTTGGGTTGAGTACATGGATAATATTGTAATACTATATATTAAGCCTCACAAGGAGTTTATGTACTTCATTAATATATGAAGCCAGGATATTTGTATCAGCTGTTTTATATCTGATTCTCTGAAAAATCTTAATTACATTCTTTGGTAATTTGATTGTCATGGAACTCTTTAATAACTGGAATAGCCAAACAACTAAAATTTTAAATAATTTTGAGTCTGTGGTGTACTTTTTTTAGTGGGGTGAAATTAAAGTCTTAATTCTCTGTTTAAACATTAAAAGCCACACAATTTTATCTTCTGCCCACATGATACAGCACAGGTGCCTTTACCCAGGCACCAATAAACCCAGTGAGGGAATGACTGTACCCACCAGAAGGGACAGAAGGGCAAGGCCATCTTGTGAGCAACCTTGGTATTCTTAGTATAGGATCCTTAAATTTTTGTTGGTTTTAAAGGAA
>NW_011495032.1:5742352-5749750 GCF_000754665.1 Bison bison bison
CCCCCCCCACCCCCGCCGCCCCCGATCAAAGAGAACTGTCTTAACTCAAATGAAGATGGAAAAGTGCTTTTCTACAGTTAGCAACTTCTTGTTGCCTGATGCTGTAGTGAGCAACATAGGCTCACTATGTTGAGCTGGCCTCCTGGCTCAGCAGAAAGAGTGACTTTCTTCAGTTGATCGCTAATATGTTGCTACTGTCAGTTCTCTGTGTCTCTTGACTTACATTTCCTGTGCTTTCCAGTTCTACTTTTGGCAAACACCAATCTTCAGAGTATTTCTCCCTCATCTTCTTCAGTCATGTAATTCTTAAAATCATGAGAGTTTTATAATAGAAGCTAGGAAACAAAATATTTGAAGTATAAAATTTCATTTATCAAAGAATTCTAAATATTTGGATTCATGAATTTATGAAAGTTTATTTTAAAATATCTTTACATGTGCTAATATGTTCATTATAAAAGCAAATATTTCAGTTTTATTTGTTAATGTAAATATACAGTTTTTAAAACTCTAAATTTTGTAATTCCAATAAATACTAATTTTCTTTTTTTCCCCAAGGTACCAGTATTTTTTGCAAATCAAACAAGACATTCTTACTGGAAGGTGGGCTATTTTAAATTTTTAGTAATGGGCTTTAAAAATACTTTTAATTCTGCATTTAGTAGTTTGTGATCATTGCAAACAGATTATCTATTGAAAGATGGCTCTATGTAGCATGAATTCCTTTCATCAGATAAGTTCATTACTTAATAGTTAAACATGTAAATCACCTGGAAACTTCAAGTGTGAATAATATAATTTAAATTATAGTGCTTTTAAAATTATTGTGTTTAACCTTGGGTTATTTTCTGTTTTATTTTATTAGATTGCCCTGTCCTTATAATACTGCTGCTCTTTTGGCTTCATTTGCTGTTCAGTGTAAGTATCAGCCCAGTTTTTGGCCAAATAGCATATGATTGCATGGTTTCTGTTGATAGAGCATTACCTTTAATGTATGAGTTATTCAGACGTATGTTACCATACAGAAAAAAGTGACTGCACAGAAAACATAATAAAACATCCAATTAGCAATTACTTTAGTTCCTGGAAAGACTTTTCCTGAAGTTGTTTCAGACCTAGAAAAATGTTAAATGTGTCATTATAACTTGCTTAAATGGTAACAGTAGAAACAGATATTTTACTTCCAGAAATATAATGGAATTCATGACATTGTTGATTTGGCAGTAAAACTTGAATATTTGTTTATAAAGTGTTAATATTTTTTCCATTTATTAGCTGAACTTGGAGACTACAATCAATCAGAAAACTTGTCAGGCTACCTCTCAGATTATTCTTTCATTCCTAATCAACCTCAAGATTTTGAAAAAGAAATTACAAAATTACATCAGCAACATATGTAAGAATTTATTTACTTTTCTGCTTACTTAGTAAACTTCTTGATGATATCTCTTCTAGAGAAATGTTTTAAATTATTTCTAATGTGGTTTTATTTACTTTATATAGAACAGTTGCTATTATATAAAATAGTATGATTACTATAAAGAAATGTAGGTAATTTATACTAAAAAATATCACTTATTTCATAGAATGCATGCATGCTCAGTCATGTCCAACTTTTTGCAACCCTGTGGACTATAGCCTGCCAGGCTGCTCTGTCTGTGGGATTATCCCAGCAGGAATACTAGGGTAGGTTGCCATTTCCTTCTCCAGGGGATCTTCCTGACCCAGGGATTGAACCCACCAGTCCTGTGTCTCCTGCATTGCAGGCAGATTCTTTACCTGCTGAGCCATCAGCGAAGCCCATTTCATAGAATATATGAGGCTTATTTTCATGTCTGTTAAGAAACATAAAGCTATATGTAAATAGACATAGCATTTGCTATTCTACAAAGTTGCCAGTTCTTTAAAAAGGAATTTTAGAATATTAATAATGTACTCATAATATACAGATCAATCTACTTAGCATTCTTTTCTAGTTTTTAGCTGTGTGAAAGAAATCCATTCTGTTCGGTAATGACTCTATGTTAGTCCAACTCTTTGCAACCCCATGGACTGTAGCCCACCAGGCTCCTCTGTCCATGGAATTTTAAATGAATAAAAAACATTCTTTTGAAATAGTAACATTTTTCATTCATAACAATATTCAGCATTGATATTTTGTGAGTCTAATTTTCTGTGACATGAGTTTTCAAGAAGAGATTCATTGCTTTGAATAGAAAGTTGTATTGTTTATTGGTTCAGAGTTCAGTTTTGCTTTACCACACTTTTCAAAATACTCCTGGAGTATTTTGCAGTGTTAAGTATTGATTGAAAGACTAGATTCTAAGAGCCTGAATCAGACTCATTCAATCTGGTTTGAAATTCTAATGAGGCAGCTTACTATCTTAAAACCTGGGCCCAATCACTCTATTTCTCTGTTTCCTTATATGTAAATTGGGGATGATAAAGTGATCTACCTCTGGTGTTATTTTACGGATCAAGTGAGTTTATATATACAAAATACCCAGAATAGTGCTTGGCACATAGTAAGCACTGAAGAAATATTAACTCTTAGTAAAAAGAAACTTACTTTCATTGAGTAATGGCCCATGTGTCAAAAACAGGTTAGCAAACTATGACCCCCTGCCGCCTTTTGTATGGCCTACAGGTTAATAAAAATGGTCTGTACATTTGAAATGGTTGAAGAAAATCAAAAGAAAAATAACATTTCATGGCACATGAAAGCTTGAGAAATTTCACTTTTCCATGTCCATAAATGAACATTGGCACACAGATTCCCTCATTGTTCTACATTGTTAACAGCAGAGCTGAGTTGTTGAAACAGAGACCTCAATGGCCTGAAAGCCTGAAGTACTAGCTGTCCAGCTCTTTCCAGCAAAGGTTTGCTGACCCCTAATCTAAAATAAGACTAATGACTGAAAATTTTAATAGATTGGCTTCATGAGGTGTGGGGGCTGTTTTGTTCTAAAAGTAAATGTCATTTATTATAAAAGTTCTACACATAGCATATCTGAACTAAGGGTTTGAAGATAAATCAGATTTTTAAAAAATTTACCAATAATGAAAAGCCTCTTCTGTTAGAAGAATGTTTGTACATTTTACAAAGTGTTGGTTATTTTGCCTTTAAGAAATGATTCTGCAAACTTTTAAAGAAAAAAAAAATGGAATCAACCAGTTTAACTGTGGGGCTTGGAGAAAAAGTAGAGTATTTACTTAACTTAATTGAATTTTATAGAAAACTGAAGTATATCTGCTTTTTTTTTTTTTTTTTTTGAGGAGTCCTATTTTTATGTTCATACATTGGCAAGCTGCTTACTCCCTTTTCTGGTATCATTAATGAATGGTTATCTTTGCATTTTTAATTTGGTGCTTTTGCTCTGCTAGAGCCTGATATCAGATAACCAAAGTTGTTAGAACTATATATAATAGAACCTTTTTAAAGGCTTTGCATTTACAGTAGTAGTTCTCACACTTATGTTCATAAGAATCACTGGAATATGTCTTAAAATATAAACGATTTGAACCCCTTTTATTCTAATACTGGGTTGTATAGAACAGTACTTCTGAAACTATCTGTGATGGAAGGCCAGTTTTCCCCACAGTCTCTCATGGAACAGTACTTCTGAAAAATATAATAAAAATGAATCACTCGAAAAACAAAATGGAGAAATAAACAAAGGCTTTAAAAATTACAGTTGATTTTTGTTGTCGTTAGATGCAACAGATGTAAAATAACTCTGCCAAAGTGCTACGAAAGGCTTTGACGCTCTTAATTTCTGTCCTTGTTACGAGTCAACACCTGTCTGGGCACCACACCCTGAGAAACCCTGCTCTGGAGCTCGCCCCAAAGACTGCATATGTCAGAAGTACCTTGTGTGATTAAAATGCACATGTGGAGTGTAGACCAAATTTTGAAGAATACTTGTTTTGGTCTGAGAGTGACTTTGTAACATCCATAAGTATAGCTTGGAACTTTAAAAACTTGACCCATTCTTGTGTTTCTGGAAAATAAGAACATATTCTACAAAATAGTTAGCATTACTGAAAATGTACCCTCCAGAAAAGGTAGCTGTTACTATACATAACTAAGAGGAATAGTCGTACATTTTGTATTTTGTAAAAGATTTAATTAGAATGCTGAAAATTTTCTAAATAACCTTTATGTAACTTGGTCATATTGTGATTGTTACAGTTTTTAACCTAGTGATGTTTTTACAGAGGCTTATCTCCTGCAGAAGCAGAATTTAGTTACCTGAACACAGCACGTACCTTAGAACTCTATGGAGTTGAATTCCACTATGCAAGGGTAAGTGAAGAAAACATTCTGATGTTGAGTTAAGCATAAATATTCAGTAAAAAAAAAGTTTTTAATTCCCTGATAGGATTAGGCAACAAATGGAATAGTGAGTGCCACCAACATTGCAGTGACAATGTCCTTTGAATATAAGTAATTTTACTAACCCAGTCACTCAAGATTCATTACCTGACAAGAACCATGAATTTTACATATTATTTTTCTTCAAGGTAGTGTGTTACAAGGATAATTTTTGCTGACCATAAGAGACAGTGCCTTTAGAATTTTTATTTTGCAAACTAAAAATTGTTACAATAAAAGTAGTTATTTGTAGTTTTCATTTTTATGGAAATCATTATTATAAAAGATGATTCCACCTCACTGAGGCCTGTGTTACTACATTCTTTTCATCATCTAGTGATATCATTATAAATTTTTACTTATAAAGCACAAAATCAATTGTATTTGCATATTTTGGTTTTCCCCCTACACCATCCCTTTGTTAACACGAAATTTTATAATTACTGGCTTTTCCTGTATAACACCCTAACTTCTTGTTCACTGTGTCAATTTGATGCTTCCAGAAGACTGTTATCCTCCTACTGTAAGCATACATGTATGTAGCTGTCCTTTGTTTGTGTGCCTCGTCACCTCGATTCCTTTTTATGATTGTTTTATCAAGAGGTTATATTCCTTTAGAAGTAATTATCAAGAGGTTATATTCCTTTAGAAGTACCTGAAGTACAGCTGTTCTCTATACCTGATGAAAAGTGGGATTATAGGTAATCATCAGTTGAATTGGTAAATAGGTTTATGTTTTCTTGGGACAACTACTAAGCCTCATAAGGATACCAGCTTGAAAGGAAGTTAAGTTTTCCTTAGGTAATTGTTCTGAATTTATTTTTGTATACAGACATACACATACCCACAGACAGATAGTAGTTTGAGAACTCAGAGTCCTACTCCATGTAATGGTTTTATATAGGGCTTCTTTTGGCCATTTTCTCGGAAAGGAGGATTGATTAGTTCTTACTTTTCGCAAAGCTTGTGTTAGTCATTCCTTTAAAAAAAATCAAATGACTTGCTTTAGTCACATGACTGTATTTGGTAATTCTGAGCATTTGTGACTTGAAAACCTGTCTGGTTTTCAGACAGGTTTACCTTGAAGTGTTTAAGTAAGTTCCTCTTGAACTTTTTATATTCTTTAAAATGGGCCCTTCACCCTTCCTCTCTCTTTGTGGCTATTACTTTTGGACACAAGTTGTCACTAGATTTTGTTTTTTTTATTATAATACAGCTTAAAACAAATGGAATTGTAAATATGTATACTAGTCTGTGGTTAACAGTAAAAAGACCACTAAAGTCAGTCATTTTAGTCCTGAACAGTTTTCTAAAGGTAGTTTAGACTGCTGTCTGCTTTCTTTGACTGCTGTCAGTGAAGTACAAAGAATGTTTGTTGTTATTCTTCAGTTTCTAAGTCGTGTCTGACTCTGTGCCACTCCTATGGACTGTAACCCACCAGGTTCCTCTGTCCATGGGATTTACCAGGCAAGAATACTGGAGTGCCAGTTTCTTCTCCAGGGGATCTTCCTGACCTGGGGATTGAACCTACATCTCCTGCATTGGCAGGCAGATTCTTTACCACTGAGCCTACCAAAGAATGTTAGATATTCCTTTTTTAAATTAAGTGACATGGTTGGATCTCATACATAATTAACTTTTATTTTTTATTGATTTGTTTTTTTGTTGTTTAAATTATTACATTGTAAAAAAAAACTCAGAAAACCATAAATGTGGAGTACCAAATTAAAGGAATTTTTAAGTATTTTGTACAGACTCCAAAAAAAATGAGCTAGGAAAAGGTGTTTCTATTGTATATGGATATGGAGAACTTAAGAAGATGTGCAGATGTTAAGTGAACATGAAGGGAAATTTTCAGCATCAGAAACAAAAAGGGACAAAGGGAAGAGGGAAGAGAACACATAAAGAAAATACTTGTTTTAACTGAATAACAATATTTAATTGAATATAAAATAATACTTTATTTTGAAAAGCAAGGTAAGATCTTTTCTCTCTGCCTCTAGACTGTAGGCTGAAAAAAGATCAGGGTGGAACCAAGTTATATATAGCAATCTGCAAGATATGAAACATCTTAGAACCTTCTTTGTGGTGCATCTGTTACATGCCTTGTACATTGTAGGCACTGAGGATGACTCAGTGAACAAAACATCAGTCATCCATGCCCTCTTGAAGCACACTAGACAGTGAGGGGAAAAAGTTAGACCTGTACAAACAATTAAACATTTGAGAACATGAAAGGGAAAGTACAGAATACTGTGGGATCCTATGGCAGGAACTTCTAATTGAGCTTGGGAGCAGATCATAGGGAAGGCTTCTTAGGAGTAATTCACTGAAGCCAGAAAAATGAGTAAGAATTAATTAGCTAAGATAGTAGTTCCCATCATAGACCCATCAAGATGAAGGAAAACCTGAAATCAAGAGGGAACATGGCTTGGTTGAAAACATGAAGACATTTGGTATGCCTAGAGGATTATATGAATAAGAGAAGTGTAGAAAAGTAAAGAATGAATGACAACTTCACGATTAAAGGGAAGGAAAAAAGATTTGAGGGGAGGGAGCATGGGAATATTTGTTTCTTAAAGTAACACAGTAAATACAGTTTTTCTTGGTGTTCAGTTGTATGAATTTTAACATGTGTAGATTTGTGTAACCACTGCCACAAGCAGAATACAGAACGATTCCATCACCACCACCCCTGCCTTGCCCCTAAAAAACTGCACTCCTGCTCCGCCTAAGTAGTCCAGCCTCATTCTTACCCGCAGTTTCTAGCCACAACTGGCCTATTCCCTGACTCCATAGTTTGTCTTTTCCAGAATGTCTTATAAATGGAATCATACTATAGTATGTAACCTTTTGATACTGGTTTCTTTTACTTAGGGACTTCCCTGATCACTCAGTTGGTAAAGAATCCACTTGCAATATTGGGAGACTTGGGTTCGATCCCTGGGTTGGGAAGATCCCCTGGAGAAGGGATAGGCTACCCACTCCAGTATTCTGGCCTGGAGAATTCCATGAACTATGTA
>NW_011495032.1:5749850-5763742 GCF_000754665.1 Bison bison bison
ACTTTCACTTCACTGCACTTCACTTATTTTAATTAGAGTAATGCATTTGGGATCGATCTGACATACTGTGCTTCAATAGTTTATGCCTTTTATTGCTGAAGTGTATTCCGTTGTGTGGATGTACCATGGTTTGTTTCTCCATTTACCCATTGAAGGATATCCTGGGTTGCTTCCCTAATTTTTGTTTCTTTTTTTTTAATAGGCCTACTGCAAAAAATCATTTATAATTTCTATATGGGTTTAAATTCTCATTTATGTAGAGTGCAAATCCCAGAAAGGTCTTTCTAGATCATGCAGCAAGTGTATCAGTTCAGATCAGTCGCTCAGTCGTGTCCGACTCTTTGCAACCCCATGAATCGCAGCACACCAGGCCTCCGTGTCCATCACCAACTCTCGGAGTTCACTCAGACTCATGTCCATTGAGTCAGGGATGCCATCCAGCCATCTTATCCTCTGTCGTCCCCTTCTCCTCCTGCCCCCAATCCCTCCCAGCATCAGAGTCTTTTCCAATGAGCCAACTCTTCGCATGAGGTGGCCAAAGTACTGAAGTTTCAGCTTTAGCATCATTCCTTCCAAAGAAATCCAGGGCTGATCTCCTTCAGAATGGACTGGATGGATCTCCTTGCAGTCCAAGGGACTCTCAAGCGTCTTCTCCAACACCACAGTTCAAAAGCATCAATTCTTCAGTGCTCAGCCTTCTTCACAGTCCAACTCTCACATCCATACATGACCACAGGAAAAACCATAGCCTTGACTAGATGGACCTTTGTAGCTTTATATGAAATTACCAAATTGTTTTCTAGAGTACCTGAGCCTCATTGCATCCCCACCAGCTTATTTACAAGTTCCAATAGTTTTACATCCTTTTTAGCATATGGTACTGCCCGTTTTGTTTTGTTCTTTTTAAGCTTTTCTGATAAGTGTGTTTTATCTCATCATGGTTTTACTTTGTATTTTCCTAATAACTAATGTTGACGGGCTTTCCTGATAGCTCAGTTGGTAAAGAATCTGCCTGCAGTGCAGGAGACCCCGGTTCTATTGCTGGGTTGTGAAGGTCTGCCGGAGAAGAGATAGGCTACCCACTCCAGTATTCTTGGGCTTCCTTTGTGACTTAGCTGCTAAAAATCTGCCTGCAGTGTGGGAGAACTGACTCTACGCTTGTGCATGACCAGATGGTCAATACCAAAATCAGGTTATTGTATTCTTTGTAGCTAAAGATAGTGAAGCTCTATACCGTCAGCAAAAACAAGACCAGGAGCTGACTGTGTCTCAGATCATAAATTCCTTATTGCAAATTTCAGACTTAAATTGAAGACAGTAGGGAAAACCACTAGACCATTCAGGTATGACCCACATCAAATCCCTTACGATTATACAGTGGAAGTGACAAACAGATTGAGGGGACTAGATCTGATGGACAGAGAACATAGTTCTTCAGAACTATGGACAGAGGTTCATGACATTGTACAGGAGGCAGTGATCAAGACCATCCCAAAGAAAAAGAAACACAAAAAGGCCAAATGGTTGTCTGAGGAGGCCTTATAAATAGCTGAGAAAAGAAGTGAAAGGCAAAGGAGAAAAGGAAAGATATGCCCATTTGAACGCAGAGTTCCAAAGAATAGCAAGGAGAGATAAGAAAGTCTTCCTTAGTGATCAATGCAAAGAAATAGAGGAAAACAACAGAATGGGAAAGACTAGAGATCTCTTCAAGAAAACTAGAGATACCAAGGAAACATTTCATGTGAAGATGGACACAATAAAGGACAGAAATGGTATGGACCTAACAGAAGCAGAAGATACTAAGAAGAGGTAGCAAGAATACACAGAAGAACTTTACAAAAAAGATCTTCACGATCCAGATAACCACTATGGTGTGACCACTCACCTAGAGCCAGACATCCTGGAATGCAAAGTCAAGTGGGCCTTAGGAAGCATCACTAGGAACAAAGCTAGTGGAGGTGATGGAATTCCAGTTGAGCTATCAGGTCTGTTCAGTTCAGTTGCTCAGTTGTGTCTGATTCTTTGCAACCCCACGGACAGCAGAATGCCAAGCCTCCCTGTCTTTCCAATGCCCGGAGTTTACTCAAACTCATGTCCCTTGAGTTGGTGATGCCATCCAACCCATCTCATCCTCTGTCATTCTCTTCTCCTCCTGACTTCAATCTTTCCCAGCATCAGGGTATTTTTAAATCAATCAGTTCTTCGCATCAGGTGGCTAAAGGATTGGCATTTCAGCTTCAGCATCAATCCTTCCAGTGAATATTCAGGATTGATTTCCTTTAGGATGGACAGGTTGGATCTCTGTGCTGTCCAAGGGACTTTGAAGAATCTTCTCCAACACCACAGTTGAAAAGCATCAGTTCTTTGGCACTCAGCTTTCTTTATAGTCCAACTCTCACATCCATACACAACTACTGAAAAAACCATAGCTTTGACTAGACGGACGTTTGTTGGCAAAAGTAATGTCTGCTTTTTAATATGCAGTCTGGGTTGGTCATAACTTTCCTTCCAAGGAACAAGCTTCTTTTAATTTCATGGCTGCAATCACCATCTGCAGTGATTTTGGAGCCCAAGAAAATAGTCACTCACTCTTTCTACTCTTTCCCCATCCATTTGCCGTGAAGTGATGGGACCAGATGCCATGATCTTAGTTTTCTGAATGTTGAGTTTTAAGCCAACTTTATCACTCTCCTCTTTCACTTTCATCAAGAGGCATTTAGTTCTTCTTTGCTCTCTGTCACAAGGGTGGTGTCATCTGCATATCTGAGGTTACTGATATTTCTCCTGGCAAACTTGATTCTAGCTTGTTCTTCATCCAGCCCAGCATTTCTCATGATGTACTCTACATATAAGTTAAATAAACAGGGTGACAAAATACAGCCTTGACATATTCCCTTTCCTATATGGAACCAGTCTATTCATGTCCAGTTCTAACTGTTGCTTCTTGATCTGCATACAGATTTCTCAGGAGGCAGGTCAGGTGGTCTGGTATTCTCATCTCTTGAAGAATTTTCCACAGTTTGTTGTGATCCATACAGTAATGGCTTTATCCTAGTCAATAAAGCAGAAATAGATGTTTTTCTGGAACTCTCTTGTTTTTTCAATGATCCAGCGGATGTTGGCAATTTGATCTCTGATTCTTCTGCCTTTTCTAAAATCAGTTTGAACATCAAATACTGTTGATGCCTGGCTTGGAGAATTTTGAGCAGTACTTTGCTAGCGTGTGAAATGAGTGCAGTTGTGCAGTAATTTGAGCATTCTTTGGCATTGCTTTTCTTTGGGATTGGAATGAAAATGGACCTTTTCCCGTCCTGTGGCCACTGCTGAGTTATCCAAATTTGCTCCATATTGAGTGCAGCACTTTCACAGCGTCACCTTTCAGTTGAAATAGCTCAACTGGAATTCCATCACCTCCACTAGCTTTGTTCATAGTGATGCTTTCTAAGGCCCACTTGACTTCGCATTCCAGGATGTCTGGCTCTAGGTGAGAGATCACACCGGTGTGATTATCTGGGTCATGAAGATCCTTTTTGTGTAGTTCTTCTGTGTATTCTTGCCACCTCTTCTTAATATCTGTTTCTGTCAGGTCCCTACCATTTCTGTCCTTATTCTTGCCCATCTTTGCATGAAATGTTCCCTTGGTATCTCTCATTTTCTTGAAGAGATCTCTAGTCTTTCCCATTCTGTTGTTTTCCTCTATTTCTTTGCACTGATCACTGAGGAAGGTTTTCGTATCTCCCCTTGCTCCTCTTTGGAACTCTGCATTCAAATGGGCATATTTTTCCTTTTTTCCTTTGCTTTTCACTTCTTTTCTTTTCACAGCTATTTGTAAGGCCTCCTCAGACAGCCATTTTGCTTTTTTTGTGTTTCTTTTTCTTGGGGATGGTTTTAATCCATGTCTCCTTTACAATGTCATTAACCTCCGTCCATAGTTCATCAGGCACTCTATGAGATCTAGTCCCTTAAATTTATTTCTCATTTCCACTGTATAATCATAAGTGAAAGTGAAAGTCAAGTCACTCAGTTGTGTCCCAACTCTTTGCGGTCCCATGGACTGTAGCCCTCCAGGCTCCTCAGTCCATGGAATTTTCCAGGCAAAAGTATTGGAGTGGGTTGCCATTTCTTTCTCCTGGGGATCATCTCAACTCAGGGAACGAACCCGGGTCTTCTGCATTGCAGGCAGATGCTTTACTTTCTGAGCTACCAGGGAAGCAGTGCGGGAGGTATAATCATAAGGGATTTGATTTAGGTCATATGGTTTAGTGGTTTTCCCTACTTTCTTCAATTTAAGTCTGAATTTGGCAATAAGGAGTTCATGATCTGAGCCACAGTCAGCTCCTGGTTTTGTTTTTGCTTACTGTATAGAGCTTCTCCATCTTTGGCTGCAAAGAATATAATCAATCTGATTTCGTGACAATTTTGTAAATACTACCCAGGTCATCCTTAGACTTCTGCCAGCCATTCCAGAAACCTTCTTTACACCCTGTCCCAGCTCCTGCCCACCTTATGTATTTTTTTGTGGTTTTATCACCCAGTGTGTCTTTCTAGATACTATAATTTATTTTGCTTTGTGTTTTGAACTGAATAACTTTAAATGTCTTTTAATGCCTTCTTCCTTTACTGTATAGAATTTTTTTGTTAAAGAACTGGGCCATTTCGCCTTTAGTTTCCCACAGTCTGGACTGCTGATCACATATTCATGGTATAATTCAGTACATTCTGAGGTCTAATGAAGTTTTCACAGAGAAGTTGGACTTGATGTAGACTTTGGTTAGGTTTGATATGATCCATCAGAGAGACATTAAGAAGAGATGCTGCTAAGTCACTTCAGTCGTGTCCGACTCTGTGCGACCCCATAGACGGCAGCCCACCAGGCTCCCCCGTCCCTGGGATTCTCCAGGCAAGAACACTGGAGTGGGTTGCCATTTCCTTCTCCAATGCATGAAAATTGAAAAGTGAAAGTGAAGTCACTCAGTCGTGTCCGACTCTTCACAACCCCATGGACTGCAGCCTACCAGGCTCCTCCATCCATGGGATTTTCCAGGCAAGAGTGCTGGAGTAGGGTGCCTGAGAACAGTATTAATAGAACATATAATTATGGATATACAAAACACATGGAAGTGACCTGATGGGAAACAAGTTTTTACTCTAGTAATTAGAAATTATTGAAACTACATTTTAGACATTTTTTCCTACAGAGACAGTTATAAACTCTTGGTTATATTTTCATCAGTTAGTTCTATCTTCTGATCACATGAATGCTAGGGATAAAAGCATTATTGCTATATTAGTTTGCCTGTAGTATGTCTCAAATTAAGCACTCTTGCATGCATGCACGGTTGTGTCTGAATCTTCACGACCCCATAGACTATAGCCTGCCAGTTTCCTCTGTCTATGAAATTTCCCAGGCAAGAATACCGGAGTGGGTCTCAAGTTAAGCAAAACTATTTCAAGACTTTTTAGCAAGTGAGGAAACTTTTAATTCTACTTAGTTTGTTAATAGTTGCAAGTCAGTTGTTCAAGTTGAATCAGCATGAAAACTCACTCATGAAAGCACAATTCAAATTTTCTTCCACACTCTCCAACAGTGTTCCCCACTCTGTTTTCCTGTGATGTTTTTATTGTATTATGTTAGTTAAAGAATTTCTCCTTATATTGAAAATACTGTTTTATTACAAATTGCCTTTCACTATGCTCTGAACTACAGGTTTTATTCACCTTTGCAATCCTGACACCATATTTACACAGTGATTGGATTGTAATAGTTTTAGAAATGGAAAGATGGATACTAACTTAACATTCTACAAGATGTGGTCTTGGATTTTCTATCCCAAAGAGTCCAGTTATAAACTATGGAAAAGCCTAAGATTATTTTTGCTTTACATTATTAATAAATTTTAATAATGCAACATTTAAATTTGATTTGAAGTATGTCTTATTTTTATGATTGTAATAGTTACCATCTGGGTTTATATATATTGCGCAGTTAACTGCTGCCTTTGATATAATGTCACATTGTGTAAAATAACTAATCATATTTAAAAATTATATCTTTATCAGTTAAAACTCATTATCTTAGATTTCCCATTTTTTTTTGTTTGTTTTTTGAAGGATCAAAGTAACAATGAAATTATGATTGGAGTGATGTCAGGAGGAATTCTGATTTATAATAACAGAGTACGAATGAATACCTTTCCATGGTAAGAACTTCCGTCAATACTTTTCACTTTTACTATTGTATTACCAAATATAGTTCATATTTTTGTTGAACTATTTAATGTTATCATACAACTTTATCCCACTTACTTGGAATCTACTAGAAGATACAAAAATAGTTGAATTATTTTTTTCAAAAATTTCTTAGCTTAAAGAAAATACTTGTTTGCAAGTTTTTCCTCTTAGACAGTCTCTCAATTTGTACTGTAGTACAATAGCTAATATCATCATGTACACTCTGTGTCTTGCACCTTGCCAATTGCTTTGGATACAGTTGTTTAGTTGCTAAGTCGTGTCTGACTCTTTGTGATCCCATGAACTGCATCGTGCTGGGCTTCCCTATCCTTCACTATCTCCCCGAATTTGCTCAAACTCATGTCCATTGAGTCAGTGATGCTATCCAACCATCTCATCCTCTGCCACCCCCTTCTCCTTTTGCCTTCAGTCTTTTGCAGCATCAGGGTCTTTTCCAGTGAGTTGGCTCTTCACATCAGGTGGGCAAAGTATTGGAGCGTTGTACAAAGTATTGAATACAGTACCTCATTTAAATGCATTTGATGGGTGCTAGTTTATTAGTTGGAACACTGGCATGGTTTAGATTGGTGCTGGGAAAGTAAGGTGACTCCATGTGGTTTGAAACTCATGTTTCTTTTGTCTCATTGCTCTACTGCCCTTAGCATTGTTGTCCTTGTCCTAACTGTCCAGTGACTTACCAACCATCACTTTAGCATCCCAGAGTGAGGTAGAAAGAGAAGTAGCATCTACCACTACCCTTTAAGGGGATAGCCTGAAAATTGTAAACACGACATTGATTTTTGTGCATATGTCATATAAATATCTTAGGTTTTTGAAAAGTAAAGACAATGATTTTCACTAAGGGAAGAAAGGAAGAAAGTTAGTCGCTCAGTTGTGTCCAACTGTTTGCAAGCCAATGGACTGTAGCCCACCAGGCCCCTCTGTCCGTGGATTCTCCGGGCAAGGATATTGGAGTGGGTTGCCATTTCCTTCTCCAGTGGATTGCCATTTCCTTCTCCAGTGGATCTTCTCCACCCAGGGATCTAACTTGGGTCTCCTACATTTCAGGAAGATTTTTTACTGTCTGTGCTACCAGGGAAGCCCTAAGGCCAAGCCCAAGCCCTTTCTAAGGAAGAAATAAATACAAAAGAAATATATTGGATCAATCTGTTTATTTATATATCTCTGAAATGAGATGGCCAGGCTTTTCAATATCTGTGATTATTATTAATAGATTTTTGTAATTAGTCACTTATATAACACTTAATAGAAATATGATAACTGACAGAAGCTATTATTTTAGAAAATCACCACAATTATGTTGAGAAAAGAAACATAAATTTCCCTGGTAGGTCACTAGGAAAAAATTAAATATAAAATAAAAAGCTGATGCAGTGAACCTCTTCAAAATTAAATACTTTGGTTCTCCAGAGGACACTGTAAACAAAATGAAAAGGTAAAACTCAGTCTTTTGTAAAGTATATATTTGATAAAGGACTTATCCAAAAAATGTAAAAGACTCTTAGGTACTTTAACTTTTTAACTTAATTTAAAAGAATTGGAAAAATTTGTGAATAGATACTTCCACCAAAGGAGTTATATAAATGACAGATAAGTCATCAAAAAAATGCTCAGTCATCAGTGAAATGCAAATTAAAACCACAGTGAACTATTTCCATTCACCCACTGGAATAGCTCCAATTAAAAAGAACAACAGTGGGACTTCCCTGGTGGTCCAGTGGCTAGAACTCCATGTTCCCAGTGCAGGGGACTTGAGTTCTATACCTGCTCAGCAAACTAGATCCCACATGCCCAAGTAAGAGTTCGCATGCTGCAACTGAGACCTGGTGCAGCCAAATAAATAAATATTTTAAAAAATGATAGTACCACGTGATGGCAAGGAAGCAGAGCATCTAGAAACCTCATATATTGCTGGTGGGAATGCAAAGTAATAGACCAACTTGGGAAAACCGGCATTTCTTAAAGATTAAATTTAGATTAACCGTATAATCTGGCAATTCTGTTCCTAGATATTTGCCCAAGAGAAATGAAAACATAAGTTTGTATAAAGATGTGCACACTGTGTTTATAGCTATATTATTCATAATAGCACAAAACAGAATTTCAAATGTCTATCAGTTGGTGACTGCACAAGCAAATTACATCTATGCAATGAAATATTGTTTAGCAGTGAAAGAAATGAACTGTTTGACACACTAAACAATATGGGTGACCCTACCTTCAAAACATGATGTCAAGTGTGAAAAGCCTGACACAAAAGATGACGTACTCTGTTTCTATTTATATGAAATTCTGGAAAACACGTATTATAGAGACAACAGACCACTTGGTTGCCAGGGATTAAAAATGGGAGGAAATTGACTGTAAAAGGGTGCTAAGGGGACATTTTCAGGTGATGCAAATTGCTATATGGTGATTTTGGTGGATGGACATTATATAACTCAATACATTTGTCAAAACTCATTAAATTGTTCATTTAAAATTGGGATATTTCATTTTATATATAGATTATACCTCTCTAAAGTTCATTAAAGAAAGCCAAAGATCATTTAATGTTTCATGTCATATCTTTAAATTCTTCTGTGTAATTCAACTTGTGTTATGGTTAGAGGAAAGTACAAAACAGCTTGAGACATGGTCCTTGCCTAAAAGTGAGCACATAAAAATTAATTACAAAACATAAGAAGAAGATTGGTGAATTAAGTGTTTCAGAAAAAACAGTTATGATTGTTTATTTTCATAATGGTAAATGTGTATCTTTAATTTTAATGCTTTTCTGATTTACTGAAGAGAATTAAACATTTTTTATTAACTTTACATATTATATAAATGTCAAAATCAGAAATTCTTTTCAGATAATATGGGTTAAAATGATAATCTAAATTTTTCTGTATTTTCAAAATTCTTTATGCATATATATATATTTATTATTATAAAATAAAGATTCTGGAAGAGTTTTTGACAAATTACTTTGGAAGTACCAATGATATAATTTTACCAGGGAAAATTTTAGTGTCTTCATGATATTTAAGGTGGTTTTTTGTTTTGTTTTGTTTTGTTTCAGTTGGAGGATGATTGCTTTGCAGTATTGTGTTGGCCTTTGCCGTATTTGAGGTGGTTTTTAAAGGATGAATAGAAATTTCCTCAATGAAGAGGGAGTATGGAAGAGGAATGTGTGTCTGGAAGGTTCAGTCAGAATTTGGGGTAAAGGTACCAAACATTTGCAGAGGCCTCATAGTAAGAATCTGGAGAAGGAAATGGCAACCCACTCCAGTACTCTTGATTGGAGAATCCCATGGAGGGAGGAGCCTGGTGGGCTACAGTCCATGAGGTCGCAAAGAGTTGGACACTACTGAGCGACTTCACTTAATTTCTTTCATAGTAAGAAAGGATGTGGCAAGTTCAAATGATGGGATATGTGGTTTGATTTTTATTTATTTATGTTTGGCTGTGCTGGGTCTTGGTTGCTTTGCAGACTTTTCTCTAGTTGCAGAGAGCTGGGGCTACTCTTCAGTTTCAGTGCATGGGCTTCTCATTTTGGTGGCTTCTCTTGTTGAGGAGCCCAGGCTCTAAAGCACATGGGCTTCAATAGTTGTGACATGTGGGCTCAGTAGTTGCAGCTCACAGGCTTTAGAGCACAGGCTCAATAGTTTTGGTGCTTGGGCCCAGTTGCTCTGTGGATTGTGGGATCTTCTGGATCAGGGATCAAACCCACATCTCCTGCATTGGCAGGTGGGTTTTTTTTACCACTGAGTCACCAAGGAAGCCCCTGATTTTTTTTTTTTTTTAAAGTTATCCTCACTGAGGACAGAAGCAAGGGAGTAAGATTTTAAGATGATATTGCTTAGAAGAGTATTGGATTCAGATTTTAAAGGATCTTATATATTCCATCTGCTGTTGTTCAGTTGCTCAGTCATGTCCAACTGCATGATCTCAGCACACCAGGTCTCCCTGTCCTTCACCATCTCCTGGAATTTGCCCAAGTTCATGTCCATTGCATCAGTGATGCCATCCAGCTGTCTCATCCTCTGATGCCCCCTTCTCCTTCTGCCCTTAATCTTTCCCAGCATCAGGGTCTTTTCCAGTAAGTCAGCTCTTCACATCAGGTGACCAAAATATTGGAGCTTCAGCATCAGTCCTTTCAATGAGTATGCAGGGTTGATTTACTTTAAGATTGACTGGTTTGATCTTCTCACTGTCCAAGGGCCTCACAAGAGTCTTCTCTAGCACCACGGTTCCAAGGCATCAATTCTTTGTCATTCTGCCTTCTTTACGGTCTGGCATTCACAGCCGTATATGACCATTGGAAAGACCATAGCCTTGACTGTACAGACCTTTGTTGGTAGAGCGATGTCTTTGTTTTTCAACACACCACCTAGGTTTGTCATAGCTTTCCTGCCAAGAAGCAATCATCTTCTGATTTCATGGCTGCAGTAATCATCTGCAGTGATTTTAGAGCCCCAGAAGAGGAAATCTGTCACTGTTTCCACCTTTTCCTCTTCTATTTTCCATGAAGTGATGGGACTGGATGCTGTGAACTTTCTTTAATATTTAGTTTTATGTCAGCTTTTTCACTCTCCTCCTTCACCCTCATCAAGAGGTTCTTTAGTTTCTCTTTGCTTTCTGCCATTAGAGGGGGGTATCATCTGCATATCTGAGGTTGTTGATGTTTTTCTCCTGCTAATTTTGATTCCATCTTGTAACTCATTCATTCTGGCATTTCTCATGATGTGCTCAGTGTATAAGTTAAATAAACAGGGTGACAACAAACAGCCTTGTTGTACTCCTTTCTCAATTCTGAACCAGTCAGTTGTTCCATACAGGGTTCTCACTGTATGTATACAGGGTTCTTGACCCACATATAGGTTTCTCAGGAGACAGGTAAGATAGTCATGTATTCCCATCTCTTGAAGAGTTTTCCACAGTTTGTTATGATCCACACAGTCAAAGGCTTTAGTGTAGTCGATGAAACAGAGATAGATGTTTTTTTGTGACCCCCACAAAAGACTGAGCCAGACTTGCCAGTCAGTGTCCAGGAGTCTCCAGTGGAGGTGTGGGTCGACAGTGGCCTGTCATGGGGTCAGGGTCACTGACTACAACAGTCCTGGGAGCTGTGGTGGGGTGGCCTAAGTCCTTTCAAAGGAGGTTAAGGCAAGGAAGAAAATCACTCATGGATTTTAATGCATTTTATCTGTACCTTATAACCCTGCAACTTGGATGTCCTTAGCATTGTTTTGTGGATAAGGAATAAGAAATGCCAGAGAAGCTAACTGGGCCAAGGTTAATAAGTTTGATAAATATGAAGTGGAACCTTAAACTTGGGTCTTTCAGATTCTGAAACACAAGCTTCTCATTTAACCTCTTCTTTGAAAAGTAGAGCTATGTGTAGAATAAAATTACTTCCTCATTTCTTTCTATATATGATTAGCCCTAAATTATCCAGTTCAAGTTCATGCTTTAAAATGTTGAGTACTGGATTGGGAATTACTTGGATTCTGTAAATTAGACTTCATTAAAATTACTGCTCATCAAAAAACATCATTAGTAAAATGAAAAGGGAAGGGGACAGTTCTGGTTCCCAGTCTAGCAGGTAAAGATTTTGCAACTTGTTACTCCTATTCTCAGAAGAAAAAAAAAAAAAAAACTCTGAAAAAACTCAAATCAACAACTCTTTTTAGATCTTCTAAAGAATTGAAAACACAGGGCATACTGCATTTCTGAAAACTGAAGAAACAGATGAATACAAGAAATGACAGCTTACCAGGTCTAGAAACCACCGCTACAGCAGTACCTGGCAGGAGTACATAAAGGGTGGTTGACAAATTGCTGGAGACAGAGCAGAGACTAGCTTGTCAGATAAACACTCCCTCAGGCCTTGCTTACTTAGGAAGGGCCCTTTGCTACCAGTGATCTCAGGGCCAAGATTGACAGAAAATCCACTTGTGATTGAAGGGCAGGATATAGGGGTTGAGCAGGAAAGTAGTTTGAAATATGCTCAGAGCCTTCTTTTCTCATTAGCAAAGATCTGTCCTTAAGGAAGTCTATTTATACTTAATCAAAATGGGTATTACCAGGGCCTAACCGAGGTGGAGGAAGGGAAGCCCTCTCTCTGCTTTTTGTTTCAGCTCTGGAAGGGTGAGTTGCAGAGCACTGAAGGGTGCAGCCAAGAGGCCCAGACCACTAACCCACTGAGACCGGATCACAGGATTAGAGACTGGCATCTGCCCAACCCCAGACTTAACTGCCACATCACCAGGGCTCCTGTATAATAACGAAGGTTCAAAATTTAACTATAAAGCTCAGACCAATTAAGAAGGACTCTCTTGGGAAACCCAAAGGCAACAGAGGAGACAAAATCAAGGACAGTAGAAGAGATAGCCTCAAATGCTTACCACAGAAACTGTTCTTCAGAATAGCAACAATTTGAATTGAATTAGTTTCTAAAGGAATTCATGACATAGGGCACTGTTGAAAATAATAGACCAGTGTGTTGGCAGTTAGAGAAGTTCACAGCTGGGTGTGGTTTTTGAAAGGATGGGGTGACTGGTACTACCGTCATTTCAGTATTACTTTGGGCACACCCAGGGCTGTGCCTTCCTGAAGAGCAATAGCAGAAACATAAACTGAAGATTGGGGTGTAGAGTTCATGCAAGTAAACTGCCAAATAATAATAAGCTGGGAAGATGGGATTTTCCAGGCAGGAGTACTGGAGTGTGTTGCCATTTCCTTTTCCAGGGAACTTCCTGACCCAGGGATCAAACCCATGTCTCCTACATTGCATGAGGTTTCTTTAGCACTGAATCTCAGGTTCAGTGGGAAGCTCAGGTGTGTCATGTAGCTAATGCATTACAGTAAGCAAATAACAAGGCTCAAGATCCACTGGAAATCAAAGCTTCCATCATCTTGGATCTAGTTGGTTCTAACCAGTTTTTGTCATGTCCTGTGGCTGTGTCATTCTTTTAAAGGTTGCGCCCTGCCCCCTTCCCTCGTTTCAATACTGTGCCTAGCAATAGCAAAATACATATTCCTTTCAAGGATACATAGCTTATTTATTAGAAGAAGAAATATATTAGCCATAAAACAAGCTTCAACAGTTTTTTTTTAATGAGTTATAATTAGTGTAACATTAGTTTCAGGTATACAGCATAGTAGTTTAGTATTTTGTATACATTATGAAACAATCACTACAATAAGTCCAGTTTTCGTCCGTCACTATATAAAATTATTATGTGTTTTTGACTGTATTCCCTCCGTGTGTATTACACTCCCATGACTTATTTTACACCTGGAAGTTTGTGCTCTTAATTCCTTTCACATATTTGTCTTTATCTGCACTGAAGCCTCCCCTCAGCAACCATTCATTTGCTGTTTATATCTGTAAGTCACTTTTTTGTTTTTTAGATTCTACATATAAATAAAATCATAAGGTATTTGTTTTTCTCTTTCTAGTTATTTCATTTTCATAATACCCTCCTGGTCCATCCATGTTGCCACAATGACAAGATTTCTTTTCAATGACTGAGTAATGATGCTTTTAAACTGTGGTGTTGGAGAAGACTCTTGAGAGTCCCTTGGACTGCAAGGAGATCCAACCAGTCCATCCTAAAGGAAATCAGTCCTGAATATTCATTGGAAGGACT
>NW_011495032.1:5763842-5782870 GCF_000754665.1 Bison bison bison
CTAAAGGAAATCAGTCCTGAATATTCATTGGAAGGACTGATGTTGAAGCTGAAACTCCAGTACTTTGGCCACCTGCTGCGAAGAACTGACTCATTTTAAAAGACCCTGATGCTGAGAAAGATTGAATTTGGGACAAGGAGATGACAGGATGAGATGGTTGAATGGCATCACTGACTCGATGGACATGAGTTTGGGTAGACTCTGTGAGTTGGTGATGGACAGGGAGGCCTGGTGTGCTGAGGTTCATGGGGTCGCAAAGAGTCAGACACGACTAACCGACTAAATTGAGTTGAACTGAACATCCATACACATCTACACACATACATCACATCTTTATCCACTCATATGGACACTTAGATTGTTTCTGTATCTTGGCTGTTATAAATAGTTCTGCAGTGAACATTGGTTGTTCAGTTGCCAAGTTGTGTCTGACTCTTTGCAACCCCATGAACTGCAGCACTCCAGGCTTCCCTGTCCCTCACCATCTCCTGGAGTTTGCCCAAGTTCATGTCTGTTGAATCAGTGATGCCATCTAACCATCTCATCCTCTGTCTCCCCCCTTCTCCTCTGCCCTCAATCTTTCCTAGCAGCAGTCTTCTGATGAGTTGGCTGTTCACATCAGGTAGCCAAAATATTGGAGCTTCAGCTTCAGCATCAGTCCTTCCAATGAGTATTCAGGGTTGATTTCCTTTAAGATTGACTGGCTTGATCTCCTTGCTGTCCAATGGACTCTTAAGTCTTCTTCAGCTCCACAGTTTGAAAGCATTGGTTCTTCAGTGCTCTGCCTTCTTTATGGTCCAGCTCTCACATCCGTACATGACTACTGAAAAGACCATAGCCTTGATTATAAGTACCTTTGTCATCAAAGTGGTATCTTTGCTTTTTAATACACTGTCTAGGTTTGTCATAGCTTTTCTTCTAAGAAGCAATCGTCTTTTAATTTCATG
The DNA here is from genome assembly GCF_000754665.1 of Bison bison bison. Classification (NCBI taxonomy): domain Eukaryota; kingdom Metazoa; phylum Chordata; class Mammalia; order Artiodactyla; family Bovidae; genus Bison; species Bison bison. The sequence continues at coordinate 5,764,790 of NW_011495032.1, forward strand.
GCTGCAGTCATCATCCACAGTGATTTTGGAGCCCAGGAAGAAAAATCCACCTTTTCCCCTTCTACTTGCCATGAAGTGGTGGGACCAGATGCCATGAACTTAATTTTTTTTGAATGTTGAGTCTTAAACCATCTTTTTCACTCTTCTCTTTCACCCTCATCAAGGATTTCTTTAGTTCCTCTTCTCTTTATGCCATTAAAGTGGTATCATTTGCATATCTGAGGTTGTTGATATTTCTCCTAGCAATCTTTATTCCAGCTTGTAACTCATCCAGCCCAGCATTTCGCATGATGTGCTCTGCGTATAAGTGAATAAATGGAGTGACAATAAACAACCTTGTCATACTCCTTTCCCAATTTTGAATCAGTCAGTTGTTTCATATAAGGTTCTAAATGTTGCTTCTTGCAGTGAACAGAAGGATACATAAATCTTTTTGATTCAGTGTTTTTATTTACTTTGGATAAATACCCAGAAGTGGAACTGCTGGATCATACAGTAGTTCTGTTTTTAGTTTTTTTGGGGCCCCCCATACTGTTTTCCATGATAATGGCACATATTTACATTCCCACCAACTGTGCACAGAGATTCTCTTTTCTTCACATCCTTATCAACATTTGTTATTTCTTGTCATTTTGATAATAGCCATTCTGACAGGTCTGAGATGGTATCTCATTGTGGTTTGCATTTCTCTGATAGTTAGTGATACTGAGCATCTTTTAATGTCACTGTGGGTCATGTGTATATCTTTGTAAAAATGCCTCTTCGGGTCTTCTGCCTAATTTTTTTAATCAAAATTTTTTTGTATTGTGTTATATGTTGTTTATATACTTAGATATCAACCCCTTACTGGGTATATCATTTGCGAATATCTTCTCTCATTTGGTGGGCTATCTTTTCTTTTTGTTGGTTTCCTTCACTGTGCAAAATCTTTTAATTTGATGCAGTCCCATTGTTTATTTTTGCTTTTGCTTCCCTTACCTGAGGAGACATATCCAAAAAATATTACTAAGACTGATGTCAAAAGGGGTTACTATTTGTGTTTTCTTCTTGGAGTTTTATGTTTTCAGGTATTAACATTTTTGTCTTTAATCCATTTTGAATTTATTTTTGTATATGGTGTGACAAAGTTGTCCAGTTTCATTTTCCTGCACGTAGCATCCAGTTTTCCCAACACCATTTATTGAAGAGACTATCTTTTCTCCATTGTACATTCTTTCCTTGTTGTCATAAATTAATTGACCATGTGAGCATGGGTTTATTTCTGGGCCCTCTATTCTGTTTCACTGATATTTATATCTATTTCTGTGCCAGTGCCAGACTGTTTTGGTTACTGTAGCTTTGTAATATATAGTCTGATGTCAGGTAGCCTGATACCTCTGGCTTTATTATTTCTGAAGATTGCTTTGGATATTTGGGTCTTTTGTGGTACCATACAAGTTAGATGATTATTTGCTCTAGTTCTGTGAAAAATATCTTTTATACTCCTCCCCTTTCATATTATATGTTTTTAATGTTATATTTTGCATCTTTTAATTTGTATATATCCCTTAACTAGTTGGTGTAGTTTTAGTGTTTTCCACAAGTGGCTGTACTAGTTGACATTCCCATCAACAATGCGTGAGAGTTCTCTTTTCTCCACATTCCCACCCAACATTTATTGTCTTTCTGATGCTAGCCATTCTGACAGATGTGAAGTGGTATCTCTTTGTGGTTTTGATTTGTATTTCTCTGATGATTAGTAGTATTGAGCATATTTTCATATGCATGTTGGCCATCTCCATTTCCTCTTTGGAAGCACATCTGTTCAGTTCTACTTTTTACTTGGGTTGTTTGATTTTTGTTTTGTTTTCATGTTGAATTGTAAGCGCTGTTTATGTATGTTGGATGTTAACCCCTTATTGGTCATATCATTTGCAAATATTTTCTCTCATTCAGTAGATTTTCTTTTTGTTGTTGGTTTCCTTTGCTATGCAAAAGCTTTTAAGTTTAGTTAGGTCTCATTTGGAGAAGGCAATGGCACCCCACTCGAGTACTCTTGCCTGGAAAATCCCATGGACGGAGGAGCCTGGTAGGCTCCAGTCCATGCGGTCGCTAAGAGTTGGGCACAACTGAAACGACTTAGCAGCAGCAGCAGGTCTCATTTGTTTGTTTTTATTTCATTTGTTTTAGGATATGGTTCCCAAAAAATGTTGCCATGATTTATGTCAAAGACTATTTGCTTATGTTTTCTTCTAGGAGTTTTATGGTATCCAGTCTTATATTTAAGTCTTTAATCCATTTTGAGTTTAGTTTTGTTTATGGTGTTAGAGAATTTTCTAACCTCATTTTTTAACATGTAGCTGTCCAGTTTTCCCAGCACCAGTTATTGAAGAGACTGTCTTCATTGTATATTCTTTGTTCCTTTGTCATAGATTCATGACCATAGGTGCATGCATGAGTTTATTTCTGGACTTTCCATCTTCTTCCATTGATTTCTATGTCTGTTTTTGTGCCAGTACCATACTGTTTTGATTTCTGTAGCTTTGTAGTATAGTTTGAAGTCAGGGAGCATGATTCCTTCTGCTGTTTTTCTTTTTCAAGATTGTTTGGCTGTTTAGAGTCTTTTGTATTTCTATACAAAATTTGAAATTATTTGTTCTAGTTCTGTGAAAAATGCATTGGTATTTTGATAGAGATTGCCTTGAATATGTAGATTTCTTTGGGTAATTGGTCACTTTAACAATAATAATTCTTCCAGTCTAAAAATACAGTGTATCTTTCCATATGTTTGCATCATTTTCAGTGTCTTTCATCAGTGTGTTTCAGTTTTCCAAGTACATGTCTTTCATTTTCTTAGGTAGGTTTATTCCCAGGTATTTTATTCTCTTTACTGTGATAGTAAATGGGATTGTTTTAATTTCTCTTTCTGTTAGTTTGTTGTTAGTGTATAGAAGTGGAACTGGTTTCTGAATATTAATTTTATATTTTGGTACCCTTTTTCATGATTTTCATTTCTGTGCTTACATTGCCTATCTTTTCTTGCTCTCTACTTTATCCACTGGAGCTCTTAGCATGTTAAGTAAGTTGTTTTAAACTCTCAGAATGATAATTCCAGCACTCCTTTCACATCTGGTCCTGATACATACTGTGTCTTTATATTGTTTGTTTTGCCTTTTGGTATCCCTTGTCATTTTTTCTTGATGGGCCGATCTGATATCCTGGTAAAAGATTGTTATTCAGTCACTAAGTTGTGTCTGATTCTTTGCGACCCTGTGAACTGCAGCATTCCAGGCTTCCCTATCTTTCACTATGTACTGGAGTTTGTTTTAACTCATGTCCCTTGAGTCAATGATGCCATCTAACCATCTCATCCTCTGTCACCACCTTCTCCTCCTGCCCTCAGTTTTTCCCAGCATCAAAGGTCTTTTCCAGTGAGTTGGGTCTTCACATAGCATAGCCAAAGTGTTGGAGCTTCAGCATCAGTCCTTCCAATGAATATTCAGGGTTGATTGGTAACCTTGGTAAAAGGAACTGCTGTAAATAGGCTCTTAGTAATGTAGCCATGAATTTAAAAGACGCTTACTCCTTGGAAGGAAAGTTATGACCAACCTAGATAGGATATTCAAAAGCAGAGACATTACTTTGCCAACAAAGGTCCGTCTAGTCAAGGCTATGGTTTTTCCAGTGGTCATGTATGCAAGTGAGAGTTGGACTGTGAAGAAGGCTGAGCACCGAAGAATTGATGCTTTTGAACTTTGGTGTTGGAGAAGACTCTTGAGAGTCCCTTGGAAAGCAAGGAGATCCATCCAGTCCATTGTGAAGGAGATGAGCCCTGGGATTTCTTTGGAAGGAATGATGCTAAAGCTGAAACTCCAGTACTTTGGCCGCCGCATGCGAAGAGTTGACTCATTGGAAAAGACTGTGATGCTGGGAGGGATTGGGGGCAGGAGGAGAAGGGGACGACAGAGGATGAGATGGCTGGATGGCATCACTGACTCAATGGACGTGCGTCTGAGTGAACTCCGGGAGTTGGTGATGGACAGGGAGGTCTGGCGTGCTGCGACCCATGGGGTTGCAAAGAGTCAGACACAACTGAGCGACTGAACTGAACTGAATGTAGTGATGAGGTGGGGGTTGGGTTGGGGGGAGTGGGGGGTGTAGTCTTGTGATTAGCTTTGTGTTTTTCTGAGCCTCAACCTCTGGATTGTGAGCTTCACAAGTGTTTCTTAATTTTTTCTCCCTCTTTGGGTGGGACAAGATTTCTAGAGTGGACTGAAATCGGGTATTTTCTTTCCCTGGATCATTTAAGGCTCTTGTTAACTTGTTTCCCCCCTAAATGCAGACCTTGTTAAGAGCAGAGTGCTCTGGCCTATTTCAACATGGTTTCTTTTCCCCTTTCCCTGTTGGAAACCTGAGGGTATTTTCCTCTGATATTTACTGTTGGAATTTGTTTGAGCTTCTGGAGATAAATCTTAGAATTCTGTGAGGGCCTTCCTATGACTGGGTCCTCTTGGAGTTTTTCACTCTCATAGTTAACCATGCTGAGCTTTCAACAATTCATGAAATACAGTTCAGGTTTTCCTGCCCTGGCACTGCTTCCTCTGATGGTTTCTGCTCCCAGTTCTCTTCCCTGGGAAGCTCTGATTCCCTGTACTCAGCTGTTCATATCTCAAATCTCAGAGGTAGAGTTTGCTCTGTGCTCTTCTCTTTCTTTCGGATCCAAGAAGAATTGATGATGTTTAAGTCTGTTTAGCTCTTTACTTGTTGCTGGGATGTAGTGGTGATTTCTAAGCTCTTTGCATGCAGAACAAGGAAACTACTTGTAGTTTTAAAGAATAAATAAACTATATTTTTGGTATTCTTGAAATTTTAACTTGTAATATGTGTTTTTATGTAAATTTCGGATACAAAATTGAAAAATGGATAAGTTCTCAGTAAATGTTCTGGTAAAATAGCTCAACTTAGTGTATAAATTCTAATTATTTTTTCATGACACACCAAAAACTTTTGATTTTTTAATGTATATATGTATATATATATTATTTGGTGTATATGTACATATAGTTAAATAGATATTGCTAAACATGCAATTAAAAGATTATTTTTAACTACTCTTTGGTTGATACTTTTATATTTGTTCAATATTTTAAATACTTCAATTCATTCTCTTTTTATCCAGGTTGAAAATTGTGAAAATTTCTTTTAAGTGCAAACAGTTTTTTATTCAGTTAAGAAAAGAATTGGTAAGTATTGTTCTTATTAATATAAATTGTTTATAAAGAAATAAATATTCATTACAGAACTTTTAGTGTAAATAAAAGTGTTATTAATACTATTAATAACTGCCAACTAAGTTAATTTATAGTTTGTGACAAATTATTTCTCCAGTGTTTCTGTGGTTCTGATCTGAGGTTATTCTAGATAGCTGTTCTGCTGTCTCTTGAACATAGAAACTAATTTCAGTTGTGATATTCATTGTCAGTCCCCGTATTCTATTCATAAGGTCAGTAATTGAGGATTTATATGTCCTTTTTCTTTGTACCTTTCTTTTTTTTAAACTAAATCTGTAGCACTTCCTTTTATATGTAAGTTCATTTCATTGTAGGGAATCTGAGTGTTTAGTTTTCTTTGTAGTTCATGAACGTGTAGTACATTTCCTGCCATTGTTAGAAATGGTAATGTCCTTTTTTAATATTATCAATAAATACAACATGTTGAGTTATCATAGAAAGTACAGTATTGTAAAGAGTGTCATCTTATAAATAGTTTTTATCTATTTCACTGAATTAAATTAGCCTTATCCTTTGACTGACATTATTAGAAGTCTTGACAAATTAACGCATATTTTAGGGTGTTTATATGTGTGCAAAATGTATTTGAATCAAATGCATTTTATAGAGGATCTTGATCTATTAAGTATAATTCATCATCATTTATATTCACAAAATATGGAAGTTTTTTGAAGAGAGTTTTTGAAATAAATCAGGCAGAAATTAAGTATAGTGCTTGATAGGTATATAATATACAATGTTATTATATAGAACATTACTACCACCTCAGAAGCTAGTATTATTGCTAACAGAGCTGATGCAGTAACAGTTGTTAACTCTCCCAAAAGCTGAATATTATTCTCATTTGTAGCATCATGAATTAGTTTGTCCTGTTTTGAGCTTTTAAAATATGAAATCACACAGAATGTTTTTGTCTGCCTTCTTTCCCTTAGCATTGGGAGATTCATCTGTGTTGTTACACAGAGCAGTATTTTGCTCCATTGCTATTTGGAATTCTACTCACTGAATATACTATCAATTAGTTATTCATTCTTAATTATTTTAATGGACAGTTTTGCCATTTCTGAATGTGGCTATTATGATTAATGCTGTTAATGAACACTATTGTACATGTTTAAATAAATGTTTAGAGGAATAAAATATATTAAATCATGTCTGGAAACTGGAGAACAGACATTTTATTTTACTTTTGATAATTATATTTGTAGGAGGTGATACTGAAGCCAATTTTTCCATTGGCTTCCTGTGGTACTCTTGTTATTTGTAATAATAATAATATAGTATCTAACATTTCTGGAGATCTTACTATGTGCCTGATAATGTGTATCAACTATTTTCATATCATTTAGTCTTCACAACGATTCTCTGAGGTAGTGTTAGTACATACAAAGCCAACTCATGCATAATTAAGAATTCTCTGATGATCAGTAAGTAATATTTTAACATATCATTTTCTAGCATCACTATTTAATATTTATACATGGACATTTTACTGTATTTTAGTTACAGAAAAAAATCTTCATGACCTTTTGATAGGCAAAGATTGCCTTAATAGGATGTAGAAGGAAAATGAACATTAAAGGAGAAGATCGATAATTTGGACTGTGTTAAAATTAAGAACTATGGCAAATAGCATAGAATATGTGTATAATAAACACACACACCATGTCCTTCGTTGTATATCCAAGCCAATCCAGAAATACATTAGTGACTTGAACAGACACTCCAGAGTTGAGAACAGAACTGAGAGTATCTCCTCATCCAGTACCATGAACCTCGTTAAACAGCAGAGAAATACAAATTATAACCAGAATGTGATAATTCCTCACAGCCATCAGAATAGTGTAATGAAAAGATTGGTGAACCCAGTGATTTGGGAGTATGTGGAACATTCTTTGCTTGTAGGAAGAAGTGAATATTGAGCTAATCATCTTGGGAAACTGTTGGGTGGTATCTACTAGAGGTGAGCACATGACATCTATGATCCAACAACAAAAATTCACACCTACATGCATTAGACAAAATACAGGAATATACATAGGAGCGATATTTTTACATTACCAAGCTATAAACAGTAAATGTCTGTCAAAAGTGGATAAATAAACTGTGGTCTTGTCATACAATAGAATACTGTGTAGAGTGAAAATGAGTCAGTTACTGCTTCACAATTAAATGGAGGAATATAGAAACATAATAATGAACAAAAGAAGTCAAGATACACATGAATGAGTCCATGTATGTAAAATTGAAAACAAACATAACAATCTGTGGTCATAAAGTCAGAAGGGTAGTCACCTTTACAGAGGTAATCTGGTAGAAAGGGAGGATGAAGGATACTCACAGGTGCTGCTAATGACACATTTCTGAATCAGGTTGGGAGGGTCAAAGGTTACAGTCACTGAAAATCAGAGCTCTACATTTATGACGTGTCTGCCTTGCTATAGATTAAAAAAAACTGTTTACTTAAATAGTAAAAAAATAAAACTGTTTACTTAAATAGTAATTGGTGCCAAATGTTTTAAAAGTTAAAGGAATGCTTCTGTTCTGTTGCTACTTAGTTTTAAAATGAGTTTCAAAATAGTGTTCTGAAGTGCTGAATGTTTTTATTTACTTATTTACAATCTAGACAGATTTATAAATTTAAAAATATTGTTGAAAGGTATGTTGATGTATCTTAAAGTTTAATTTGTGGGCAAGGATTATATTTTAAAATGATTATAGCTATTAAGTTTTGAAAATAGGTATATATCAAGTTTTAAATTTATTTGTGAAAGTTGCTCAGTTGTGTCCGACTCTTTGCGACCCCATGGACTCTACAGTCCATGGAATTCTCCAGGCCAGAATACTGGAGTGGCTAGCCTTTCCCTTCTCCAGGGGATCTTCCTAACCCAAGGGATCGAACCTAGGTCTCTCGCATTGCAGGCGGATTCTTTACCAGCTGAGCCACAAGGGAAGCCCTAAATTTATTTCTAACTGTACTCTAAAGTAAAAGTTCCTATGATTTGTAACATTGCCAAATAAGGTCCACATTTTGCCACCTATTTATATTACTGGTTCTCGATTGGATAAGCAGAAAAGACACAAGAAGGATTAGTGTTTGTAGGACTAGACTATTTATCTGTAAAAAATAAATGGAGCATTAGATGCTGACATTTTCATGATATTCTCTGCCTTTTGTCATTTATTACAGCATGAATCTAGAGAAACATTATTGGGATTTAACATGGTGAACTACAGAGCATGTAAAAACTTGTGGAAAGCGTGTGTAGAACATCACACATTCTTCCGTTTGGACAGACCACTTCCACCTCAAAAGAATTTTTTTGCACATTATTTTACATTAGGTTCAAAATTCCGGTACTGGTAAGTATTGCTTATGCTTTGATTCTTTACTGTTGATTTTTCCTCCCCTTAAATAAAGGTCTAGTTTATTGAACTAGAGAATCTCTTACTCATACATGCCAACTGGGTCAAAATCTCCGTGAAATGTGGCCTCCTTAATTTATATCAGCAAAAAGTTCTGTAGGTTCTCAACATATAAACAGACTTAAGAAACTTGTTCCATTGACAATTCCAGGTCATTGTTTTCTAAAGAATCAACCATATTATTTACAACCTACTCATGTTATAATTTCCATTGTATCTTTGTTAAATATTTACAAGAAAACCTTTTCATGAGGAGAATATTCAGGTGTGGCCCAGAAAAGATTTATAAACCTCAAGCATTTATAATTGCCCTATATGTAATCAGAAAAAACAAAACACAGCATGTAGTGTAGTACAGGATATACCATCAAAAATACATCTTCTTCCAAATAAGTAGTAAAAATAGCCCCAAAACTCATTATCAGCACTTAACTAGAATTAAGGAAATTGTAATCACAAAATAGGCACAGAACATTCTTAACTGGCTTGATGTTATAATTGATTCCCTGTCACCATCCTAAAAACAGTATTGGGAAAAGTAAGGTATTAGTACTTGTAAATTTAAAGGTAATTAGATTTAGATAGTGAGTATGACAATAGTTCGGAGAAGGCAATGGCACCCCACTCCAGTACTCTTGCCTGGAATATCCCATGGACCAAGGAGCCTGGTGGGCTGCAGTCCATGGGGTCGCTAAGAGTCGGACACGACTGAGCAACTTCACTTTGACTTTCACTTTCATGCATTGGAGAAGGAAATGGCAACCCACTCCAGTGTTGTTGCCTGGAGAATCCCAGGGACAGGGGAGCCTGGTGGGCTGCCGTCTCGGGTCGCACAGAGTCGGACACGACTGAAGCGACTTAGCAGCAGCAGCAACATGACAACAATTGTGACAGTCAAGGAAAAATCAAACAGTCTTATCTATTGGTGCTAAATCTTAGTAGGGACAGACGAGAGCCCCATGAGAGAGCAGTGCAGACCATAACGGTGTTCCCTCGATAAACTGCATCCCTAACCTAAAGACCACCAGGCTTGTTATACAAGAACTACACTTTTGCGGCATTTTTTATTCCCTCTCTTCTTGAAAATATGATATACACAGTAAATATATACACACCACTTCATTTAGGCAATAAAAATATTAATAGGTCATAGTAACCAGTCTTTAACCAGATTTAAACCAGACTCAGGTGAAAAAAGAAAAATCAAGTAATTTGCCCTGACTGTACCATAGAAAACAAAATCTAATCATGATGACTATAGATACAAAAGATAGTTAAGGAAACCACTTTGGGAGAAAATCATCCCTGAAACAGGATGAAATTTCTACCTGGATATTAATTTGAAAAAAAGTAAGCTCAATGGACTTCCCTGGTGGTCCAGTGGTTAAGGCTCTGTGCTTCCACTGCAGGAGGCACAGGTTCGATTCCTTGTCGAGGAACTAAGATGCTGCATGCCACGTGGTGCAGCCAAACAAAACAAAAAAGAAGGAGGCAGATTTCTCATCATGGAAATTCAAGTACTAAATAGTAAATTAAATAGTTCTTTTTGAAAAATGAGCTTAAGAACTATATAATTTAAGAAGAAAATACTGGTTCGCATGGGAGCAACACTTGCCCTTCAGGCTGTTCTTGCCCCTGGGGGAATGTGGACCTAGTCCTGGCAGATTTTACATTTTTAAAAGCTTTATTAAGATATAATTGATATACAATAAGCTACCATTTTTAAAGTTTAAAATTTTTTGTTTGGAATATATAATGTATGTACATCCATGAACCCACACCACAATTAAGACAGTAAGTATATCCACCCTGGGGTTTTCCTCATACTCTTCTGAAACGCCCTTTCTCCCACCTCTCTTTGTCTCTGTGTAGCCACTGTTGTGTTTTCTGCACCTAAATATCAGTTTGCATTTTCTAGGATTTTATATAAATTGAAGCACACATTTAAAATATTCTGTGTTTGTTATATACTCTTTTTCTCAGCATAATTATTCTGAAATTGATCCATTTTGTTGCCTGGATTGATAGTTCATTTCTTTTTGTTGCTTTCGGGCTTGGACTGTTAGGTATAAAGCTGCTGTGGACATTAGTATGGAAGGATGTGTATGGACATTTGCTTTAAGTTCCCTAGGATTGGAATGACCAAATCATATAGTAGATGTGTGTTTAACTTTCTAAGAAACTGTTGGTCGTTTTCCAAAGAACTTGCATCATTTTATGCACCTGCCAGCAGTGTTTGTGAGAGTTCCAGTTCCACCACATTCAGACCACTGCCTCCTGGTATCTTTTTGTGTGGCTAGTTTTCTGAAAAGCATATAAGTTTGGTAAGTTCAGTTTACCAGTTTTTTCTTTCATAGATCTTTCTTTTGTCATATTTAAGAAATCTTTGCCTAACCCACAGTCCGAGAGATTTATTCCTCTGTTTTTTTCTGAGTTTTATAGTTTAAACTCTTATATTTAGGTCTGTGATCCATTTGAAAGTAGTTTTTGTATATGATGTGAAGTATGGATTGAAGTTTATCTTTTTGTATATGGATATCCAGTTGTTCCAGCATTTTTTTGTTGAAAAGCTTATTCTTTCTCCACAGCATTGCCTTTGCACCTTTGCTGAAAATCAGTGTAGTCCATATTTGTGTGGACATATTTCTGGACTCTTTTTTAAATAGTGAGTCTTAGTCCAGCTTTCCCAGCAGATGAGATGTTGGGGACCATGGCAGGTCTGGGTGGCCTCACAGCCTGCTGTGCACTGAGCCCTGCACCTGCACCTCTGTCTTCGGTGCCTGTGGCTGGAGGTGCGCCCAGGGCCCATAGGACAGATGGGCACGGAGGTCGTCTGTGCTTGGGGGGCTGAGTGAGGCGAGGTTCTGGTGCCCCTCAGGGTATCGTGGGGGTGGGGTAAGGGGCCTGCACACTGCTGTGCTCTCCATCCTTTTCCAATTCTGAAGCGTCAAGAACACCATGAGGTAGCAGTTGTTCAATGGGGAGTTTGTCTACTATGAACTAGGGGCCTCCTGCTAGGGTCTCAGTTCTTGGCTGGTCCCAGAACATGAGGTTGCCTTATGTGTGACAGCAGCAGGTACAGTTATGGGCAGGAAAGGAAGGACAGTGACTTTTAGCCTGTGAAGATAGGCAAGAATGGTCAGCCATCAACGACCCATCTGTGGGTCCAGCTCAGTCCTGTGCGGCTGCTCAGTGGAGTAGTCCTGCGCATGTGGCTTTTGTCACTCCAGGAGTTACTTCAGGACAGAAGTACTCTGCGGTCCTGAGTTTCCCACCCAAAATGGGTGTCCTGCTACGGAGTCCAGGGCCCCATCCTCAGCTTCTCAGGAGAGTGCACCAGCGTGGAGCCAGAGGGGCTTGCCCAACTCACACAGCACTGGACACGCACAGCCAGCCTTCTCACAGTGGTGCCGCAGAGTCGGAGAAAGTCACAGCCTTGGGAATGTCCTCCAATGAAAAAGAATCTGCAGGCTTAGGAAAATAATTTTGTGTGGAATGATGCTATGTTGAAAAACAGTTCTGTGTGTCTTTCCCCCCTTGGTGTGGGTCACCAGGGCTGAGGCAGCAGGTGTATTTACAGAAGTATAACCAGAGATTGCCTGGAATCCAGAAACTCAAGGTCACAGCATATGTGGTGAAGAGGACAAGAGGAGTTGGGGTGCCATTCGTGTTGGTGGCAGGCAGGTGCACCCAAGACAGTGGTGTTCCACCGCTGGTGGCCACAGCCCATTTGGGGTCCTAATCCTGAAATCCTCCAGCCAAGTGGTCAGGGAGCTGCAAAATCTTCTGGGCCAGCCGAGCCTACAATCCTAAGATGTTCTTCACTGTGTTTTGATCATCTCCCCCGGACCCATGGGGAGAAATCTAGATGAGACTTAAGAATTAGTGTTGAGAACTTGAGTCTTATAGTTAAAACCTTGAAACACAGTGTTTTCAGCACAGGGTGTTTAAGTGAATGGAAGGATTTTAGTGCCTTTTTCTAGGAGGGTGTCTCTATATTGGCAAAACTAGAGAATAAATGGGTGTTAAATAAACAGTCTTAAATCCAGTAGTATTTGTCTTCTACCTTTGTTCTTTTTAAAAGTTGTTTGCATTTCCATCTGAATTTTAGAATTAGCTGATCAGTTTCTACAAAAAACACTTCTGGAAATCTAATTGGAGTTGTGCTGAAACTATAGATCAGTTTCAGGAAAATTGACATGGTATTGAGTTTTCTGAGTCATGGAACATGGTATCTTTTTATTTAAATCTTATTCCTCTGTTTGTAGTTTTCAGTATATAGCTTTTTCACATCTTTGTCAAATGTATCCTTAATTATTTCATGTTGCTGATGCTATTAGAAGTTGTCTTACTATGTTTTAATTTCAGATTGTTCATCACAGTTAGAAATGCAATTTTTTTTTATGTTGCTCTTGGATTTTCTTAAACTTTGCTTTACCTTGTGTCTTCTAGGAGCTTTTAAAAACTCTTTTCCAGCAGATTTTCTTCCTGGAGGATGAAGACAGTTTTAATTCTTCCTTTCCAGTTTGATCTTTTTTCAAATTATTTGTTTTATTTTTGGCTGTGCTGGGTCTTTATTGCTGCATGCAGGCTTTCTCTGTGTTCGGGCTTCTCGTTGCAGAGTTCAGGCTCTAGGGCATGTAAGCTTCAGTAGTTGTGGCACATGGGCTCAGTAGTTGTGACTTGTGGGTTCTAGAATGTGGGCTCAGTAGTTTGGCACACCATCTTGATCTTTCTGGACCAGTGATTGAATAGGTGTCCCCTGCATTGGCAGGTGGATTCTTAACCATTGGACTGCCAGGGTAGTGGTGATCTTTTTTATTTCTTTTTCTTTACTGATAGCTCCAGTATAGTGTTGAGTAGAAGTGGTGAAAGCAGATATCATGTCTTGTTCCTTATCTTAGTGGGGGACACTCAGTCTTTCATTCTTAAGTGTGCTATTGGTTTTGGGCTTTCACAGATGCTGTATATCAGGCACGTTAAGGAAGTTCCTCTATTTCTCATTTGTGGTAAGTTTTTATTAGGATTAGATGTTAATTTTTGTCAAAAGCTTTTTCTGCACCTATTACAATGATCATATGGGTTTTCTTTTTATTTATGTGCTGAATTATATTGATTGAATTTTCAAGTGGTAAAGTAACCCTACATTTCTGAAAGAAACCCCACTTAGTTATGATCTGTTATACTTTTTATATATTATTTTATTCAGTTTGCTTGCATTTAGTTTAGAATGTTTGCATCTATGTCCATGAAGGATATTTCTCTTCAGTTTTCTTGTAATATTGTTGTCAGATTTAGTGTCAGGGTAATTTTGGCGTCATTGAATGAGTTGGGAAGTATTGCTTCATTTTCAGTCTTCTAAAAGAGTCTCTGTAGTAATATTATTTCCCTTTAAATATTTGATAGAATTTTCCTGTTCTGTTCTACTAATGCAGAAGTGTGATATACAGGAGGCTTTTGAACAGCACATTTTTTTCTTTAACACAAATGAAAGCAGTTCAGGTTTTCTCTTTCTTCCTAGGTGAGCTTTGACAGTTCATGTTTTTTCAAGGAATTTGTTTTGTCTAAGTTCTTTAATATTTTGGCATAAAAGTTGCAATATTTCTCTATTATATTTTCAATATCTCTAGAATCTACTACTGTCATTTCTCTCATTCTTGTTATTGATAATTTGTCATTATCCCTTATTAGTCTTGTTAGAAGTTTATCACTTTAGATTAAATATTTTTAAACATTGTAAATGCTAAATAAAACCTTGCTTCAAGTTTATATGTAGCTTATGGGCCACCCTTTGTCTACAAAGTCTTAAAGGAAAAAAATAAGCAGAAAATATTACACTTAACCAGGTTCCCATTCAGAACAAGGGCCAGTAGATAGGCATTATCACATATACAAAACCTCAGGGAATATAACATCTCTGACCTCATTTTGAAAAAAAAATTTTTTTTAATGGTAAGTTTAAGTCATCCAAGAGAAATCAAAATGACTCTAGAATAATCTTGATGAGCTAATTAAGAATAAAGATTAAAATCTTTAAATATGGAACCAATCCTTACCAACTATGATAATTAAAACTATAGCATAGTATTAAAATATTATGAACTTCCTTGGTGGTACAGTGGATAAGAATCCACCTGCCAATGCAGAGGACACAGGTTCTATTTCTGGTCCAGGAAGATTCCACATGCAAACAAATAAAGTCCAAGCACCACAGCTACTGAACCCTTGCTCCAGAGTCCACGAGCCGCAGCTACTGAGGCCCCATGCTGTAAGTGCATGTGCCTAGAGCCTGTGCTTCGCAATGAGAGACACCCCCACACTGAGCAGCCTGTGCTCCACAGTGAAGATAGCCCCTGCTCACCGCAGCTAGAGAAAGCCCATGTGCAGCAACGAAGACCCAGTGCAAACCCCCCATAAAATATATGTTGTAAACTTTGACAAAGTACAAGCAATATTAAAACTAAGAAGGCAAGAGAAAGCAGGGACTAGTGAACTATGAGAATGCATATTAACAATTAAATGTTAATATGCTAAGTTTTTAAGCTTTTCCCTGGCCTTTTTATTCTCCTTTTCCTTTTTTTTTTTTTTTTTAAATAATGAATGGTAGCATTTTTCTTTCCTTTAATTCAAAGGAAATCCATTTAATATTTTTATTGTGACGTATATAGCATAGTGACATTGTAATAGCATTATGTCCATATTTATAGCCTTTCCTATGTATGTACAGAGTTTCAGAATGATTTTTGCCTACTTATAATGGGGTTTATTTCTTAGGGGTATGGCTGTGGCTAAATCTGTTTACTTTTTTGTTGTGCTTGTATATATTGTTTGCATCACGTAAAATAAACCTGTATTCTTTCACCAACTGGTATTTTCTCATTGTTCTAAAGACAAGTATCTTACTGTCAGAAGTTATTGTTCTTAGATTATGGTATAGTTTTTCACTGTGTTCTAATTATAATAACCCTTATAGAATAATATTATGGATAATATGATATATAAACAATTTCTCCCTCATATTTTAATTTAATCTTTATATATTTTTATTATGAAATTCAATTTGTTAATTAAGCCTTTTGAGTAGTGGTGTCCCATTTGAATCCTCTTCACCAGAAAAGTACCATATCAGTCAGGAATACAGAAAGCCTTTTTGATTTTTCAAATAAAAACAATTATGGCAGCTGGTTACACAGATGTTAGAAAGACTGAAAAATCCAAAAGGGAAGGGGGCTTTTGGAGAAGCAAACAAGAAGAATGAGTAATGCCTAAGGATTTGAAGCTTGTGTCACTCATAGGCTATAGAGCCCACAAATCTAGACCTGCTGCTACACTGTTGAGCACTGTAGGTTGCTTCTGAACCTGCCAGGGAGGTGCCGCTTTGACTGCGGATGGCACCATCCACAGGGTTCTGTTTCTTTGTGTGTTCTATCCCAGCAACTCCAGCATTTGACAGTCCTCAGCTTCTGACTTGCTCCACTTTCTGGTCTCCAACCAGAAAAAAACAGAACCTAACAGAAAGCCAGCTTGCAGAGGAACCTCCAGCCTCCCGCAGAGCTGAGCTGAGCAGAGAAGGACTGGATTGAGGCCTCTGGCAGCTCAGTTAACATGGAGTTAAATGAGTGTATAAGTAAACCGTGTATGTCTATAGTTATAAAAGTTAGGTTTTATTTTTCTAGTCCTTAAGAACTTTAAAAGACATATCCAATATGTCTTTAATCACCTAAATGATTAATAGTATTGTAAATGATATAGGAATGGCAGCAGGACAAATGTTTGTCTGGACACAGTCCTACGCCTAATGGATACACATTAGATAAATGCTTTTTTCCCTCCCTCATAACAAGCAGTGGTTAGGAATACTAGGGGGGCTTCCCCGGTTTTCAGCGGTAAAGAATTCGCCTGCAATTCAGGAGTCACAGGAGATGCAGGTTTGATCTGCGGGTTAGAAGATCCCCTGGACCAGGGCATGGGCAACCCACTCCTGAATTCTTGCCTGGAGAATGCCATGGACAAAGGAACCTGGCGGGCTACAGTTCATAGGGTTGCAAAAAGTCAGACACTACTGAAGTGACTTAGGACGTAGCATGTACACAGGAATACTAGAACTATTGTCATAGTTAAAATGTTGAAATATTATGAAGACTGAGGGATGGAATTTGGAATATCGGAGGATTTAGTACTTCCTCTATCAACTTCCTCATACACATACCCTTATTATCTCTGTTCCAAAATATTCAGGGCATTATTGTCCTTGTTCTAGTGTGGAAATACAAAGCAATAGTGAACCTAAATCTGTTACCTTGTTCACAGTTGGAAGTATAGTTTATCCTTAGAGGAAATATATTTTCTCAAGAAACATCAATTTATCTAAATTTTAAAATCATGATAATTTTTCTGACTTTTCCATTAAAACTTCAACAAACATGCCATTCTGTTCACATTTATCTATACTTGTCTGTAGAAGATGATCTTAAAATTGCTTGCTTAGCTTTGGAAATCTGTATTTGGCTGCTTTTGTATATATTAAATTTCTATATGTAAATGGTTTTTTATTTGGTATTCTAGACATTTATGTTTATTCACTTAGGTATGTTACATGTCAGGTAACGGGTTTTCTGAGAACCGAGTTTTTAATAAATTTTCTATGAACTGTTGGAGTACCACAGAGGAATCTAAATTCTCATACATAAATGGTGTGCTTGGAGACAGATCAGCTCCAAGACAGTACCCAACTCCCAACCACATTCTGTCCTTTGTTCCTTCTCTGATAAAAATTTCTGGAGTTGCCTATATCTGGACATGAAGAGATTTGAGGATATATCTATGATCATTATCAGTAGATTAGGAAGAAAAGCTTCCCAGGGAAAGAGCAGTTAGTTTTTGAAGATGTCCACATGTATCAGGCCCTTGATTGTGCTCTGTTGTGCTGTGCTAAGTCACTTCAGTTGTAGTAGTAGTAAAGACACTAGCCAAACCGCAGAACTGGGGAGTGAGGGCAGGGCTTATATGAGCTGGGACAGAGCAGCCTATTTCTGAGTCTAGAGGGAGTGCCTTTCCAGGGCATAGCAGAGAGGGTTTCCTCTCACACAAAATTACTTCTTTCACACTAACTTCCAAATGAAAGAGTACCTGAAAACAGTGTCTTTGGAACAAGTCCTTGTTCATTAATGGAAGAACTGTAATTAAGTTTCATCCATCCAGATTGAAGTGGAGTATAGTCCATTCTTTTTACCCTCTGCTCTGTTTTCTCCACTAGAAATATCGTCTCATGTAATTGTAATCTCATCATGTTGTGTATTGTCATTTTATCTTGTGGTTCTCTTTAAGGTTTTCTTATTGTACATATTTATATATATGTACACATATATATATGTACACATATATG
>NW_011495032.1:5782970-5798092 GCF_000754665.1 Bison bison bison
TATACATATATTATTTTTATATATTTCAGTGGGCGAACTGAAGTTCAGTCAGTTCAGTATGGCAAAGAAAAGGCAAATAAAGACAGAGTATTTGCAAGGTAAGTGACATCTAATTCAGTGTCTTGAGTTGTTTTCAAAGCAAGATTAAAATTACTGAAAACTCTTTTCCCACATATGATCACAGAGTTACCACATGATCCTGTCTTTAGTTAAACAATAAATTATGTTGAGGAAAAAAATGCTACATTTTGTTGGAAGTTTTTTTTTCCTTTTGTTAACACTTTTGAAAAACATAATAACTCATTTTATGTATTATCCAGCCCATTTACATCTTTCTTTAAATCATATTGTTAAGAAGTTGCTTTTTATTTGGGTACTGTTTTGTTATCTTCATTTTTTAAGATCTATAAATAACCAATTTGGTTTTTAAAAGTGAGATGACATGATCAGATTTGTGGTTTAGAGAATAGTTTTATGAGTAAGGACAGAAAATGATTTGGAAGTAAAGACTGGATACCCAGAGACCAATTAGGCAGTAATCCAAATGAAAATAGCCAAGGCCTGAACTAAAACACTGGCAATGAAATGATTAATTGGGAACAAATTTGAGGAATTTACTTTGTGGGTAGAGCTAGCACAAATCCTTGACCAGTTGGTAGAGGTATGTGAGAGACAGGAGTATCTGGAAAAGACTACCAGATTGGAGTGATGCAAATTGGACAGGAGTTACAGGAGAAAACGGATAGTGATAGAAAAGTTAAACTGCACAGGTCTAGTTTGAGATGTCTGAGCAGTAATCTAACAGTATTATCCAGTAGATGATTACATAATTAGAGCTGATGAGGGAGAATGACCAGATTGGTGGCAGCAAATATTAAATTGAAGACCTACTGTGCTGAACATTATTTCAGGCCCTGGAAATACAGTGAAGAACAAGATAGACATCTTGAGTCTAATGAAGTTTAAACTCTAATTGGTGCACAGAGACCTACAGTAGGTAAAGGACTGTGGCAAGGAAGGCCGTGAAGCTGGAGCCCATAATGGGCCAGAGTGTGCAAGGCCATAGTCAAGGAAATGGTCAAAGTGGCAGGCGGCAGCTGGAGTCTCTGTGGCCCTGTGCTGGGAATGGTAAGGACTTAGGAGTCTTAAGTAGGAGCCACGGGGACTGAGAGCGTGGGAGGGATGTAAACTGACTTATATTTTTAAAAAATATGGTAGCATTCTCATGCTTTGGAGTGATAAACTGAAATATTTCCAAATATCATATATGGTTTCTAGGATTTGCTTCAGAATAATTGGTGGGAAAGGCAAAACAAGATTGTCATGATGATGATTGCTAAACCTGGGTCCTGAGTACATGGAGTTTATCAAACTTTTCTTTCTACTTTGTTTATGTTTGAAATATTCAAAATAAAAATATAGGGGAGGGTGGAAGATTATCCTGGCTGCTGGGGTAGGATCACTGTATGGGGTGTGAATGGAAAGAGGGTGATCAGGTAATCGCATAATGGCTAATACTTATTTTGTACTTATCTGTACCAGTCAGGTTTTATATGTTAACTCACAGTTTTCAAACTCAGTGAATTACTGTAATAAATCTAATCCAAATGAGAAAACTGAGTAAGTTTGAACAACATACCTGAGATTGTTATATAGATAGTGAGGGATGCAGACAAGATTCTAACCAGGTATCCTAGGTTCTAACCATACTTTTAACCTCTTTGCAGTAGTTTTTGCTGTTCTGCATCAGACAGGTGAATGTTTGATTCCTTCCCTGCCACAGATGTGAACGATGATCCTATTTATTGTCTGTCTCCTGCAGTAGGATGTCAACTCTAGGAGGATGGCAGTTCCTCAGTCTTATTCACCGTAGTAGCCACAGCTCTTTAAAGAGTTGCTGTGCTGAGAGTCTGCTGCCAGTGGAGGCCTGAGAGTTTTAATAAATGAGAATTAGGCAATTTTGGTTTTGACTTTAATTTTCTTCTTAGTCTTTATCCAAAAGACCTCCCTGCTTTGTGTTTCTAGAGTAAAAAGTTTTTTGTTTCTTTTTTCTTTCCTCTAAAAGTATAAATTGCTTTATTTTTTTCTACTCATATAAATGATAGTTCAGTTTTTTTCAAAGTTCCAACAATGTCAAATAATGTAAAGAAAAAATTTGACCCCAAAACAGTGTTTACTGTTCAAAATTTTACCATATATACACTCACCGAGATGTTTCTATGTATGTCTATATTTGTTTCAAAAATTGTTTCATGCTTTTTCTTGCTTGTTTTTCTGCAGCGTATCATAGGAATTTTCTTCAGTGTTGAAAAATCTGCAGTCATTTATGTCAGTAAATCTTAAACAGCTAAGTCCTTTTAGCCTAATCTGTAGCTTTAACTCTAAGATTCTTCCCTTTGTTCTGCCACTTATCTGCCTCCAGAGTCAGGAGTCATTACTTAATCTGAGGCTGTGCCAGCAGTATTCCTGGAATGCTTGTAAAAATAAATAATATTACAAGTGCCTTTCAGTAAGGACATTTGAAACAAAATAAAATCATTAAAACATGATTTTTGTGTGTTCGAATAATAAAATTTACTTAATTTTTTTTTTCTTCTTTCCTGATTTACCTTCATCCTGATTTGTGTATGAATAATCTACCCAACTGGAAAATTGTTGGTGAAAAATGCCTTGATAGGAAAGATTTAGCTGGTCAGGGCTATAGGCATTTTGCTGTGATAAGTTTAACTTGAATTGGAATGATATAATTCATTTTGGCATTTGTTCAAAGAAGTTTTGAAATTTTTTTTTTGCTTTTATTTTTAGATTTATTGGTGGAAATATTGTCTATTTCTCTATTAAATATAAATCTTAGTGTCATGTTAGTGTTTTGGTTATTCAGAAAGGAGAAAAAAAGAAAGTAAGAACACTTAAGTTATCTACCCTAATAGATATGCCTACTGAAATTATTCAAATTCCTCCTTTCTACAGTCATAGATACCCTTGTTTCCAGTTAGAAAATTCTAAGGACCTGTATAAAGGTAAAATGAACAGCAGAATGTTAATTTGAAATAATTTTCCTTGAAATTGCTCTTGAGAAAGAAATAATTTACTTCCTATCAATTCTGCTTTAACTTAGAATGTATGTGTTTATTCTAGTTCTTAGTACTATAACTTTTTTGCAACACTCCTTTCAGACTTGTTAAAATCAAAATAAATACTTTCCTGATTCTTCTTTGTTAAAACTGCACCATAACAAAATACTTATATTTTTTTATTCTTTTCCTAACAAGAAGCTTAACTATTTTGCTGCTTGATATTTATAAAAACACTGAACATGATTTCATAACTGGTTCTATTGTAATATGATATTCTAATATGAATACCAAATCATAGGTGTATTATATGTTAATATCACATGCAAGTGACTTCCTTTATTTGTATGTGTTAATGCTTTAATATTTTGAGCATATCAGATTTTGAGAAATATGCAGATAGTTACATCTGCAT
The DNA here is from genome assembly GCF_000754665.1 of Bison bison bison. Classification (NCBI taxonomy): domain Eukaryota; kingdom Metazoa; phylum Chordata; class Mammalia; order Artiodactyla; family Bovidae; genus Bison; species Bison bison. The sequence continues at coordinate 5,786,460 of NW_011495032.1, forward strand.
CTTAGTTCTTTTTTTCCCAGAGTGGTTCCCAATATGTTTTATTTTTTCAATTTTATTTAAATTTTTTAAAAAATTTTATTTTATATTGGAGTATAGTTGATTATGGAGAAGGCAATGGCACCCCACTCCAGTACTCTTGCCTGGAAAATCCCATGGATGGAGGAGCCTGGTGGGCTGCAGTCCATGGGGTCCCTAAGAGTTAGGCATGACTGAGCGACTTCACTTTCACTTTTCACTTTCATGCACTGGAGAAGGAAATGGCAACCCACTCCAGTGTTCTTGCCTGGAGAATCCCAGGGACGGGGGAGCCTGGTGGGCTGCCGTCCATGGGGTCGCACAGAGTCGGACACGACTGAAGCGACTTAGCAGCAGCAGCAGCATAGTTGATTAACAATGTTGTGTTAGTTTCAGGTGGACAGCAAAGTGATTCAGTTACATACATACAAGTATTAATTCTTTTTCCATTTCAGTTATTACAGAATGTTGAACAGAACTCCTTGTGCTATACAGTAAGCCTTTCAGTTCAGTTCAGTTCAGTTCAGTCCAGTTCAGTTGCTCAGTCGTGTCCGACTCTTTGCGACCCCATGAATCGCAGCACACCAGGCCTCCCTATCCATCACCAACTCCCAGAGTTCACTCAAACTCATGTCCATCGAGTTGGTGATGCCATCCAGCCATCTCATCCTCTGTCATCCCCTTCTCCTCCTGCCTCCAACCCCTCCCAGCATCAGAGTCTTTTCCAATGAGGTGGCCAAAGTATTGGAGTTTCAGCTTTAGCATTAGTCCTTCCAATGAACACCCAGGACTGATCTCCTTTAGCATGGACTGGTTGGATCTCCTTGTAGTCCAAGGGACTCTCAAGAGTCTTCTCCAACACCACAGTTCAAAAGCATCAATTCTTCGGCACACATCCTTCACAGTCCAACTCTCACAGCCATACATGACCACTGGAAAAACCATAGTCTTGACTAGATGGACCTTTGTTGGCAAAGTAATATCTCTGCTTTTGAATATACTATCTAGGTTGGTCATAACTTTCCTTCCAAGGAGTAAGCGTCTTTTAATTTCATGGCTGCAGTCACCATCTGCAGTGATTTTGGAGCCCCCAAAAATAAAGTCTGACACTGTTTCCACTGTTTCCCCATCTATTTCCCATAAAGTGATGGGACCAGATGCCACGATCTTAGTTTTCTGAATGTTGAGCTTTAAGCCAACTTTTTCACTCTACTCTTCTACCTTCATCAAGAGGCTTTTTAGTTCCTCTTCACTTTTTGCCATAAGGGTGGTGTCATCTGCTTATCTGAGGTTTTTTGGTTATCTATTTTAAATATAGCAGTGTGTACATGTCAGTCCCAAACTCCCAATCTATCCCTGCCCCTCAGCTTTCCCCATTGATAACCATGTTTGTTCTCCTAAGTCTGTGAGTCTGTTTCTGTTTTGTAAATGAGTTCATTTGAAGATTCCACGTGATAAGGGGTATTGTATGATACTTGCCTTTCTCTGTCTGACTTACTTCACTTAGTAATAAGATCACTGGTCAGATAGTTCTTTGTTTTATATATACATAATTAAAGTGTGAAATTATTAAGTGTGAAATTATTTTAATTGGTTATCTTATAAAACAAATACGTATTATTCAGTGACTAATAGAACTAAAATTCCAATATGATGGGCTCCAAAGAAGTGTCATGTTTCTTTTGTTGTGCTGGAATTATATGAATCCTCTTTGAAATAATAAGTCCTCACTAGGATGGGGTTTTTATTAGTACTGTTTTAATGATCTTACTAGCTCTGAAAGACTAAGCTTTTCTGGGGTTGTGGTAATCTGATGCACATCTATCACAATACCCTGGAGGTTTTTAGCAATTATTTAATTATTCTGTTAGCGTATTAGAGAATTCTAGAGTCCTTGCCTACTCCTTGGGATTTCAGTTGGCAGTATAAATAGATAGAAAAGGTTTCTCCTTACACTTTTTTATGTAAGATTGCTTTTTCAGCAATAATAAATATTAATTTATTTTATTTTTCTGATACATCAGTTCTTTGAATTGCTTCCAGACTTTTTCAATTGTCATATAATATCTAAGAAAAAAACAAAAAAATGTTCCCATGCAACAGAAAAATAAGGTGCCATGGTCAGAAAATAAATTTACCACATTGCAAACACTGATGAAGTGTGGTATTTTTTTCTCTGAAATTTCCACACTGAACAGGAAACATAGACAGCAAGCTTGAGTGGGTGGGTCCCTGAGGTTGAAACTGTTAATAAAATAAAATACCTTGAAATTTAGTTTTAAATGCAAAGCATTTCCATCCATGTTTAGTTTATTAACAACAGTAAAGTGTTCTGATGCTTTACATTAGGTGAGTATAACTAGATTTTTTTTTCCTCCTTCAAGTAACTCTTTCCCTCTTTTAGAAAATGAAAATAGGTGATCTCTGATTGTGGTTAGTGGACTCACTTAAACAGTTTACATTTAATAATCTTAATATGTGAGTAATCTATTTATTACATTAAGAATTAGCATTAATAGAAAAGCTATAAATACTATATGTTATAATAATCTTTATTTCAGTTTAAAAAAATCTAATACATGAGATTATTTACTTTTTTGTGAGTGATGAGGCAGGCTAAATAGTATACCGAGTTATTTTCAAATCAGAAAAACCTGTAATTTAAACTCATGATAATGGGAAGTGTTTATGTTTAGATTACTTCAAATTCACTTATGAAAAGTGAAATCTGAGTCAATGATTTTTTTTTTTTATTGATAACATTACTTCTCTTTTAGAAAACTTTTAGTGTTCTTAAGGAGATGTCAGTCAACTATATTTCAATAAAAAGAGAAAAAAGCAATGTCATTGGCCAATGTAAAAATATTTTGGCTATGAGTACATGAAATGATAGAGCATTTGTGTGGTTTGAATTCAGAAGTAAAGTTATTTGTGATTTAGTAAAATTAATAAACTAAAACATTGCACTGAAAATTTACATACTCATAGGTCATTTCAGAAGGTAGGGAAGGACCTTGGGAGCGTATATTTTACAAGTAAATTTAGGTATTTAGATGTAGAAGCCTAAGTGGTTTGTCTAAGGGAAGGTCAAAGCTAGGATTGATGGTCCCCACTCATTATTTTAATGTTTTCTACTATGTATGTAAAATTTCTTGGGTACTCTTGGTCAGTATTACCATGCTTTTTAAATCTGGTATGGGTGCATCAGTGAATTTATTACTGAAATATAAAACTATCTGAGTTTAGAAGATGATATAGTATGTATTTTTATGTAATTTACTTAATTCATTACATTAATCTTCATATGACTCTGCATGTCAAAAAGCTAGGCATTTAAATAGATATCATGTATGTTTCATAAACTTTGGCCACTTTTTGAATATGTATAACAAATGACTTCAATTGTTAATTTACCTAAAATTCTAAGGTTTTTTGTTCTCTGCAAAGATCACTTAGTCTCTTTATCACTATAGTAACTGACCATATAAAGTTAAGAAACATATGCTGTGCCCCACCATGAGACAAAATAGTTAACTTTCTAAATGTTTCCTAAAGAAGAAAAAAAATCCACTAGCCTACTGTATTTAAAAGGGGAAATTTTAAATAAAATATACACAGCGTTTTTGTCCTGTCCTCATTGAGTCAGAGGATCAGGGTTTCAGTTTAAGGACACCCAGGAAATGATATGTTAGGAATTAAAACATCCCAAGATAAGAGTCACAGAAACTGTGGAAAAGAGACAGATAATGCCTATAATACTGATAGTATCTGGGAAAACTTGCTAACCAGCTGTTCCATTGTTTTTTTCTTTACTGTCCTTGCTTTGTTTCTTTTTTCTCCTCTTCCTTCTTCTCTTTCCTTCTTTTTCTTAGCCTTCTCTCTTCATGTAAACAGATTTACTATCTTAAGAAATTGTTTGGTAAATAGTTTCCAAATGCATTGATTTCTTACAAGTAAAAGCATTATGTTTACTCATCTAAACTATAGTCTATTAAGATGATTTCTAAAGTTTGATACATAGTTTGGGGTTTACAAATAAACATTTTTACATATTATTTAAATTGTTACTCCAGATCCCCAAGTAAACCCTTGGCACGGAAATTAATGGATTGGGAAGTAGTCAGCAGAAATTCACTATCTGATGACAGGTTAGAAACACAGAGCCTTCCTTCACGATCTCCACCAGGAACACCTAACCAGTAAGTACATCAGGGGTACGTTTTGCTAGGTTCTAAATTTTTGGCTCTATGTTTCTAGGGGCTAAACATCATAATATGTAAAATTTAAATTGTTCATTCAGGCATGATTGTCATTGCTCCAGGGCATTATTTTCTCTTATCTTGAAACTCCCTATGTAAGCAGAACAGGAAATAAAAATGCTCCCTTAACTACAAAGCTGACTTTCATAGTCAGATTACTGACCAATAAATCAAGATCTCTTAGTAGACTTAAAATCTGGGGGTATGGTTGTTGATGACATAATCCTTTTCCTTGTGTGTCTCCAACACAGTTTCTAGGGGACCACATATTACTTGAATATGCTAGGTGCTGTGATTTTCTTACTTAAGCTCCTACCCTGCTCCTGGGTTGCGACTGTCTGTGTTCTAGGAAACAGTGGTCTCCAGCCTCAGTTCCCACAGGCGCAGCCATAGCTCTGCTGAGGAGCACAGATATTCAGTATTTACTGTGAATATGTTTCATCCTAGCATTTCTCACAAAAGCTGGATGCTTGGGTGTAGGGTGTAATAATAATACATTTGTTCTGGCCAAAGATGTTATCTTAATTTTATAGAGTTAACAGATGTGTTGTATTATATGTATGTGATTAAGATAATGATAACAAAACGAGTGTCAGTTGACTGTTGAGTGTCAGTTGAATGTTGACTGTTCTTGTTAACCCAAAAAATATTTGAAGTTTTGCATGGAATATAATATTTAAAGAAGTTCCTTTGGACGTACTTTATGCACATTAATGTTCAATAAATGTGCTGCTGCTGCTGCTGCTAAGTCGCTTCAGTCATGTCCGACTCTGTGCGACCCCATAGACGGCAGTCCACCAGGCTCCCCCGTCCCTGGGATTCTCCAGGCAAGAACACTGGAGTGGGGTGCCATTGCCTTCTCCCAATAAATGTGCACTAAATCCTAAAAGCTGTTTTGCTGATGAGTGTCAGTTTAAGAGTAAATTTCTACTGTATTGGATGTAAAGTATGGTCATAAACAGTTTGGTTCATAGCATGTTGTCTTCCTTACTACTAGAAATAAAATAGACTCAAAAGTTTCTCAGTATCTTGCTAAGTTATCTTTTTTATAATAGACTGCGTATAAATTCAAAGGCTAATCAACTTGCTTGAAGAAGATCCCGAACCTGGTCTCTTTTCCAGCCAGCCTTTCTTGTTTCCAGTATCCCTCTAAACAATTACAGAAAATTGTAGAAAACACAAGAAATTTAAACCAGACAATTGAGTTAATTAATTGTCACTAACTCTGGTCAAACTTTCTGGTAATAAAACAATTTTAGGTATGATCTGAAAAAAAAAAATTTTCCCCTAAATTTTAAAGTGACTGCATCTCTTATGAGGATGGAAATGTTGTGTTCAATATCTCTATTCTTAGAAATTATAGAAAGCCCCATTTACAAATGAAAGAATTTATTAAAGGATTAAAAAAGAGTTCAGACCAAATATGAAAAAATATTTCTGAATTATTTATTCCTTTTATTTTGTAAATGCTGCTTAAGATGCAAATCTGTAGTGACTAAAACCCAGAAACATTAAGGTTGGTAGAGATAACAGATGATTGAAACAGATAAAATCCCCATGGCAGATTGCTAACTATAGCTCAGATCTTTGACTTCCTATTCTGTGTTCTTTCTGTTTACCCCATACTGTCTTTGTCAGAGACTCAGCTTAGTAAAATGTGGTTAGTCTTAAAACACATACCCACTTTCTAATGCAATCATATAATTAAGAAACTTGAAAATACTGAGGTAAAGCACATTTTCACTCAGTTTCTCTTCCTCTTCTCATAGTCGAAATTCTGCGTTCACCCAAGAGGGAACCCGGCTGCGGCCATCTTCGGTGGGTCATCTGGTGGGCCACATGGTCCACGCTTCCCCGAGCGAGGCCTTCGGGAATCATCACTCTCCATCTTCCACACAAGCTAATAGCATTGTTTTGGAATCATCACCGTAAGGCTTTTTTTCATTTAGCTTCCTTCTTATAAATAATAATGCCCCAAATTATTTCATTTGAAATAATATGGGAAATTATGGTATTTGATACAAGATTTTATTTGTACAATGTTTTAAAAATTCATTGTAAATGTGCTTATATGTTCCTGAAGGTCTTGGTGGCCCCTCACTTCACAGAATCACTGTTGTTATTATTTTTGACTCTATATATTCTTGAACTTTAGTTTATACCATTACATATTTCTGTAGTTTAATGTATCACTGTGGTCCAGCAGTAAGGTGATGAAAGGTAGAATTTTCTTAATATTTTTCAGGAAGGGAGCCATAAGAATAAATAGGCAGTATTGAGGGAAATTAAGTAGCAAGGGAAAAGATCACACTGACAATAAGTTGTAGAAAGCATGCATGTACCATTTCTAAAATTTATTTCTATCTCATTACAAACTGCGTAAATTAAACTTCATAACTCAGTATGTCAGTTTAATGCCAACATGCTTACCTCATATTAATAGGCAGTTTCCTGATTTATTGGTTCATATAATGCAGCTAATTCATATGGAAGTAAAAATACAGTGTACAAATTAGGAAAAAGATACTTTGTAAGATAATAGATAAGATGATCCATTAATTGTTGAGAAGGAAAAAGAAGTTTAAAATACTGTGAAAGTGATCAGGGTTGAAGGGTGGGTCTAAATGATGGAAAGATGGAGAACAGGTGGAGTGTTGTGCTCCAGGAAAGCCTGCCTGGTCCAGAGGAGCCACTGCTGTCCTCAGTGCATGGCCAGCAGGGAAGCAGCCAAGCTGTCAAGACCACTGGGTGGTTAGTCTGGCTAATGTACATCTGCATGAAAGATCTTGACTGTGTGTGTACTTTATAAAGGATGGAGGAATAGAAAGATACACACTGCACACCGTGGAGTGTGCCCTGTGTGCACTGTGGATGGACGAGAGTTAAGATTGGTGGAAATTTATAATGTTTTATCACTTTAAAAATTATAACTGTAACCTTTTTGTTTGATTGTAAATAATAAGCATGTATTTTCTATTTCTGAAATTTTAAGAAGTGTACAATAATTAAGGATGTGATTGAAATGCCAACTGATTAAATTTTAGAATGACATGCTTTCAGCACATGAAAGCTGACCACATAGAGGAATGACAAAGCCCATCTCATTATAGACAGATCAGTGTCACTCCCGGGACCTGACCACATGGTCTCAGTCTGGTTTTTGAAGGGCTGTTTTCGTGGAGACACATACACATCTGCATACACATACAGTTGAATATTTCCTTTTGTGAATTGTATAGATTCACAAATCCCCCAAATCACTTACCCTCTTCAGAATACCTTTGTTGTCTTTTCCTGACCTGAAATGGAAAAGCAGGTTTGGCATAGACTGGAACCATGCAGAGTGTTTGCTTCCCCTGCCCAGTCCACAAGAATTTCAGATGTTTTGGGCTTTCTCTCTGGATATGTATTTTATGAAGCCTATGTGTTTGTATTCAGTTTTGAATCTATAACTGCGTCTGAAATTCGGCCAATTTAATGAGAGAGTTCTGAAAAGACAAGCATAATGGTAAACTAATAATAGTAACTAACATTAGTAGCTTACAGTCAGCTTTTTTCATAAATTATCTCACTATTCTACTCAAGAGAACTCAATAAAATAGAAAAGGTATATAACCCCACTTTATAGAAGAGAAAAAGCCACACTTACAGCATTTGTTCCAAATTACAGAACTAAAACTCAGATTTTCTTACCTGAGCCAGTCTGTAGAACTTTGTATCCTGGACAAGGCTTTGTTGATATTTTTTTTTCCATTTAGAGCAAATATTTTTCAACTTGGACTCCATAGATTTTAGTTTTACCTTGGTCAAATGTGAAAAGAGTTCCAGCAATATGTTGGATTAAGCACAGAGTGTCTCAGTGTAGTGCATGGAAATAGATGTTGAGCTAGCTCACCAGTTGCCTGGTTTTTAAATGAGTCCATGGGAGTTAAGGTGAGTCCTGGCTTGGGGCACTGGGTGAGCTTGCCTGCTTCACAGGAGAAAATGCTATTAACTCACAGGTGTGTTTATTGTGGAAACAAATAGGAGGCTGTTTTATTGCTTAGAATAAAGTTACCATTTAAAGGCAGGGGTGATTGAAACTACATACTACCATTTCCTTCCTTTCTTTAAATGTTCCACAGAAAATCAGACTATTTTTAGTTTGTAATTTTTCTAAGATAATCATTAGCCCTAAATTACTTTAAAAATAACAGATTTTTAAAAAAATAAACTCATACCACAATACCGATATGTAACAGGGAAGTTCAGTTATTTCTAAAAAGTAATCAGCAGAGCATGTGAATGGGAGATGGATAAATTTTATTTTTATTATGATACAGATTGCTAAAGGCTGCAATAGAGAACTGTTTTGACTGCAGAGTAAGCAAATCAAATCACTGCTGTTGTTGAAGCATTCATGAGGAAATTTAAAACTGACTGGATTGAAAGTCAGGAAAGTTTTTACTCACTTGGCTTGATTGACAATTTTAACAACTCTTTTGCTGCTGTGTTAGAATATGCCTGTAACAGCAAAGTGCACTTAAGTATAATATTTTCATTTTTTGTTCTTCACATAACATTTTCCAAAATGTCAGAGAATAAGATAAGCATATTATTGAAAGTTGGGCATTGGAACACTTATAGAATCACATTCCTGGTTCTCCTTTTTTCTTTAACATCCAAAAGTTAAGACGGGTGGTAATTTGTCCATAAATTTTTTATGTGGATAAAATTTAAACAGTATGTGTTTCAAGTCCTTGTTCCCATCTAGCCCCCACTTTGGATCATTTTAGGCAAGTTATTGATTTCAGATATATCAAAAACCTTTGCATTAGGAATATATTATCAATTAAAGTAAATATGGATGTTGTTAGAGCCCTGGTCTTGTATTCTGTTCATTTTAAATATAAACAGTTTCTGGTAGAATTTAAGATGCTACCATTATAAGCAAAATGGAATGAAAGAAAATAGTCATGTTCAGCATTTGCTCTGACAAGGTCTGTTGAAGCCTCAGATACTAGTAGATAGGGTTGCTTAGTTTTTGTCTATCTTAAAAACTGGCTTCTGAGCAGCATTTCATTTAAAGAAAAGGGTCCACTGCTACAGGTTTGCATGCATGCTAAGTTGCTTCAGTCATGTCCAACTCTTTGTGGCTCCATGGACTGTAAGACTGTCAGGCTTATGTGTCCCTGGGTTCTCCAGACAAGAATACTGGAGTGGGTTGCCATGGCCTTCTCTAGGGGATCTTCCCAACCCAGGGATCGAACCTTGGTCTCTGGCATGTGGGTTCTTTACTGCTAGCGCCACCTGGGAAGCCCTTAAAGTATGTGTACCATGTGTGCGTGCTACAGGTTAAGAAACCCCTGATTTAAATTAAGTTTCCTCCTGCTTTTTGCAGTTGTTTTCTTTGAGGTGCAACTATAACTTTGTGTTAAGAGCACAAGCTCTGGATTCAGACTGGGTTTAAAACTTGGTTCCACCACTTCTAATTTTGTGACCTTGGGTGAGTTGTTTTATCTCTGTAAGCCTTAATTTCCTTGTTTGTAAAAGCAGGACGATCATATCTGCCTCATAGGACCTCTGTGAACATTTAATGAGATGCTTATTAGTAGTTCAGCAGGGGAAAATGTACTTAGTGTATGTTAACTATAATAAATACAAATACATCTTTCATTTAATTTGAGGGGGTGCAGTGTATACCAGCAGCTTTTAAGTATATTATCAACCCTTTATCTGTCTGCATGTCTGAAGTATGGATATCCAGTTGAACACCATGAGGAATTCCCCAGATTCTCAACTTCATCATTCAGTTCCTAATCACCAGAGACTGCAGATTTCATAATTCTCAAATGTTAAATCTAGTTCCCTGAGCTATTCTCTCCTAGACTGCCCCATTCCAGTCTTGTCTAATGAGTCACTGTGTCTTTGTCCTACCTTTTCAATTCCTTTTGACTAGTCCTCAAAGCTTTGCTTTTCCTTTGCTTCTCTGAACTACTGGCACTGATCACTTTGCCTGCAGGCTCAGTGTAACCCAGCTCCCATGCCAGTCTTGATCCAGTCTAACCTGCAAATACTCAACTGCTCTAGGACAAGGAAATAAAAGAACCAAAGAGGGTTCGATGTAAGAGTCTTAAGTCGCGGGGCCTCAGAGGATTCACCACGTGAGATGCTGTACCTGTGAGAGCAGGACTAAGTGCAGGTGTAGGCTGTTTCACTGAAGTATGGTTACCTGCCATCCAGCTCCGGCAAAAGTCTCCAGGACTTGCATTTGGAAGTGAAGGTCGGAGACTTGAAGTTTGGTTGAAACCAGAAATCTCAGGTCTGCGACCTTGGTTCCGGACTAGATGCCTACTGATAAAATAATATGACATTTTCAAGTATATTCTTCTGTTAATCATATCCTATGGAGAAGGAAATGGCAGCCCACGCCAGTATTCTTGCCTGGAGAATCCCAAGGACGAGGAGCCCAGCAGGCTACGGTTCATGGGGTCACAAGAGTCGGGCATGACTTAGCGACTAAACTACCACCACCAATCATATCCTGGGGAGTTTCTAAACACTTGAATTGTCTTGAGCATAAATTAGTAACCAGTCTGAAATGGTTATTTACTTTGAAATACTCTAAATGTTACTATAAATTAGCCAAAATATCAAGAAGCCTGAATTTTGAACCAGAATTTTGTCTGTATCTCACAGAAGTGTGGCAGGGGTAAATGCCTAATGAAGACAGGTGACACTAGTGATTGTAATTGAATGAGACAAGAGCTCCTGGTGTGTATCTTAAAAAATGAGAGTTTTAATGAAAAAGGAGCCATCATTTCTGTTAAGTTTGTATTAGTGTCTACCAAGAGTATGGTTTTTGTTTTCTACTCTTAACTTAAAATAAACTTTATACTTATATGTATGAAAGATGTATTGGTACGGTTAAACTTTTGGCAGCATTTTTTTTTAATTTACAGTTTTCAGGGTTTATCCTGTTTATTTTTATTTTTTATGAGTAATTATAATCATCTCTTTGAGATTATATTTTCTATACTGTCTGTATGACCAATTTTTTCCCCAGCTCCCATACTTAAAGCCAGCTGATTACTTCTCCTTGTAAGACCCCAGCCACAGCCCTGATCCCTCTTCTTACTTTGTTCCTATTTCCCAAGTCCTGTCTAAACTACCTGATAGTAGATGCTGGTCTTCCTGTAAGTTATAGATCCCTTCTTTCAGATGCTAGCTGTTATTCCTTGTAGGGCTTCGTTCCACTACACTGCCTGATTGTCCTTCCAGAGTATGTGATGTCTCTTCATTCTGTTTTCCTTGGCAGTTTTTGTTTGTTTTTGCTTTGGCCTAGAAATAGAAGCTTTTTAAAGAACTGGCCTATTTCAT
>NW_011495032.1:5798192-5848438 GCF_000754665.1 Bison bison bison
GCCTATTTCATGATATTATTTCAAATGTATTATAATTTTAAATTACAATACATGGTTTACCTATGAAAGTCATCTTCCGGTGGAGGCTGACTTCCTGTTGCTAGAGGGAGGGTGGGAGTGGGGCGGCTGGCTCGTCCATGTGCGGTTTTGTGGGGCAGCCTGGGGCGGCCCTGGAGTGGCTGACCCTTTGCCTGCAGAGACCGGAGTCACGAGGCGGCCACCATGGCAGGGTCGGAGAGCCAGCTCAAGAAAATGGTGTCCAAGTACAAATACAGAGACCTAACTGTATGTGAAACTGTTAACGTTATTACTTTATACAAAGATCTCAAACCTGTATTGGATTCATACGTTTTTAATGATGGTAGTTCCAGGGAACTAATGAACCTTACTGGAACAATTCCTGTGCCTTATAGAAGTAATACATAGAATATTCCAATCTGCCTGTGGCTGCTGGACACATATCCGTATAATCCCCCTGTTTTGTTAAGCCTACTAGCTCAATGACTATTAAAACAGGAAAGCATGTGGATGCTAATGGTAAGATACGTCTTCCTTATCTACATGAATGGAAGCACCCACAGTCAGACTTACTGGGGCTTATTCAAGTCATGATTGTGGTGTTTGGAGATGAACCTCCAGTCTTCTCTCGTCCTACTGTTTCAGCATCCTATCCACCATACCAGGCAATAGGGCCACAAGATTCTTCCTACATGCCAGGTATGACAAGTGGGATTTCTGCATACCATCCGGGTACCCTCCCAATCCGAGTGGTTACCCAGGCTGTCCTTACCGACCTGGTGGTCAGTATCCTGCCACAACAAGTTCCTAGTACCCTTCCCAGCCTCCTGTGACCACTCTTGGTCCCAGTAGAGATGGCACAATCAGCAAGGACACTATCCAAGCCTCTCTCATCTCAGCAGTCAGTGACAGACTGAGATGGCGGATGAAGGAGGAAACGGATTGTGCCCAGGCAGAACTCAATGCCTTGAAACGAACAGAGGAAGACCTGAAAAAAGGTCACCAGAAACTCAAAGAGATGGTTACCCAAGAAGTAGCTGAGGTTGATAAAAACATAGAACTTTTGAGAAAGAACTCAGTTCTGCTCTGGAGAAAATGGAAAATCAATCTGAAAACAATGATATTGATGAAGTTATCATTCCCACAGCCCCACTATACAAACAGATCCTAAATCTGTATGCAGAGGAAAATGCTATTGAAGACACTATTTTTTACCTGGGAGAAGCTTTGAGGCAGGGAGTAACAGACCTAGACATCTTCCTAAAGCATGTACGTCTTCTGTCCCATAAACAGTTCCAGCTGAGGGCACTAATGCAGAAAGCAAGAAAGACTGCCGGTCTCAGTGACCTCTACTGACTTCTCTGATACCAGATGGAGATTGAACTTTTCTAAAGTATTCTTTTCTTCTCTTACTTTCTCTTATATTAGTAGGTGTCCCAAATAAGTTATTGCCGTTTATCATTCAAGTGTAAAATATTTTGAATCAATAATATGTTTTCTGTTTTCTTTTGGTAAAGACTGGCTTTTATTAATGCATTTTCTATCCTCTGTAAACTTTTTTTGTGCTGAATGTTGGGACTGACTATGCTAAATAAAATTTGTTGCTTTAAAAAAAAAGTCATCTTCCTAGATAATTGTTTAAGTAGTAGATTGACTGCATGTAATACTTCTGCATTAAATATGAACACGGAAGTTATTTCTTAAAATAAGATGAGTTAATATGGGTATGTTTTTAAAATGTAATTGATAGCTTTTGCCCAGAATAAGAATTTTAGGAGTCTTTGTTTATATTCTTAATTACTTTTATACACTGTAGAAAGATAGGTAGGTAGAAAGAAGAGAGTGTGAATGTTTGGTTATTGAAGTTGAAAAAATAGAAAGGGTAATTGCTACCAGGATTACTGGGAGAGCACATAATTAGTTTGTGAAAGTTCCCCAGACAAACTATAATAACCCTCTGCAATAATCAGACTTGTGGAGAGCCTGTCTCACTCTCTGTGAAGTTACTTTAACAAAAAAGTTACATAAAACAATGAAAGACGACAGATAGTCCTATCCTGAAATCCAAAATTGTATTGTCTTTCCTCTCTGAGATCTTGCCTAGTCCTTCCAGCCTGCACTGTATTCTCCTTACCTTTTCTTTATAGAGTTTGACTCAAATCCCAACTCAGGTCAGTACACTTAAAGTCTCTTCCTTCCTGTGTCTTCTTGCAGACTCTGAATAAGTAAAGGAGAAGGTATATTCAGACACCGACCAAAGTGTGGGTGGGATTCATGTGGACTGGAATGCCCATGGTCACCTAAAGGCAGCAGCTATCACTTGGCTTTGTTCAGTTGTTAACAACTTGTAGTGCTGGTCCATTTTTTCCAGAGCTTCCAAGTTTTTCATTCTGGAAATCCAGATTTGTAATTTTTTAAATGTAGTCAACTCACAGTTTTACAGTGAACAGGCCAAATGTCTGTTAGCTAAAGTTGGCCCACAAGCCATGAATTTGCAGCCACTGTTCTTGGACAATAATTTCTAATCAAAATGAATGTTAGTTGTTTAGTTGTGTCTGACTCTTTGCAACCCAGTGGACTATAGCCTGCCAGGCTCCTCTGTTCATGGAATTCTCCAGGCAAGAAGACTGGAGTGGGTTGCCATTTCCTTCTCTAGGTACTAATCAAAAGCACATAATAAAAATCACGTCTATAGTTTTTTGGACCATATACCCCTAGTCTCTAACCCCGGAAATGCAGATTCAGCAGTCAGCAGAGTGTCCCCTCTTGTAACTGAGTGCTGCTGCCGTGATGCCCCTGCCCACCAGGCATGGCTCACTTAGACACCGTGCTGCCTATCAGGTGTATGTTTGTCCCTGTTGTTTGTCTTGGCACTATGTTTAGACAGTTAGCTGAACCAAGGATAAAGAAAGTTGCTCTGACTCCATTCCCACCTGATCTTAACCTTATAGTCTTGCCAAGATCTTTAGTTTTAATATGAAATGCTTCCCAGGTGTGATAGCCATATGCAAAACTAAAAAAAAAAGCTTCTCTTCACCTTCCCCACATGGTAATACTTAGTCCTAAAGAAGAGATGAGACCTATTGATTAATCCATGTGAGGTCCAGTGACTTCTGGTTTTCGTGAAGTCTTAGAGTATTTTGATAACTGCTTTTTAGAAATTTCATATCTGAGGCTCTGCCAAGGGTTGCCTACAGTTACCTGTCCTAATCCCCTACAGCAGGCCATAGTGGAAACATACATCTCTATTGTAATCTGTGAGGACATTTTCTTGGACCACCAACCCTTGAATGTATTAGATCTCAGAGGCTTGAGTTCTTGGCAATTGAAATTAGCAGAATAAAAACTAGTATGTCTGGGACCTGGAGTCTCTAGCCATCAAGATAGACCTCAGAGAAGCTTTTGCTGAAATGGGGAGATATGCTCTCTGATGCAGTCTTTATAGACTTACCAGAATTTAGAGCACTTTGAGCCCTGAAGACTTCGATGTAGACCGCTGAGTGGTTGTTATTGTTAATCTGCGTATTTAGCAAGTATAATTTATACTAGATTAGAAGAGCTGTATTTTCTCTTAGGAGAAGTTAGATCATTCACTGTTAATCCTGGCTGACTACCTCGGCACTAAGCAGGTTTTAGTATCACTGCCATATCTACCACGTGTCTAGCAGCAAGTCTCAATAAGTTCACAGCTTCTCTACCAAGAGCAGCATGTCTCCAAGAGCCACTCTGGCAATAACCTGTGTGTCAGTTATCTTGGGCCAAATTATTCCATGGTAGCAGAGTCTCCCCACTCACAGTAACGTACAACAAGGGTTCTTTCTCCCTTACATTCCGTATACTCATGGATCACCTGTGGCTCTGCTCTATGCCATGATCATTTAAGGCTCAGACTGATAGCAGCCCCTGTTGGGACATGGCTGGTTTCCTGCCTGAGGGAAGAGAGAAACACAAACACAAATACTCCCTTCAGAAGTGGCTACTCATATTTCATTGCCAGAGCACATCATATAGCCAGTCCTGATGTCAGCCAGGGAGGAGTGAAGGGTACAGTTCTGCTTCTTGCAGGCCTTGTAGATGTGCAGCATCTGTCTGTAGCCTGTCCTAATTACCACAGCAGCAGCCATGAGGTTGACACAGCAGCTGTCAACTCTCTCTCACCTGTCCTCAGGCAGTGGGATAAAAATTCTTTTATTTTCCCAAAGGATCTCCTGCGACCTCTGAGATAAATAAAAACCCCACTGATGGTCAGTTTTCCCCTTCCGGGTCCCTTCAAGTCCAAGACTTCTATGGACACAGGCTTTCTGGGGTCCAAGTTGAACCACTGGTTCCCCCTTCTGGCCTTTGTGAAAAACTCAACTTTTACTGCATGCACTGTGCTCCTTCCTAAAAGGTGCATTTTTAACCTTGAGGTTTCCCCTGTCAGAGTCAGTTCATCTGCTCCTGCTGCTTCTGCCTAAGGCATCTGCTTTCTAATGTTAATTGGGTTCTTGCATCCTCACCTAACAGGTTTTCCAACACTGTCTTCTCTAGTTTTGTCTCCTCAGTGAACTCAGCACTCTTGCCCATTGTGTTCATCACTTCCATAGATTGCATTTTATTTCCAAATAAAATGGACAATCCCTTGATTTCTAAGGTGGCACCGAGTATCTGTGTTATAGCTTGGTATCTGTGCACAGCTTGGCTCTCAGTTATCTCTCTGCCTGCCCATAGAACTCCACTGAAGACCTTAGAAAGGGGTTTTTGGAAATGTATATACATTGTTATGGTAGATCAATAAATCTCTTCATAGGGGTATCCTTAAAGTTATTTTATTATTTATTATATAAACAATCTGTAGAATTGTTTACAGATTTGATAAATTAAGAAATTAGATTTATTACTTTAAACTTCAAAGTTAAGAAAGTTTTCATTAAACAGTGGCACTTGCAAATAAATATGGTATTCAAAGCTTGTCTCCTACTAGACATAGTAAATATCTGAGTTGCTTGACCCCAGCTTTTAAAATAACAATTCTGAAAAAAAAAAAATAAATAAAGTAAAATAAAATAAAATAACAATTCTGTAAGACAGCTTCCAAAATACTTAATTTTTTTCCCTTCTTTTCCTAACTAGATCACAAGAGACTCCTGGAGATGGGCAGCCTCCAGCTTTACCACCCAAACAATCAAAGAAAAACAGTTGGAGCCAGATTCATTATTCACATTCTCAACAAGATCTGGAAAACCATGTTAATGAAACATTTGATGTTCCATCGTCTCCTGAAAAATCTACTGTAAGTAGTTTCTTCAGATACTCACATTTCTTTGAAAATGTTTAATTGTAAATGAAATTTCTTTTGTACCCTAGCCTGTTTTATCTGTAAATTATATTACAGTACTTTCTCTTTTTCATCATATGTTTACTCATAAATTGTGCCATCATATAACCCAATTGTGGAATTTTCTTTTATCATCATTTATAAAACATTGCGCTAGAAGTTAATTTTTGACAGATTTGTTGGTTTCAGTCTTGCAAAGCACATTTCCAGAACAAATGCTGATAGCCTATTAAATATCATTAATTTTATTATATAATTAAGTGCAGCAACTTTATCATTTTAATCAACCTTTTGAAATTGAATGCAGGTCTTTGGAATATATAATTGCTGTGTTCTTCAAAATATATCCATGAGATATTTTAGTACTTTGTACCAAACAAAAATGGTAAATTTTTAGAATCCCCTGATTTGTGAATTTTCATTGCTTTTTCAAGTAGATGAATCAAAGGTCAGATTGTTGTTAATAAATTTTAAGGATACATTGTGTTTATGAAGAAGTATAGGACAGACAGAAATATGGGTGTATTTCAGGAAACTTAAAGGGATATCAAGGAATAAAATGAGATACAAGGAGAGGAGGCCCCACAGGAGGTGTGGGTGATGCCAAATGGCCTGTTGGCCATTGCTCACTTACCCTCTTGTTCTTCACCCATGATCCTCCCTCACTGTCTAAAAGTGAAAAGCCAGAGGCAGCCATTTAAAGTTCTCCCACACTTACTGTGCCACCACAGACACATCATAGAGATCAAAATCCTTATTCAAAATGAATGACAACTTTAGTGCTACCTGTGTGGTGATTCCTATGTATCATTCATTGGTTCATAGTTAACTGAGGTCTTTCTTTACCTACTAAGGTAGGTAGTGGGCATACAAAGATAAATCAGACATTGTCCCTGCTGTTAAATAATCTACAGTCTAGTTTGTTTTTCCACTCAAGCAAAAATTACTTATTGAATACCTGCTCTGTGCCATGCATTGTTATGGGCTCTGGGAATATAGTAGAATAAAATTTAAAAAACTCTGCCTGCAAGGAACTTATATTCTAAGGATAAGGATGAGACGAGCTGTAAACAAATTAAATAAATTTATAGCCTATTAGATAAATGCTACAGAGACAAGGCAGAAAAGGGCTAGGAAATTTCCAGAGTGGAGTATTACAGTGTGAGCCAAGGATGAGTTTGGTGATAAACTACATGGATACTTGACAAGAGAGCAGATAAGCCCAGAGGACAACAGTGCAAAGACAGGGTGTGACTGATACTGTCAGAGGACACCAAGGGGGTCAGTGTGGCCAGAGCAGAATGAGCAAACTAGAAGGAACAGGAAAGGGCCAGATCCTAAATACCCGGTCTTGTAAAGGTTTTGTCCAGTCTCTAAGTGAGATTGGAAGCAAATGGACATAACGGAGGAGAGAAGCAATGTGCTGTCACTTAGGTTTTAATGGTTTCACTCTGGCTTTTATGTTGAGAAAAAATCAAAAGCAGGGTGGCAGTAGAGAAACTGGCCATGAGGTGTCATCCTGTTAAGCAGTGGTGATTGGACCAACATGGCTGTATTCTGGGTGGAGTTTTAGAGTAGAGCTGACAGTCTGCTGATGGACTGGTTGTAGCGTACTAGGGAGAGATAATCAAGGATAATAGGAAGATTTGGGGCCTAAACAACTAGGAGGATGAAGTTGCCATTTGCTGGGACGTGAAAGGTTCCAGGTAGAACCGGTGTGGGGGGGAATATCGGGAGCTCGATAGGGGCACAATGATATGTCTACTAGGAATCCATTTAGAGACATGATTCTGGAGTTGAAGGGAGGGATTGAAGCTGAAGTTATAATGTTGAGAGTTGATGGCATGTAGACAGAATATTTAAAACCATGAGACAGGAAGTGTAGAGTGTGCAGATTACCTTAATAAGAGATTCTGAAATTTTAGTCCTCCAAGCTATAAACATGAGGGAGATGGAAAGCAAAGGAAACTGAAAAGATGCAGACAAAATGGTAGGAAAGAAAACTAGCCAGCTAGCTGATGAGAAGAAGGTCACAGAGAGAGTAATCACCTGTGTCAGATGCTACTGGTGCATTGAGGAGGATGAGTTCTGTAATTAGAAGTGACTTTAGGGAATTCACAAGTATATAAATACAACTAATTCAGCTGTGGATTTAAGGGAAGATTTCCCAGAAATGATCATCTCAGACCTGTGTCTTGAAGGATAAGAAAGAATTAGCCAGATACTTACCTTAAAGAATAGGCATAAAACATTTAGTGAAAGAAGCCTGCTACAAATGACCATATATTGTGTAATTCTACATACATGAAACGTTCAGAATAGTCAAGTATGTATATATAGAGGGAGAGAAAATAGATGAGGGGTTGAATAGGACTTGGGGGATGGGGGCAAGCAGAGGGGTAGTGACTGATGATGGACACAGGGTTTCTTTGGGGGATGAGGAAAAGGTTCTAAAGTTAAATAGTAGGGGTGTTGGTACAATTTTGTCACTGTAGCAGAAATTTTTGAATTATACTTTCTGAATGGGTGAAGTGTAGTAAATTGTGTCTCAATGAAGCTGTTTTTAAAAAGCAGAGGGAATCATGAATTCATGTAAAACTTACAAATACTTGCTCTGTGCAAAGCTTTGAGCCAGGTTCTAGGGACACTGTGGTTAATTAATTAGGTAATTAATAAAGGCCCTGTTACTCTGGCGCCTATAGTCCAGTATACAGTGGTAAGGCAAGAGAGAAATTTGAATTATGATTCTTTATACACTTTAGATAATATCAACATACACAAAGCATGCTTCCTGTATATCTGAAAGTAAGTAGCCTATAAATGAAGAGAATGATGAGTCATCTATTTTTGTCTTTTTAAGCCTAACGGTGGTATTCCACATGATAATCTCGTTCTAATCAGAATGAAACCTGATGAAAATGGGAGGTTTGGATTCAATGTAAAGGTAACTTAGAATTTGTATTGCACTTATCTTTTAAATAAGGTGTTTCTATATCTGTTATGCTGACTAATGCTTGATTTACTCTAATGTGAAGGGAGGATGTGACCAGAAGATGCCTGTGATCGTGTCCCGAGTTGCACCAGGAACCCCTGTGAGTTCAACAGCCTTCTCAGTGATCCTAGCTTCAAGAATACATACTTATTTTCTTAGTATAAATAAAACAATGAAATGAATCATTTAATTTGTCAAGTATCACATGTTGTTTGCTGAATCTCCTAAATTGCTGAGAAGTTAATTTTTATTTCTTCCCTATCTTCTAGAACAGTTTTTCAAATACTTGTTTTTACAAAGACTCTAGATTCTATCAAAATAACCCCTCTAAATAGCAAAATGTAGACAGAGGTATAGTTTGTTTGCTTTTTCATTGACTTCTTTTTTCATTTAGAATCATTTATTTACATTATATTTGTCTACTTTCTGTTTAAAATATTTATTTGAAACTCTTTATTGTGAACATGCTAAGCAAAAGTAAAGAAAATACTGTATGTACCCATGATGATGAAAATCCCCCTGCCCCCCTGCCCTTTCTTTCAGCTTCAGCACTCATAAACTTTCTGCTTGTGAATCATAAGGACAATTCTTAATAAATTGTGGATACATCATTTTTATTGCTCATTATATAGTAAATACTGCTTTCAGATTCCCGTTTCTGTTGTTTATTCTGTTTAACTGCATTTTTCTTAAAAAACTTTGAGTCAGTACCCATTATCATTTAACTGTCTCTGTCCTGGGAAAGGTAGGAACCTGCAGCCTGAGAGAAAGAGACCAGTTATGGGATTTTGGTGCTTTGCAGCAACCTCAAAGTTGATTTGAAGATCACAGTCAAGATTGATCAAGGATATCATGATATATAGTTTTGGTTCTGGTTTTTAAGAACTTGTTGATTGCAAATAACAGAGTACTTGTGAAATTTTTGTTGTTGTTAAGTTGTGTCTGAGTCTTTGTGACCCCGTGGCCTACAGCACACTGTGAGCCTATGGACTGCAGCACTCCCTGTCCTTCACTGTGTCCTAGAGTCTGCTCAGATTCATGTCCATTGAGTCGGTGATCCTGTCTAACCATCTCATCCTCTGTCACCCCCTTCTCCTCTTTAATTGTTCCCAGCATCAGGGTCCTTTCCAGTGAGTCGGCTCTTTGCGTCAGGTGGCCAAAGTATTGGAGCTTCAGCATCAGTCCTTTCAATAAATATTCAGGGTTGATTTCCTTTAGGATTGACTGGTTTGATCGCCTTACAGTTCAAGGGACTCTCAAAAGTAATCTCCAGCACCATAATTTG
Source organism: Bison bison bison (assembly GCF_000754665.1). Classification (NCBI taxonomy): domain Eukaryota; kingdom Metazoa; phylum Chordata; class Mammalia; order Artiodactyla; family Bovidae; genus Bison; species Bison bison. Next base: position 5,807,805 of record NW_011495032.1, read on the forward strand.
AAAGTATCAATTCTTTGGTGATTCCAAAATCTCTACTGAGTAGAAATTGTGTAGCAGCCTTCTTTATGATTCAACTCTCATATCCATACATGACTATTGAAAAAAACCATAGCTTTGACTATGTGGACCTTTATCAGCAAATTGATGTCTAGGGTTTTGAATACACCATCTAGGGTGTACACCATCTAGGGTTTGTCATAGCTTTCCTTCCAAGGAGCAGGTATCTTTTAATTTTATGGCTGCAGTAATTTTGGAGCCCAAGAAAATAAAGTCTGTCACTGCATACCCCTGGCTTAATTATAAATACAAAATTTTTCGTACAGCTGTAGAGGTGTATCACAAAACCCCAAGACAGGAATATAATCAGACTTCTAGAAAGAATTTTACAAATCATCAGAACTACTTTTCATGTCCATTTCTTTTTTTGTGAATTTTTCTTTCTCGGTGTAAACCGGTCTGTATTGGAATCAGCTTAATCTCTCAAGCTACAATAAAATACATTCTAAATGAAAAGTGTACTTAGTAGCAGCTTCAAGCCAAGTTCCTGTAACATTAGCACCACAGACACACTCTTTGTTTAGATATGATGGTGACTCCAAAATCTCAACTAAATAGAAACTGTGTAGCTGCCACTATTATGTCCCTCAGTTCTTTTGAAGGGATGTGCCTACCAGCAACTTCTGGGTTTGTATTTTATGTAACCAGCTCAGCACCCCAGAGTCATTAGACTCCTCACTCTAAATTATAGACTCAGAGGAAGCAAAACCTCATAGATTCAGCTTGGATCAAATGTCCTCTTTTAAACAAATCCCTTGTGATCAGAAGTGACAAGACAGGGATGTGATGTATAAAATAAACTTACTACACATGTGAAAGATAAGGGAAGTAGTCCAAAATTATTTGTTTAGTATGTATAGGAAAATATGTATTGGGGGACAGGGCTACTGCAAGATGAGGTGAGAGGTGGCTGTATTCTCATTTATCAAGTAGAAAGATAATGTCTAAAATAAAAACTAAAAAATGAAATTGCAAAGTTACATAGTGATACTAAGGTAAATACAAAAGCTGTAGCTAAAATGTTGAAACTAGTTGCCTCAAATGAGGTGGTGGGGGGATGAGGGGAGCATAGGGAAGAATGCAGAAAATGGTTTCTTGTCCTAATAATCTTACAGACCAAGTCAGCTTTTTAAACTGTGCAATGTATAGCTTTCCCCAGTACAAAAGTTTTAACTAAAAGTCAAATATATGTCTTTTGACCTGATAATTCTACTTTTAAAAATTACCTCTTATGAAACAGAACATAGGATACACAACAATGTTCATTGTAGTTTGTGAAAATTAAAATTGGAGGGAAGATCAAAATGTACATCATTAGAGCTGACTAAATAAATTATGCTTTGGTTTGCGGCTATTGAAATAATAGATGATGTAGTATTATGTAAGTATGGACAGGTTTTCGTAAGATAGTATTTTGAAAAATATTTTACAATGGAATACTACTCAGCTATAAAAAGAATGAAATAATGCTATTTGCAGCAATGTGAATGGACCTAGAGATTATCAAACTGAGTGAAGTCAGTCAGACAGAAAAAGACAAATATTATATGGTATTATTTATATGTAGAATCTAAAAATAATACAAATAAATTTATTTATAAAACAGAGACAGACTCAGAGACATAAAAAGGAAACTTATGGTTACCAAAGAGGGAAGAGGCTAGGAGGGGTGAGTTAGGAGTTCAGGATTAACAGATACACACCACGTATATAAAATAGTTAAGTAGCAAGGATTTACTTTCATTGCACAGGGAACTATATTCAATGTCTTGTAATAACCTGTAATGGAAAAGAACTGAAAGACATACCTGTATTAATATGTATAACTGAATCACTTACCTGTACTTCTGAGACTAACACAATATTGTAAATCAACTAAATGAAAATACATATTATAATTTCATATGTGTTTTATCCAGTTTTTTTAATTGAGTTATGTTTTAAAAATCTGGAAACATGCTGAAATCATTAACAGTATTTCACTGTGGTGGTGGAATTACTGATATTTATCTCTTGCTTCCTTTTTTTAATTGTCTGAATCATGATGGTGAGCATGTATTGCCCTTACAATTAGGAAAGAAATCTTTTTTTATTTGTATGCCAGGTAAAGTCATAAAACAAATATTGATTTTTTCTGAGCAGTGAACGTGGATAGTTTGCAATTCAGTCAAGGATGTTCAGGGAGCACTCTATAGACAGGTTAATTTCCAAACAGAACTGTATGATTCTAAATTTTTTTTAGGCTATACAGATTACTATATTGGTAATTTTTCCTTTCTGCCAGAACGATGTTCTGTAAATAGTGGCTGACTTTAGAATCAGTTAAATAAATAACTAAATATTATTAACTTAGAGACCATCACAGTGTTTAGAAACCTCATTTTAGGTGATTGGTAGAAAAGGGCAGTGTTTAAAATAGTTTAATGTCATTTTCTCTATTGGACACCTTTTGAAACAGAGTAATTTTCAAGTTATTTCCAAGCCTGGCGTGCTGCAGTCCATGGGTTTGCAAAGAGTCAAACATGACTTCGTGACTGAACAACAGCAATTTCCAAAGTCGTGTATTTCTTCCTGTCTGATCGTATTCAAGCCAATAGCTGTTGTCCCAGCAAAATTCATCTGATGTAGACTCCAAATCAGAATGAAATGCAAGTAAGAAATTATACCTGACAAAGAGCAGAAGATGATTAAGTGTAAGAGGGTTCCCTTCAGTTATAATAGGTAACTAGTAGTGTGCTATAACATGCCGAGAAATAGAGAAAGAGCACCTCAAGGGAATGGTCTGAACCTTAATTTTGAATTTTCCCAGGTTTTAATTCTTTACATTGAAATATCTCATTTTTTAAATTTTACAACTATGCATAATTAAAATAGATACCTGTTCCATTTTCAGAATTTCAGGTGTCTAAAATCACACATTTCATAAGCAGCAGTGGAAGAACCTGACTTCTGGATCGGTGCTCTTTCTATTAATGACAGTACCTTGTTGGATTTCGTTGACTTTGTGTTATATAGTGAGTTTAGTCCTGCTTCTATCTTTCAAGCCTTTGCCACAGCCCTTTCTGTAAGGCCCAGCCCCATCATCCTGCAAACTTAATTCTGTTGTATTCTCATTACTGTATTCCTGGAACAGGCTGTCCATATTTCTGTTGGTTTCTTTTACCTTATTTACTTGTTTGTTTTCGCACAGTGGTGCAGGGCTATAAATATAACCATATGGCCTGAACCCGTACTGAGTCAATGGGGAAAATTGTGTTTTTTTCCATGACCTTTAAATTTTTTATCAAAACGTTAAAATTTCTGATGCTTTCTTTTTTAAACATATTGGGAAATGAAGAAATAATAAACTAATACTGATTTATTATCCTGTAATTCAGAACATTAGAAACATTGAGAATCAAAGTATTTTATTTCTTTGTGAAAACTTACCAAAGGTAATTTGTGAACAGTGCTTTTCTTTTTCTTGTCATATACCCTAAATTACAGGGTGAGCGTTTTTCCTTATTTATCTCAACAAATAGTGATAATTCTATCTAAGTTTGGATCCCACTTCCCCTTGCCCTTTGGACTTTCAGTGATATGAAATATCTTCCAGGACTTCCTGGATTGAGTTTTTGTTTTTTAAAGATCTGTCCATTTTTATTTCCTCTCAATTTTTTATTTTTATTTTTTGCCACACTGTAGCATGTGGGATGGTATTTTCCTGACCAGGGATAGAACCTACACCCCCTGCATTGGATGTGTGGAGTCTTAACCACTGGACCGCCAGGGAAGTCCCAAGAAGTTTCTTGCCAGCATCACTTCCTTGGACATCTTCATCCTTCTTGTCACAGCCACTTTCATCATTTGTGAAAGTTCATCTTCTCTAAATAAGTTCTTCTCTCTAATAAGTTCATCTTCTCTAAATTCCTTTCTCTGCATATCTAGGGTCTCTCAAACAATAGAAATGTTGATATTTACATAGTCAGTTACTTCTATAACTCCATTTATGTTCACTTTGAATTTCACCTTCAGCACTGTCCCTTTTTGTTTCTTTGCTGCTCTCGTAACTTTTTGGCCAGTTACTCCTTACTCAAAATGGGTTTATCTTTGGGAGACAAGGAGACCACACAAGTACCTGCTTTGCTATCTCCATATGAACTGAGTAACTGATGCATAACAACAAGCCATCAGTACATTTGGAAAGAAGGGATGTGATTGGTCATTGATCATGCTGCATATTTATGATTTATATAGTGATTTTTGGACTGTCGGGCTAACAGCGAGTTTTGAATTTTATGCAGTTACTTGTAATTTATGCAGTAACTGAAATTCGCACCATGTTAGGAGTTTGGTGTTATTTAACTCAACTGTGCAACTGAAATTTGTATGTATCTGGACAGTGCAAAGTGAGAGCTACCTTGATCTATGCACTTGAGAGCATTAGTCTTACTTGTATGTCTGGAATTGTACTAGGGCATCAGGGGGAAAATTATTAATAAAGAAGGAAAAAAAGGATGTCTTTATAGGAAAGTGAGTTTTGTTTTTAATTTCTTATTGTTTGCACTGAGTTTTCATTGCTGCATGCAGGCTTTCTCTAGTTGCTGCAAGCAGGAGCTACTCTAGTTGTACATGGGCTTCTCATTTTGGTGGCTTCTCTGGTTGCGGAGCACAGGCTCTGGAGCACAGACTCAGTAGTTGTGGTGCCCAGGCTTAGCTGCCCCATCTTCCTGGACCAGGGATTGAACCTGTGTCCCCTGCATTGGCAGATGAATTGTTCACCACTGGACCACCAGGGAGGTCTGAAAGTGAGTTTTCTATTTCTGTTTTTTTAATAGATGAGTGAATGGATAGATGATTTCAGTATGTAATTTTATTTCTGCTCTGGAGTCTATAAAAGTAAATTGCTGTTCCTTACTTCCAGAAAGCTACATGTGAATTTGAAACCTTCTTTGCATCCCTTGACAGGCTGACCTGTGTGTCCCTCGATTGAATGAAGGGGACCAAGTGGTACTGATCAACGGTCGGGACATTGCAGAGCACACCCACGACCAGGTGGTCCTGCTGATCAAAGCGAGCTGTGAGAGACATTCTGGGGAGTTGGTCCTTCTAGTTCGTCCTAACGGTGGGTACTCTATGATTTACTGCATGTTTTTAATAATTCCCTCATGTTTATTACTAGACACAGCAGCTAGAGTGGACTTCTTAGAACTTGGTCACACCAGACTGACCTGTGGCTTCCATTCAGAGTGGTGGTTGTTTAGTCGCTAAGTCATGCCCAATTCTTTTGAGACCCCATGGACTGTAGCCCACCAGGCTCCTTTGTTCATGGGATTTTCTAGGCAAGAATATTGGAGTGGTTTGCCATTTCCTTCTCCAGGGGATCTTCCCAGCCCAGGAATCGAACCCACGTTTCCTGAATTGGTAGGTGGATTTTTTTTAACCACTGAGCCACCAGAGAACTGTTCACATGTAGAGTCAAATGCAAATTTTCAGCCACCTTGCCTGCCCCTCTGCCTTCCTCACTCTCTTGTTGTCTGTAATGGCCTTCTTGGTGGTCCTTCTGCTTAAAGCACTCCTCTTGACGTTTGTACAGTGTATACCTTCACATCGTTCAGGGCTCTGCTGAGATGTCAGCCTCAGGAAGTTCTCTCCAGACCACCATGACTGAAATTGCCTCTCTCACCCCCAAGGTGCTCAAGGAGTCCTAGGTACTCAGATATACTTGCTGTTCCACCTGTAGAAAACCAACAAGCTAGAGTTTAGTTTCCATGACAGCCTCAAGAATATCCTGCCATGTGTGGAGTGCTCAGTGGCTCCTGAAGCAGTTGATTCCCCCTGTGGACAGTGTGAAATTATTAATTGACCTAAAAGTCCATCTTCCTTCAATCCCAGTGTTTCTAGTGCTGTCTCTTTGTGCTATGCAGTATGCAGACTAAACATAATACAGATAAGTTCAATCCCTCATCAGTGTTTTGCAGTGAGTTTTACTAGAAGCTGTCCTTTTTTTTTCTTTTCCAGTTATACAATCCCAGGTCCTTCAACCTGTGTTCATAATGGCATAGTTTCAAGTTTCCTCAACATTAATCATTCTCCTCTGAGAAAAAATTCTTAAGTGCCTGTACTATCTAGTGTTAGACATATTCTTCTAGTTTTGTTCTGAACAGTTTATTGTTAATCATAGTTTTAGTCAGAAGAGTAATTATTGGTTAATGTCACATTGTTAGTTGCTGACTACATACCATAAGGAGCAAAATGTAATTAGAAATATCTACTCCCCTACACACCCATTTTGCCTCTTGGGTACAGACATTTTCATTTTATCTTCTCTACAGGCAGACCTTGGAGATATTGCAGTTTCAGTTCCAGACCATCACAATAAATATCACAGTAAATAAATAAAATACTACAGTAAAGCAAGTCACATATTTTTTTTATTTCTCAGTACATATAAAAGTTTTGTTGATACTATGCTGTAGTCTGTTAAGTATGTAATGTACATACCTTAATTTAAAAATACTTTATTGCTAAAAATTGCTATCATCATCTGAACCTTCAGGGAGTCATAATCTTTTTTGAAATACTAAATCAAAGATCATTGATCATAGAGCACTATAACAAATATAATAAAAACAAAAAGTTTGAAATTTTTTGGGAAAATTAGAAAAATATGAGAGACACAAAGTAACAAATGCTGCTTGAAAAGTGATACCAGTAGGCTTGCTCAACACAGAATTGCCATACACCTTCAATTTGTTTAAAAAAAAAAAAAAATTAGCTTTCTAGGAAAATTTAGAAGACTTCAACAGAATGTTACATTTTTGACTTTTAAAGGAACTCATTTATTTAGATTGGATATTTTTAGGCATTTTCTGTCACATAAAGCAACTTAATTTTCATACTAAGAGTTGTCTCTGAATTTGATTATTTTTTTCAATTTTCTCTTGATAACAGATCCTGGAGAACTTAATAATCATATTAGCTAATAATTCTTAAATGCTTTCCATAGACCTGGCTTTTCCATACCTTCTCATTTAATGTTTACAGCCATCCAGTGAGACAAGTGAATTAACATCGTATTATAGTTGAAGACATTTATTCACGAAGACGTTCATTACCTGCTTGCAAATTCATGACTAGTACAGAGAGAGAATATGAACAAAAGTCTATATAATGGAAAAGGCATGGTCATTTTGCAATTCCAAGTTACCCCATTTATACTTTAGGAGAGGAACCCACCTGGTACCTACTTCTTTTGGCAAATATCTTTCTAATACTGTTTTATCATTAAAATCTGGACCAGGATTCACTTTCAGTGCAGGTGTCATATCCATTTTTTTAAAAAAAATAATGTATAATCAAAAATTTAAATTATGTTTGTCAAAAATATCAGAAAAGGACTTCCCTGGTGGTCTACTGGTTAAGAGTCTGCCTGCCAGTGCAGGGGCCATGGGTTGAATCCCTGGTCCGAAAGATTCCACATGCTGCAGAGCAACTAAGCCCATGTGCCACAGCCACTGAGCCTGCGCTCTAGAGCCTGAGAGCTTAGAACTCATGCTCTGCAACGGGAGAAGCCACTGCAGTGAGAACCCTATGCACCACACCAGAGAGAGCCCACAGGCGTCAATGAAGACCCAGCACAGCCGTAATCAATTAATTAGTTAAAAATATCAGAAAATAAGAGCTTGTTTTTCCTGGTCTTTTCCTCTTTAAATCTTATTTCTTCTTAGACAAAACGCATTCATATCTTTTTGTCTTTGCATTCTTCATTTCAGAAATCTGTTCTTCTCAAAAATGCATTTGTATCTGAGCGGGAACAAAGCCTGTTAAAGGCAGGAGCTTGACTCTGTCCTTTAGAAGGTTCTGTCCTTCTTCAGCTCTGCTGCCCCCATGGGGGTCAGGATTCTGCAGGACCAAGGGTGCATGCAAGCCAGCACCTATGGCCTCTCCTTCCTTTCTAGACCACTTTTTTCAACTCTCAGTTCTCTGACCAAATAGCTCTGAGCCTGCTTCCTGGGTTTTTGTGGCCAGTTTTCCCAGGTCCGTTCTCCCAAGGGTTGGTGACAGGATATAGGCCAATAAGGTATCATAAGAAGCAGTTTCCACAGGAGTGTAGACTGAGCTTCTGTGTGGACTGAGATGTTGTTCATGGTATGTTTATAGGCCCCTGAATTACAGAGTGAAGCTGAGGGTGGAAAGAAGAGGAGGGCAGGCTGAGACTGGGCTAAGGATTACAGCCTAGAGTTTGGCTCTCCTCACTCCCATGACTATGAATTCTGGCCTAGAATTCTCCTTGGAAATTTGGTTTCCTGGGACTTCCCAGTGGTCCAGTGGTTAGAACGCCACACTCCAAGGCAGAAGAGGGCCTGGTTTCCATCCCTGGTCAGGGAACTAGATCCCAAGTGCCTTACTTGTGCAGCCAAATAAAGAAATATATTAAAAAATAAAAAAACTGGTCCTCTAAGTTGTTTAATAAATATGTCGAAAAACAACAATAGAACATATTTAGTGTAGCATTCTGTTCAGTTCATGTGTAACTCTTCCTGTCTACATGTGTGGTGGATAGGTCTCCATTGGTGCTGTTGCCCAAGATTCTACAGATTAAGGACAGATATGTTCAGAGCAGATCTTCTTGACATTCCTCTTTTTCTTACTGTCTCTGCAAGTTGCAGACATTTTCAGCAATAATGGCCAAGAACCCTTCTTTTCCCCAGAGGTACTTTTTCAACTCTACAACATTCTTGGCCCATATACAGTGACCCCAGACTCAGATCTGATGAGTGACAAATAAGTGAATATTTTTTTCACTTTAAATTAAATAATATCTGATAAATTCCTTTTGCCAGTTCATTAAGGTTTCCATATTGGTTTTGTGTTTGTAGCTGTGTATGATGTAGTGGAAGAAAAGCTAGAAAATGAGCCAGACTTCCAGTACATTCCTGAGAAAGCCCCTCTCGACAGTGTCCATCAGGATGACCACTCCCTGCGAGAGTCGATGATCCAGCTGGCTGAGGGCCTTATCACAGGAACAGTACTGACACAGTTTGATGTAAGTAACATGATATAGAAAAGGTGTTTGCCCATATTTTTTTATTAATTTCATGACTTCTTAACTGCCTAATCTAGTATCAGTTATAATGTATTAATAAAATATTACTGAGAAATATTGGCAAAAAGAGTTGTAAAGTGTAAAGTTTTAAAAATTACTCCCCAAATTCTAGCTGTGGTTTCACTAATAGGTATCAGTTTAAAAGAGGGAGAAAATATTTTATAGGTCTATGTCATCAAACAACATTTTTTTCTATAATTAAATAGCTGTTTTTATGAAAGGCTGCAGATGAAGATAGACTATTATAGACTTAAAAATCCTGAATTAAAGAATAGTTTTTGTGCCTTGTCATATTTAATCCTTCTCTAATTTTTTTCAACATAGTTAGCCATCATTAATATCTGTTGCTCTGGAGTATATGTTATAGATAAATGATGATAAAATATTTAGGGCACATCAGTTTTCCTTTTAAACACCTCTAAATGAACACTACCTAAATGGGAAGAAAAATCTAACAAAGAGTGGATATATGTTAAAAAAGAAATAAAGGAGTACCTTTAAATATAAAATAAATGAAATAAATATTTCCTATAGATTTGCTATTTAAAACTTCAGGTACTCTTTCTGTAAGCAAAATTGTTTTTACATGTTTTACCATTTTTCAAAATGTTTATAATTCAAATTAGAAATTTTGCAGAATTCAGCTTTGCAAACCTGGTTTAATACTTTACTAACCTAAGATACATCATTGTATAGATGAGGTATTCCAAGGTAAAAACCCATTTCTTGATAGCATAGAATCAAGTCTAAAAAAGTAAAAACTCTCGATGGCTTTCTGAACCTGTCTTGTACTTTCTTTTTTTAGCAACTATATCGGAAAAAGCCTGGAATGACAATGTGTTGTGCCAAATTACCTCAGAACATTTCCAAAAATAGATACAGAGATATTTCGCCTTGTAAGTATCTATTCTCTTTGTGTGTTAAGTTTAATCTTCTTAACATAACTTTATTAAAATATTCTTTCTTTTAAATTTTTTCAGATGATGCTACACGGGTCATTTTAAAGGGTAATGAAGACTATATCAATGCAAATTATATAAATGTAAGTTTTTTTTTTAATTATACCTTTGTCGTTTGTAATAAGAGGGGCTGATCTAAACTTTGAGGTTTGTTCTCGAATCCATAATTAATGAGGATCAACTTTACTTTGTACCTCTGATGAGGACTTTTTTTAAAAGTTGATTTGTTTCTTAATTGAAGGATAATTGCTTTACAGAATTTTGTTGTTTTCTGTCAAACCTCAACATGAATCAGCTGTAAGTATTATACATATGTCCCCTCCCTCTCGAACCTCCCTCCCATCTCTCTCCCCATCCCACCCCTCTAGGTTGATACAGAGCCCCTGTTTGAGATCCATGAGTCATACAGCAAGTTCCCATTGGCTATCTATTTTACATATGGTAATGTAAGTTTCCATGTTTCTCTCTCCATACATCTCACCCTCTTCTAATCCACTCCCCGTGTCCATAAATCTGTTCTCTATATCTCTTTCTTCAGAAATAAATTAATCGGTACCATCTTTCTAGATTTCATATATATGTGTTAGTATACGATGTTTATCTTTCTGTCTCTGACTTAATTTCACACTGTATAATAGACTGTAGGTTCATCCACTTCATTAGAACTGATTTGAATGTGATCCTTTTTATGGCTGAGTAATATTCCATTGTATATACGTACCACAGCTTCTTTGTCCAGTCATCTGTCGATGGACATATAGGTTGCTTCCATGTTCTAGCTATTGTAAATAGTGCTGCAGTGAATATTGGGGTACATGTGTCTTTTTCAGTTTTGGTTTCCTCAGGGTATATGCCTAGGAGTGGGATTGCTGGGTCACATGGTGGTTTTATTCCTAGAATTTTAAGGAATATCCATACCATCTTCCACTGTGGCTGTATCAATTTACATTCCCACCAACCGTGCAAGAGGGTTCCCTTTTCTCTGCACCCTCTCCAGCATTTATTATTTGTAGACTTTTTGATAATGACTGATTACAGAATAATGACCTATAGCTTGCAAGGAACATTACTTATTACATGGTGTGTGCACTGAAGAACCTTTCAAAAATCCCCCAAATTCTGAATTCCAATGCATATATGAACCCGTGGTTTCTGATAAAGGCTACATATGTGTATATGGTATTATCAAATTTTCTGATATTTCAATCTAGTAGGTAAAAAATGGTAATTTCTTACAGTTTGATTTGTACTTTTTGTGAATAATTTAAGTGCTTGTTGTTATTATTGTTCAAAGTGTTAACAACAGTATGGTGAGTGAGGTGAAAGTCAAAGTCGCTCAGTCATGTCTGACTCTTTGCGACCCCATGGATTATATACAGTCCATAAAACTTTCCAGGCCAGAAGACTGGAGTGGGTAGCCGTTCCCTTCTCCAGGGATGTTCCCAACCCAGAGATCGAATCCAAGTTTCCCACATTGGAGACAGATTCTTTACCAGCAGAGCCACCAGGGAAGCCCAGAAATAAACACATGGACCTTTTGAATTCAGTGTTTAAAATGTAATAGGATGATAGTTTATCTTCCCCAAATAGTTACAGTCTTAACTTCTGAAAATAATGAATTTAAAATACTTGCCAATCTTTTCATGTTATATGTATATTATATATAATTATATGCATATTACATAATATACAAACACATATGTAATATGAAAAATCTAAACTAAAGCAAATGGCAGAATTTTTGCTCCTCACAAAATTTACTAATAAGCTGTTTAGAGACATTTTTTTTCTTTTCCATTATGGTTTATTACAGGATATTGAATGTAGTTCCCTGTGTTAGATAGTAGAACCTTGTTGTTTATTTTTATATATAGTGTTTGTTTCCTATAGAGAGAAATATTTTTTATTTCTATACCAAGTCCCTGCCTGTGAAACAGGATTCTCTATATAGATGCTTTTAATTTCATAAGAGTACTTTGGAAAATATTTAAATTTCTGTTTCCACTAATTGAAAGATAAGTATATATAGCTACTGCACATTGCCAAGAAACTTCTTCAAATAAAATAGTTGATAGAGATTTGTTTTACTGACTCTGCAATTTATTGAGATTAATTCAGTTATCATTTAGTAGATGATTTTCCTATATTTGATCCTAAGAAAAAGTAATAATGCAAAGCAATTTTGGTTTTGTGTCTTTTTCTTTTTAGATGGAAATTCCTTCTTCTAGAATTATAAATCAGTACATTGCTTGTCAAGGGCCATTACCACACACTTGTACAGATTTTTGGCAGATGACTTGGGAACAAGGCTCCTCCATGGTTGTGATGTTGACCACACAGGTTGAACGTGGCAGAGTAAGTCATACTTGAATCTTACACATTGCTCAGACATTTTTCAAATTACGTTACATCTATAGTTAAAATATTCATATTGATTTACTCTCTTTTGTAATCTTTAAACTTCCTTTCTTATGGTGTCATGATTAAAATCATCATGGTTAAGTGCTTAAAACTGCAACTAACACATACTGTGTTAAAAGAAATGTGATGTTAGCTGTTATTATTTAAATGGACTGATAATATGTTTGAATAAGTGATTTGTATTTATAATGTGTGAAGAATTCATACAACTTAGCCATGAAATAACAATATCCCATTTAAAAATGGCCAAAGGATCTAAATAGATGATTCTCCAAAGAAGACATTCAAATGACCAATAAGATCATGAAAAGATACTCAGCATCATTAGTCGCCAAGGAAATGCAAGTGAAAGCTACAGTGAGATACTGCTTCATAGCTAGTTGGATAGCTAAAGTAAATATGACAGAAAATAATCAATGTTGGTAATGATGTGGAGACAGTGGAACCTACTGTCTTGCTGATGGATTTGGTAAATGATGCAACTACCTTGAAGACACCCTTCATTTCTTCAAGCGGCTAAACATTGTGACTGCAGCTCAGCAATTTCACTCATAGAAATACCCAAGAGAATTAAATACATGTCCACACAAAAACTGGTGCACAGATGTTCACAGCAGCGTTATTCTTAGTAGCCCATAGGTAGAAAGAAGCGAAATGTACCAGATAAAATATGGTGTAGTCATACAGTTGAATATTATTTAGCAGTAAGAAGGTATGAAAAGTGATACATGCTGCAACATGGATAAACCTAGAAAACATTATTCTAAGTAAACAAAGCCAGTCACCAAACACTGCCGGGGTCCAGCCCCGGCTGATCAAGGATATTCGAAGGAGAGACGGCTTAAGTGACCTATTCAAATGTTAATTAGAGATATAAAGAGTAATAGAATGAGGATAGCTCAGTAGGAAAATTCAGTGGATAAAAGAAGCTGAGTAGCTTGGTTTACACGGAAAATCAATATAACCCGTGACACCAGGTTAGCTCTGACCACGGAGGCCGCAGGCGCCCTCTCGAATAGCAGAAGGTGCCCCACCTTAGACACCTTCTCTAGTGGGTCTTAGAAGCCCAGGCAAATAAATGGTCGCAGAGGATATCCACGCTCCAGATGGAGACTCTGCTGGAAGTTAAGGAGTAAAATGACATGGGGAGACCAAGCGTTGGTGAGCAAGGCCCGTAGCTTTATTTTCAACAGGGGCTTTTATACCCTAAGTTACACATAGAGGATAATAGGGGATGCAAAGTCAGCAGTCTTTGATCCTTATCAAAAACCAGGGTTTCTTTCCTGCAAATTTATTGTATACAAATGGTTTAGGTGATTTACATCATCTTCTGGCCAGAAGGCTTATTAACATTTTATGACTCTTGACAAGGACTTATCAACAAAGACTTATTTTCTCTAAGAGTAATTATTTTAAGGTTTGGCGCCATCTTCCGAAGATAAAATTGCATTCATATAGGGCGGATGTGTAATGGGTTTACAACAAAGGAAAGAATTTATTACCTTAAGGGTCTAAAGTTACTAACACCAAGGCCACTACTTATTTTTTCTACATACCAACTTTATTAATTAATACACATTCATGGATACAATACAGGGGATGTGGAAACTTGGCAACAAACATTGGCTCATCAATGAAATCTTTTACTAGATTTTTTCTGACAGTTTCTAACTCTCTGAGAGGCTCTAAGCTATTTGAATATCTTAAGCTTCCCATGCCTCTGGAGGCTGGGAGACTGTAAACAATCGTATGCATAGCTGTAGGAGTCCGGGTAAACTTGTCAGGCGAGTTAGAGAGCCATCTGAGGGGTTTGGATTTAAACACTCCTAATTGCCCAGGAACTTTATTAATTGGAGCTGTAAGTTAACTCTTTGACAGAGAGAGCGAGATGGTGGTGGGGGACAGCCCCCAGTAAAGTCAGAGGTGAGAGCACAAAGCAATAAAGCAGGCAGACTCTGGTTTTTGGGGGGTAGATGCTCGAGAATATCCGAGGGGACTCCTGAGGCTCGAGCCCGCCTTTGCGTATGCCGAGCCTCCTTCCTCATGACCTTTGTCACGAGTGGAATGTCTCTCGCGGGCTCCCGGCAAAACACAACATATTTTATGGTTCAATTATATGTGATGTCCAAAGTAGGCCACAGGGGACAGAAAGTAGAGCAGTGGTTGCCCAGGTCTGGGATGGAAGGAGACAGGTGGCTTAGAGGAGTTGCATGGTCGTTACCGATGGATGTGGGCCTTCCTCTGGGAGTAATGAATATGTTCTAAAAGTGATTGTGGTGAGGGTTACACAGCTCTGTGGATATTCTAAAAATGATAGAGTAGTGTGTTTTAAATGGCTGAATAGAATGTAACAGAATTGTATGTCATTAAATCTTATTTTTTTAATCCTAATTTATGAAAGTAAATGGATTGCATTTCCCATTTTAGTTGAAGAGTCTTTCTTACTATTAAATCTAAGAAATATAGCGATTAGTATACCATTTGCCACCCTCATAGTAATAATTACTTAAGGTTGGAAGCTTGTTGTAAACAAGATATTTGAAGTTTCGAAATATATCCAAACAGACTCTTATTACAAAGAGAAGAAATGACCAAAAAAAAATGTTGCTTGTTGACAGATCTCTGTGAAGGGTATATGTTCAGTTCAGTTCAGTCGCTCAGACATGTCCGACTCTCTGTGACTCCATAGACTGCAGCAGGCCAGGCCTCTTCCAACTTGCGGAGATTACTCAGACTCATGTCCATTCAGTCAGTGATGCCATCCAACCATCTCATCCTGTCGTTCCCTTCTCCTCCCACCTTCAGTCTTTCCCAGCATCAGGGTCTTTTCCAATGAGTCAACTCTTCGCACTAGGTGGACAAAGTATTGGAGTTTCAGCTTCAACATCAGTCCTTCCAATGAATATTCAGGACTGATTTCCTTTAGGATTGACTGGTTGGATCTCCTTGTAGTCCAGGGGACTCTCAAGAGTCTTCTCCAACACCACGGTTCAAAAGCATCATTCTTCAGCGCTCAGCTTTCTTTATAGTCCAACTCTCACATCCATACACGACTGCTTGACTAGATGGACCTTTGTTGGCAAAGTAATGTCTCTGCTTTTTAATATGCTCTCTAGGTTGGTCATAACTTTTCTCTCAAGGAGTAAGTGTCTTTTAATTTCATGGCTGCAGTCACCATCTGCAGTGATTTTGGAGCCCCGAAAAATAAAGTCTGCCACTGTTTCCGCTATTTCTCCATCTATTTGCCATGAAGTGATGGGACCGGATGCTGTGATCTTAGTTTTCTGAATGTTGAGCTTTAAACCAACTTCTTCACTTCCCTCTTTCACTTTCATCAGAGGCTCTTTAGTTCTTTTTCACTTTCTGCCATAAGGATGGTGCCATCTGCAAATCTGAGGTTATTGATATTTCTCCCTGCAATCTTGATTCCAGCTTGCGCTTCTTCCAGCCCAGCGTTTCTCATGATGTACTCTGCATATAAGTTAAATAAGCAGGGTGACAATATACAGCCTTGACGTACTCCTTTTCCTATTTGGAACCAGTCTGTTGTTCCATGTCTAGTTCTAACTGTTGCTTCCTGACCTGCATACAGATTTCTTAAGAGGCAGGTCAGGTGGTCTGGTATTCCCATATCTTTCAGAATTTTCCACAGTTTATTGTCATCCACACAATCAAAGGTTTTGGCATAGTCAATAAAGCAGAAATAGATGTTTTTCTGGAACTCCCTTGCTTTTTCGATGATCCAGCGAATGTTGGCAATTTGATCTCTGGTTCCTCTGCCTTTTCCAAAACCAGCTTAAACATCTGGAATTTCGCGGTTCACGTATTATTGAAGCCTGGCTTGGAGAATTTTGAGCATTACTTTACTAGTGTGTGAGATGAGTGAAATTGAAGGGTATATGAGAATTCATTAAATTATTTTTGTCACATTTCTTTAAGCTTGAAAGTTCTTAAAAATTAAAATATTAAAAAAATTGGAGAACCTAAATTATGTCTATTTCTAAAATTTATTGATACCAGGTTAAGTGTCACCAGTATTGGCCGGAACCCACAGGAAGTTCATCCTACGGCTGCTACCAAGTCACCTGCCACTCAGAAGAGGGGAACACTGCATATGTCTTCAGGAAGATGACACTGTTCAACCAGGAGGTAGGGGAACCGGGGGGCCTACTGATTAGAGCTGTTATGTTTAAGGTAAAGGCTTTGAAGATGAAAATGTTTTTAATCTTGAGTCCTAGTTATTAGGAAATACAAAAAATTATTGAACTATTTGCTTCATTAGGATACACTGGAATCTTATAAAATATGTTCTCTTAGTATAATATTTCCAATTTCTGTAGCTAAGTATGAATGATCAGTAAAAAAATAATTGAGTAAATAATACTTATTACTATTAATATTTTCCCTATTCATAAAAATCATACCAGGGTGTTAATTATACATCTCTTTCTCCAAGTAATATCAGTAAGGTATTGAAGTACATCTCCAATGGAAATGGAGATGGAAATGGAAATAACAACAGACAGCTATTAGATTATTCCCCCTTTTTAATGAGCATTCTTGCCTTGAGGACTCCATGAACAGTATGAAAAGGCAAAAAGGTATGATACTGAAAGATGAACTCACCAGGTCGGTAGGTGCCCATTATGCTACTAGAAAAGAGCAGAGAAATAGCTCCAGAAGGAATGAAGAGACTGAGCTAAAGTGATAAAAACACCCAGTTGTGGGTGCATCTGGTGGTGAAGGTAAAGTCTGATGCTATAAAGAATAATACTGCATAGAAACCTAGAATGTTAGGTCCATGAATCAAGGTAAATTAAAAGTGGACAAAGTGGTCAAACTAGAGATGGCAAGAGTGAACATCGACATCTTAGGAATCAGTGAACTAAAATGGACTGGAATGGATGAATTAAATTCAGATGACCATTATATCTACTACCGTGGGGAAGAATCCCTTAGAAGAAATGAAGTCGCTCTCATAGTCAACAAAAGAGTACAAACTGCAGTACTTGGGTGCAGTCGCAAAAGCAACAGAAGGATCTCTGTTCATTTCCAGGGCAAACCATTCAGTTTGGCAAACCATCACAGTAACCCAAGTCTGTGCCCCAACCACTAATGCCAAGGAAACTGAGGTAAAATGGTTCTATGAAGACCTACAAGACCTTGTAGGACTAACACCAAAAAAAAAGATATCTTTTCATCATAGGGGATTGGACTGCAAAAGTAGGAAGTCAAGAGATACCTTGAGTAACAGGCAGGTTTGGCCTTGGAGTACAAAATGAATCAGGGCAAAGGCTAACAGAGTTTTGCCAAGAGAATGCACTGGTCATAGCAAACACCCTCTTCCAACAACACAAGAGATGGCTCTGCATGTGGACATCACCAGATGGTCAATACTAGAATCAGACTGATTATATTCTTTGCAACCGAAGATGGGAAAGCTGTATACAGTCAGCAAAAACAAGACCGGGAGCTGACTGTGGCTCAGATCATGAACACCTTATTGCAAATTTCAGACTTAAATTGAAGAAAGTAGGGAAATGACTGGACCATTCAAGTATGACCTAAATCAAATCCCTTATGATTATACAGTGGAAGTGACAAATAGATTCAAGGGATCAGATCTTACAGAGTTCCTGAAGAACTATGGAGCGAGGTTTGTCACATTGTACAGGAGGTGGTGATCAAAACCATCCCCAATAAGAAGAAATGCAAAAAGGCAAAGTGGTTGTCTGACGAGGCCTTACAAATAGCTGAGAAAAGAAGAGACATGAAAGGCAAAGGAGGAAAGGAAACATATACTCATCTGAATGCAGAGTTCCAAAGAATATTAAGGAGAGATAAGAAAGTCTTCCTAAGTGAACGATGCCTAGAAATAGAGGAAAACAATAGAATGAGAAAGAGTAGAGATCTCTGTAAAAAAATTATAGATACAAAGGGAACATTTCATACAAAGATGGGCACAATAAAGGACAGAAACGGTATGGTCCTAACAGAAGCAGAAGATAAGAAGATGTGACAAGGATACACAGAAGAACTATACAAAAAAGATCTTAATGACCCAGATAACCACGATGGTGTGATTACTCACCTAGAGCCAGACATCTTAGAATGTGAACTCAAGTGGGCATTAGGAAGCATCACTATGAATAGAGCTAATAGTGGTGATGGAATTCCAGCTGAGCTATTTCAAATCCTAAAAGCTAATGCTGTTAAAGTGCTGCACTCAATATGCCAGCAAATTTGGGAAAGTCAGCAGTGGCTACAGGACTGGAAAAGGTCAGTTTTCATCCCAGTTCCAAAGAAGGGCAATGTCAAAGAAGGATTAAACTGCCACACGATTGCACTCATTTCATATGTTAGCAAAGTAAAGCTCAAAATTCTCCAAGCTAGCTTCAACAGTATATGAACTGAGAACTTCCAGGTGTTCAAGTTGGATTTAGAAAAGGTGGAGGAACCAGAAATCAAATTGCTAACATCTGTTGGATCATATAAAAAGCAACAGAATTCCAGAAGAACATCTACTTCTGCTTCATTGACTATCCTAAAACCTTTGACTGTGTGGGTCACAACAAACTGGAAAGTTCTTCAAGAGATGGGAATACCAGACCACCTTACCTGCCTTCTGAGAAACCTGTATGCAAGTCAAGAAGCAACAGTTAGGACTGAACATGGAACAACAGACTAGTTCAGAATTGGAAAAGGAGTATGTCAGGGCTATGTATTGTTTTCTTGCTTATTTAACTTATATGCAGAGTACATCATGTTAAATGCCGGGCTAAGTGAAATGCAAGCTGAAATCAAGATTGCTAGGAGAAATCAATAACCTCAGATATGCAGATGACACAGATGACACCACCCTTATGGCAGAAAGTGAAGAGGAACTAAAGAGCCTCTTGATGAAGGTGAGATAAGAGAGTGAAAACACTGGCTTAAAACTCAACATTCAAAAAACTAAGATCATGGCATCCGGTCCCATCACTTCATGGCAGATAGATGGGGAAACAGTGGAAACAGTGGCAGACTTTTTTGGGGGGGGCTCCAAAATCACTGCAGATGGTGACTGCAGCCAGAAAACTAAAAGATGCTTACTCCTTGGAAGAAAAGCTATGACAAACCTAAACAGCGTATTAAAAAGCTGAGACATTACTTAGCCTACAAAGATCTATGTCATCAAAGTTACGATTTTTCCAGTAGTTGTGTATGGATGTGAAAGTTGGACCATAAAGAATGCTGAGGGCCAAAGACTTGATGCTTTTGAACTGTCATGTTGGAGAAGACTCTTCAGAGTCTCTTGGACAGCAAGGAGATCCAACCAGTCAATCCTAAAGGAAATCAATCCTGAATATTCATTGGAAGGACTGATGCTACAGCTGAAGCTCCAATACTTTGGTCACCTGATACAAAGAGCCAACTCATTGGAAAAAACCCTGATGCTGAGAAAGATTGAAGGCAGGTGGAGAAGGGGACAACAGAGGACTAGATGGTTGGATGGTATCCCTGAATCAATGGACATGAGTTTGAGCAAGATCTGGGATTTAGTGAAGGACAGGGAGACCTGTCGTGCTACAGTCCATGGGGTCACAAAGAGTGACTGAACATGAAATGAGTGGAGAAGATCAGTTTCACAATCTCCTCATTATTTAGGAGGGTAAGATTGTAGGCAGGACACTGTAACATCAGACAGATTGCTGCTATTGTTTAGTCAGTAAGTCATCTTCACCTCTTTTGTGACCCCATGGACTGTAGCCTGACAGGCTCCTCTGTCCATGGGATTTCTCAGACAAGGATACTGGAGTGGGTGTCTTTACAGCTTTTTAATTGTTAGTTTTCCTTACCTGCTCCCTGAGTCCCTCCATTTGGCTTCCAGATTAAAGCCAGAAGTGCAAACTGATGAATAAATGCCAGCTCAGTAACCCAACTGGAAGATGTATGTGGAGGCAGAATCTGCTTGTCTTGTCAGGCTGCCAGTGCCTACACCCGCCATGTTGGGGCTAAGGGGCTGTAGGAAGAAAGGAGTGATTGCTGGAGAAGAGCCAACATCACAGGCATCCACAGTGAAGCCTTCGGAGATGAGACCACATCTCCCCTAACTCCACTCACACACCACTTCTAACGCACCCCGTCCCTGAAAGTGACCAGAAGAGTCCAGTGAGATGGGACCTTGCGGACTAGAAAGGAAGGGAGCTAGAAGTTTTGCTAATGTATACTGCAGGAATCTGGCACTGAATAAAACTGAAGTTACAAGAAAGTACAGTTTCAAAACCTTATGGGCTGGAGATACTATCAGAATGAATTTTGGGTTTGGGCATGTGTGCTTGTTTGTATGTAACAAAGCAAGCCAAGAAGCTGTTTTTTTCATTTTTGAGCCAAATATAATTGGGAAAATTAATTTGCTGCCATAAATACATATGTACATGGATGGATAGATGGACAAACAGATAAACACTTCCCCAAAACTTAATAAAGTATGACTTTAATTATCCTTCTTGCAGATTACTGGTACCATTAAGTTCTTTTGTTAACAATAATAGTCAAAGGTATTCTGTATTAGATGCCTTTAATTATCTGTAACATTAGTTCCCAGACTAAATTGAGGTCTCTCTGGGAATTCTTTTTTCTTAAGTACCTTTACATTCATGTTCTTTGGAAGTTCATCCAATGTAAGTGACAGTAACCAGATTTCACAGTGTTGGAATCTGACTATGAGTATATGATTCCAAACAGCTGTGATTGGGTGATTTGCAGGTCCTTGAAATGAATCAGTTGTAACGTAAGACTATCCCTTTTAGGTGTAGATGTTGTTTCATTTTTCAGTTGAAGAAAATGAGACCATGAAATACTGTCTTAACTGGCGAAATTGAGATTTGAACTAAGATGTATACATTCAATACCTTACTTTCTCCATTATACCAATGGAGAAATTGATTCCCAAGGAAGAATTAAATATTGATTTGATTTTGTGTTTTATGGTCTCCAGTTTTTAATCTGCATTTACTTTGAGATTTTATTTTCTTGGTGTCCATAATTTCACTTGTTCTTATCAGGATTAGCCCAACTTCGTTCATTAAAAAAAATTTTTTTTAACCTTTTTTGCTCACCTAGTTTTTATTTTGTTTTAAACATTTCTCTGGAATCTTAATCTATTTTTGTCTGTTTACCTGATTATCATCCTAAAAATATAAATATAGAAATTTAGTTATAAGAAGAGTGATAATCCAGGTGACTGATTCTTAAATGGATACAGCTGTTTCTATAAAGTGGTTTCTTCCCTTTTCCTTAAACTTTTGAGTTTTATTGAATTTATACATTACTTTTGGGGCATAACGAAAGTAGTTTCTTTTGCTTCTAAAATTAAAATGACATGAATGTTTACATATATTTTAAGGATTATTTCTAAGTCAGTTGCATAATCTTTCATTTATACGTAGAAAAACGAGAGTCGTCCACTCACTCAAATCCAGTACATAGCCTGGCCCGACCACGGAGTCCCTGACGATTCAAGCGACTTCCTGGATTTTGTTTGCCACGTACGAAATAAGAGGGCTGGCAAGGAAGAACCTATAGTTGTTCATTGCAGGTATTTTATTTTCTGTCTTTTATGATTGAGTAACTGACTAGATTCCGTTTGAGCCACCAGGGAAGCCCCGAAGGGAGTGGCAACCCATTGCAGTATTCCTGTCTGGGAAACCCCACCAGAGAGAGGAGCCTGGTGGGCTCTGACCCCTGTGGAGTCGCAAAGAGTTGGACACTACTGAATGACGTAGTGATTAAATAGGTCATTTTTTAAAGGGAATATGTACTCTATTTTGCCCTTAAGTTGTGATTGTCACTCTGGTAAATTAGAACTCAAAGCTGTGTTCTGAAGGTAGAAAGCAAAGAATATGACTTAACATACAATTGGCAGAAACTTTATCATAAAAAGTAAAAATAATACTAGTTCTTAGAAGTTTATCTTTTTCATAGTCAAACATTTCTGAAATTGGGTTATGTCTTAAATTTAATGGTATTATAGATTTGAGAAATAACAATATTGTAAGAATTAGATTGTATCATAAGGTTTGGATTTCCCCCTCCAGCAAGGTACTCCATCCTGGCCCCTCCTAAGACCTTTGATTGGCATTTCACATCCTTGGAGTCAGTTCAGTTCAGTTCAATTCAGTTGCCCAGTCATGTCTGACTCTTTACAACCCCATGGGCTGCAGCACACCAGGCTTCCCTGTCCATCACTAACTCCTGGAGCTTACCCATACTCATCATGTCCATTGAGTCGGTGATGACTCCACCCAATACTACCTCAGGATGTGCCACTTCCAGGAGCTCCAAGTGAGCAGTAGTGGACACCCTCCTTCCTTTCATATTCAGGCGCCCATCTGCCCTCAAGGGACTGAAATCAGTGACTCCAGCCTCACTGCCACAGACCCAGAGATTAGGAGCCAGGAAATATTTTCTCCTTCTCCTTGTTACTTCTGTTATTAAGTGATTTGATTCAGAGGATGTATTAAGGTATCTCTTTATCCTTATACTTTCCAGCACTTTTTAAGGGTAGACTTTCACATCCATTAAAACAGATTTTAGCCTAGTTATTTGAGAGGCAGATGACAGGAATGGTGGGCACATTTGGCTGTTGGATATCCTTAGTTCTCAGTAGCTGCAGAATGCTTCACAAAGTTGTTCTTAACCACCTCAGTGGTAAAGTTTAATGAAAATTAAATTTGGCTTTAAAAACTAATTTTTTTAGTGTTTTAGTTGTCTTTTTTGCTTTTGTTAATGATTTATTATTGTAATTCTCTTATTTTGCATTTTAAAGCTATTATGTCACTAATCTTCTATTTGTTAGAAGTTCAGATTTTAAAAACTGAAATGTAACACTTTTAAAGTTGTATATTTGCAACTAACAGTGGGGGAGAGGTGGTTATAAACCATTTAATCTGTATTAAGTGAAATTTTTTTTTTTTTTCAAAATAGTTTACAGTTGCTTTGCCACTTTTGTTAAAATATTAAAATCAAATTGTTCTTCTACTGTAATATGATTCAGTTCTCTAAGTTTCTGCACAAAAGGCATAAGGAGTTTAACAGAACAGTATCAGTAAGACTTTGCCCCATATTTATCCTTTTTAGTGCTGGGATTGGAAGAACTGGGGTTCTTATTACTATGGAAACAGCCATGTGTCTCATTGAATGCAATCAGCCAGTTTATCCACTAGATATTGTGAGAACAATGAGAGATCAGCGAGCCATGATGATCCAAACTCCTGTAAGTACTACATAGCTCATGTGTAAGTGTATATTCTCAATGTCATGGTTTTTTGTTATCAGTGTATGTTCCAAACTATACTTTTCTCTTTTTAATTCTCTTCCAGGAGGTAATAACTCTAGCTTAGGGATTGGCAGATACTGTCCATGAGCCAAACCTGGCCTGCCACTTGTGTTTATAAATAAAGTTTTATTGGAATCAGCCACAGCTATGTATTTACATATTATCTATGGCTGCTTTCACATTACAGTAGCAGAGCTGAAAGGTTGCAGCAGGCCACCATGTGATTGCAAAACCAAAAATGTTTGCTATCTGGTTTTTTATAGAAAATGTTTGCCGACACTACCCTCGCTTGCTAGTTTTTGACTGCTTCAACAGGTGCAGAGGAGCAACTTATCCTGTGTTACTTAGTCAAATGGAATGCTGAGAACCATAGTGTCCCTAGACTGGAGAATCTTGATAGACTGCTTTCTGTGAAACAGCTATGGGGAAATTGCCTCTCTTTTTTCCATAAGAACTTAAATTGCAACAGCAAAAATCATAGAAATTAAGCTATTAACTTACTGTTAATATTAAGTTAAGCTATTAACTTACTGTATTTTATAATGACTCTGAATTATGTTCCAAGAATCAAAAGAAGAATCATGAAAATTTAAAGTTAAGATTATTTTTTATATTAAGCCATTGTGGAATGTTTGCATTGTTGGCGGCATTAAGGTTACTCAAGTGAACTGACGTATGTGGTCTAATAAATGCCTGCTATATTATTAGCATTTAATTATAGAGAATTTCACACTTACACAAAAATAGACAATGTAATGTACTGAACACTGTGTTGCGTACTCAGCCCTGGCATTGGCCATCACGTTTCCTTTATACGGCTACCTACTCTCCTCATATTTGAAGCAAACCCTGGATACCATATCATTTTGTCTATATGTATTTCAGTATGTTTCTCTAAAATATAAGGAGTGTTTTTCCTTCTAAACAAAACCGTAATACCATTATCACACCAAATTATAATTAACAATAATTCTCTAATATTAGCAATAGCCAGTATTCAGATTTCCAGTTGTTTCATATTAATCATGTCTTCTCAAATTTTAGAATAGCTTTATATAATTCACGTACCATAAAATTCACCTTTATAACAAATGTGCAGTTCACTGGTTTGTAGTATATCATGGTGTTTGGCAACCATCATTGCTATCTAGTTTTAGCTCATTTTCTTCACTCCAAAAAAGGTTCCCTGTACCCATTTTTCCTAGTATCTTCCCCAGCCTTCCCCAACCTAGTCCTAGGCAACTATTAATCTGCTTTCTATTTCCATCGGTTTGCCTATTCTGGACCATTCATGTGAATGGAATCCTATAATTTGATCTTTTATAATTGGCTTCTTTTAGTTAGCATAACATTAAAAGGATATACATTCTGTAGTATAATCAGTACTTCATTCCTTTTTCACTGAATAGATACATGTTCTTTTGGATTGTTTCCACTTTTTCACTATTGTGAATAATGATACCATAAGCATTTGTATATATGTTTTTGTGTGGAAATGTTTTCATTTCTCTTGGGTATATACTCAGGAGAGAAATTGCTAGGTAATGTGAGGAACTGTTTAAAGCAGATGTTACCATTTTGCAGTCCCCTGGCAGAATGTGAGCGTTCCATTTTCTCCACATCATTGTCATTGCTTGTCATTATCTTTTTTTTATTTTAGCCATCCTGTTAAATATAGAGTGGTATCTTATTGTGGTTTTGATTTTCATTTCTGTAATAAGTAATGATTCATGTGGTCATTTATCTGTGTATCTTTGTTCAAGAAATATCCAAGTCTTTTGCCTGTTCTGCAATTTGGGTTTTTATCATTGAATTGTTAAGAGTTCTTTATATTTTCTAAATAAAGTCTCTTATAGATCTGTGATTTGCAAGTGTATTATACTGATCTTTCACTTTCTTGATTAATTTGAAGCACAAATTTTTAAAATTTTGATTAAGTCCAGTTTTCTTTTTAATCACGTATACTTTTGGTGTCATAGCTAAGAAATCACAGCCTAATTTAAAGTCACAAATATTTATCCCTCCCTTTTCTTCCAAGAGTTTTATAGTTTAGGTCTCACATGTCTGATACATTTTGAGTTAATATTTACATATGGTTTGAGGTAGCGTTCTAACTTGATTCTTCTCTGTATGGACCTCCAGTTGTCTCAGCCCCATTTGTTGAAAAAACTATTCTTTCCTCATGAATTGTTTCTGGGTCCCTTGTCAAAAATCAGTTGACCACAAATACAAGTGTTTATTTCTGGAGTTTCAGTTGTAGTCTGTTGATTTTTATGTCTGTTCTTATGTTAATACCACACTGTCTTGAATACTAAACATTTATAATAAATTTTGAAGTCAGGAAATCTGTATCTTGCAACTTTGTTTTTTTCAAGACTGTTTTGGCTGTTCTAGGTCCCTTGCATTTCCATATGAGCATTAGAAACAGTTTGTCCTCTCTTCAAAAAAAGCAAGATAGGGATTGCATTAAATGTATAGGTCATTTTACAGAGTGTTGCCATTTAATAATAATCCATGTTCAAAAGCGTGAACACAAAATGTCTTTCCATTTATTTATGTTTTCACTGATTTTCTTCAGCAGTATTTTGTAGTTTTCAAAGTGCAAATCTTGTACTTCTTTTTGTTAAATGTATTCTTAAGTTTTTTTTAATCTTTTTGGTCATATTGTAAGTGGACTTGTCTTCTTAATTTTGTTTTAGGATTATGCATTGCTTAAATATAGAAATAAGCTGGTTTTGAATATAGACCATGTAGCCTGCAGCCTTGCTGAAATCACTTATTAACTCAATTTTTTATATGTGTGAAAGTAGATTCCTTAAGATTCTCTCTCTATAAAATTGTGTCATTTGCAAATATAGTTTAGTTCTTCCTTTCCAATATAGGTATGGTTTTCTTTTTATCTCATTTCATATCTTCTCTTCATCTTGCCCAAGTGCCCCAGCAAGAACCTCCAGTATAGTGTTAAGTAGAAGTGATGAAACTAGACATCCTTGTCTTGTTCCTGGCCTTAGAAGACAGCTTTCTGTTTTCTACCACTAAGTATCATGTTAGCCATAGATTTTCATTAATGCTTTTTTATCAAATTGAGAAGGTGCCCTCACACTAGTTTATTGAGTGGTCTCATGACAAAAGGGTGTTCAGTTTTGTCAAATGCTTTTTCTGTATCTGTCGAGATGATCATGTGGTTTGTGTCTTACTCTATTAATAGAGTGTATTAGATTGATTAATTTTTGAGTGTTAAACTTACCTTGCATTCCTGAGCTAAATCTTACTTAGACATGGTATATAATTCTCTTTATGTGTTGCTTGACTTGATTTGCTGGTATTTTCTTGAGGTTTTTATATCCATATCCATACATAATAGATTATTTTTAATTGTTGTAAAATACAGAACACAAAATTTACCATCTTGACCATTTTTAAATGTACAATTCAGTAGTGTTAAGTATATTCACACTGTTGTATAACCAATCATTAAAACTTCTTCATCTTGAAAAACTAAAACTCTGTACCCATTAAACTATGACTCTCCATTTTCCTCTCTTCCGGTCCCTTGGCAGCCATCATTCTGTTTTCTGTTTCTGTGAATCAGACTGCTCTGGATATATCATATACATGGAATCGTACATATATGATTTTGCGATTGGTTTATTTCACTGAGCATAATATCCTCAAGGCTCATCCATGTTGTGTGGCAGAATTTCCTGTCTTTTTAAAGCTGAAAAATACTTCATAGTATGTGTATACCACATTTTGCTTATCCTTTTATCCGTTATTGGACATTTATTTTCACCTTTTGTTGTTGTTCAGTTGCTAAGTCATGTCCAACTTGTGTGACCCCGTGGATTGCAGCACGCCAGGCTCCCCTGTCCTTCACTATCTCCCAGAATTCGCTCAAACTCATGTCTGTTGAGTTAGTGATGGTACTTTTAGGTTTTGTTGACTAATGTTGCTGTGAGCATGAATGTCTCATGAGTGTGAGCATGAGTGTCTTTTAGACACTGCTTTCAATCTTTTAAGATATATACTCAGAAGTCAAATTGCTGGATCATGTCATACATAATAAGTTTTTGATTTTGTTCTTACAGTTTGTGTAAAGCCAAGATTCAAATGTGGTCCACATATTTTGATTGGTCTTTGTCTCCTAAACCTCTTTTAATCTGTATCTTCTTCCTACCTCTCTCTCTTTTTTTTTTTTTTGTGGCTGCACTGGGTCTTTGTTGCTTTTGTGCAGGCTTTCTATATTTGTGGCGAGCTGGGGCTACTCTTTGGTGCAGCGAATGAGCTTCTCATTGCAGTGACTTCTCCTTGTTGCGGAGCACAGGCTTTAGGCGCTCTGCCTTCAGTAGTTGCAGCACGTGGGCTCTGGAGTGCAGGCTCAGTAGTTGTGGTGCACTGACTTAGTTGCTCCACATGTGAAATCTTCCTGGACCAGGGATCAAACACATGTTCTCTGCATTGACAGGAGGATTCTTATCTACTGCGCCACCAGAGAAGTCCAATCTCTCTTCTTTATCTTGCAGTTTATTTGATGAGCAAACCAGGATGTTTGTGCTGCATGTTTTCCCATAGTCTAGGTTTTGCTGGTTGCGTTCTGGTGGGAACAAGGTGGTGGTATCTGTCTTATCTGGTAAATGGATCTGTAGCCTATAGCACCTTCGTGGTGTTATGTTCTTCCTTCGAGAGGCACATGATGTGTCTGCCTTCCTTTTGTGATGGTAGCAGCCTTGAGTGATCAGTGTCTGCATCATTTATCCATTTGGCTTGCAAAATGATGATATTCTATTATTCCTTTTTTTATTTATTAGTTGGAATACTTCTTTAAAAGAGTTGGAATACTTCTTTAAAACTTCTCATCTGCTGTTTGGTTAACTGGTGATACAGTCTGCATAGGAAAGGCAAGATAAATACTTGATGCTTTCCCTTTACTTACAAGTTTTTAATGTAATGAATTGGTTCATTGGCCTCTCCCAGTGGCGACCACTTACTTTTGTTTGTTTTGGTATTGTTTTGAATTCATGTATTTAAACTTATGTGTGATATGCTTCAACCCATTGCAATTATTTTTCTTAAATATGCATAATTTTTTCCATTTTTGGTTCCTAGGAGACTGTTCATTCTAGCTCCTGAGCCTTTATGTTAAGAGCTAGTGACTTTGATAGCTTATTGCTATCAGTATAGATGTCCTGCTTGTACATTTCTTGTCCCAGACTTAGCATTAGTAATTTCTCCATTAAGTTCTGGTCCTTTTTATTGGGGAATTATTTTAGGGACCACCTTCTGAGGGATTTTTATTGCTGTTGGCTAAGTGTCAGTATGTGTCTCTGAAAATCTTCGGTTGCCAGAAGAGGGAAAACAAACTTATCACGAGTTAACACTGGTGCTTCCGCTACAGATTCAGACCACAGTGTTTTCACTTACCATTTTCTACTTAACATCTTTGTCCCTTTTTTTTCCTTCTTTAACAAGAGTGCAGGTTCTCCATGGTACTGGAAATGGAAGATGTAGCATGTCACAAGTACTCATTTGTTTTATTACACAATACCCAACAAAGTCTCAGAATAACAAAGCTAACACCGATTACCAAAGAGAATTTTTAGTTCTTTTCCACAGTTATTTTGTTTTGGAATATATATTCTACAAAAGATATATAGTCAAATTACTGTTTCAAAGTCCTTTGAAATAGCTCCTTTCTGTGTGGTTATGCCATCAACTAGATACACACATGGATATGTTACGTATTTTCAGTTTATAGAGGCTTTTAAAATTCATGTTCTAATTATGGAATATCTTTACATGATTCCAAAGTGAAATTTATGAAAGAAGGAAGTATATTCAATAAAGTCTAATCTCTCTCTCTCTCCTTCACCCTGTTGAGTCCTTTCCTTAGAGCAAGCCATAATGATTTATCCTTCCTTCTCTGTTTTCTTACACGTTGAGTTAGGTACATATTTATATCCCTGTCCCGTTTCTCTTATAAAGATAATATATGCACTTTTCTCTGTCTTGCCTTTTTTTACTTAGCAAAATATCCTGGAATCATTCTGTAATATTCCATAGACTTTTTTCCTTTTCTCTCCATTTCATAGTACCCACTTTGAGAATGTACCTGATTACAGACCCAGCCCTTTACTGATGACAATTTGAATTGCTTCTACTTTTTTGTTTTTATAAATCTGCAGTGAATAGCCTCATTTATGAATAAATATTTTCAGTTTCTTTTTCTAGTTTATCTTTTGGATAGAGACCTAGAAGTGGGATTGCTGGGTCAATAGATACATTAATGTAATTTTGTTAGATACTGCCAGGTGTTCACCCATAAGGCTTGTAGTATTGTACATTCCTATTAGCAATGTATGAGTGAGTTTAGCCAACAAAATATGTTGTCAAACTTTTTTTGCCAGTCTTAGTGAAAAATTATGTATCCGTGCAGTTTTACTTTGTATTTCTTGTATAAGCAAGCCAGGTGAGATGTTGGTCTTTTTTGTTTGTTTATTTTCTAGTCTTTCTGATCAAGTCTGTTTTTTATATTTTATTTTTCAGAGTCAATACAGATTTGTATGTGAAGCTATCTTGAAAGTTTATGAAGAAGGATTTGTTAAACCTTTAACGACATCATCAAATAAATAAGAAAGCAAAGGTCTGGGAAATGTATTGGAAATTGCTTTCCATTATAGTCACTGTGCCATAACACTGCTCACAGGAAATGGTATCTAAACAGACGAAAAAGAAGAAGAATTAACAAAAACTGAAAACTTCAGCACTGTTGCACTTTATGTTTTAAAGAAAAAGTCACTCTCTCAAAATCTATAATTCATGTGTTTGAAGACTATTTCATTCTTTGCTCCAAACAAATAGTGAATAACTGAGTATGTTCAGGGTAATTTATGACATCTTGTGGTGGTGCCATGCCGTCCCCTTCTGGTAGAATTGCCACAAACAAGGCTCAGAATTCTCAGCATCTCTGTTGTATACCTGTATCTTGAAAGCAAAAAGCATTCAACATCAGGAGTCAGCTCTGGTGTCTCCCAGTGATTCGTGTTCTTACTATACTGATGACCAGATGTTACTTTTTAAATGTTAGCAATATCATTCTCAATATTAGCCAATACACTGCCTATGGATGCAGCACATCTTCCCCTACACTCCCCCCATAGAGACCTGCTGTTTGGAAGAAGAAAGTGGAATTTGCTTTTCCCAGGAAATGCTGCACATTGTCCATTTACCAGCATCTTATAGAAAGTATAAATATGAATCTACAAATTTTCTTGAATTTAACAATGTAACTTAACATTTGTCATAAGGTTGGCTTATTCCAAATCATGTGATTTCACATACTTGATGTAAAGGAATGCATGCATTGTGTCTTAACCCCTTAAGTGCCTTGCGACGTCTTTGTATGTCTAATGAAAAGGCACTCCTTTGACCCTACTAGGAGGTATGTATGTATATTGTACATTTACAGTTTTATGCATTTTGAATCAGTTCACCATTTTTAAAATGGCTTCTCGTATTGAGAGTTATGCAGTCAAAGGAGGGTAATGAAATTCTGTTTCTTACTCAATTCCTGTATTTTGCCACAAGAAGCCAAGATAATTTGTGACCTACTGAGTGAGTGCTCTGCTGCTATGGAATTATTCAAAACCTGCACATTCCTTTCCTGAGGGACAGGGGTTACAGTTTAGCAGCTGAAGTTAAAAGATGCTTTATTCTTCAAATATCATATTTATTTTACCCCTACCTTTAGAAATGGCACCTAATATACACTTTGAAGTTAAACATATGAATAAGCTAAAGTTAAAGCAGCTAATTGTGACTTGTTTCTATCACTAACTAAATTATCCCTTTTTAGCATTCATTTCAGTTCTTGTTAAGCTTTGTTCACACTGGTCTGTTGATTGGGATACTACAAACAAGGAATATAACATTATTGAGTTATTTCTAAATGTAATCCCTCAACAGCTAAGATGAGGACTTTCTTGTCATTTTGTGTACAACTACTCCAATTTATATATACTTATTAAGTTATAAGCATGTTAATATGGAGAGTTTTGATTGTCCAGCCTGATGGAGGACCTGATAAGAGTGTGTATATTATCCTCTTCAGGTTTTTTCGTTGTTTTTTTCTTTTTAAGTCCTCAGAGAGATAGAACTTTAAAATTATCCAGTTTTAATATAAGTGGGAATTTTCTTGGCTATTGAAATGTTACATTACAAAATTACTTTATATGGATTATGGTTAAAATAGATTCATTTACCAGTGGTTTCTGAATATTTCTGTATAGTCTTGATAAAATTTACAGTTGAATGGTAGATATTTTGGAACGTCATTTAGTGTGAGCGGGAAAATGTACATTTTTAAATTTTTGGCATAATCTAAATGATGTTATTTCAAATGTTAAAAATCCATAATAGTAAATCTTATGAAGTTAAGTCCTAAACGTTAATAGCCAAAATACCAAATACATTGTTGTATTAAAATATTTCACTTTTTTTTAAAAGAGAAAAGTAAGCATAACCTTTATGTCAAAGTGAAATTCTTGTATCTGTTTCTGAATTTCACAGTCAAGACAGTATAAGATAGTAAATAGCCACACAGTCTTATTTGAACATTCCATTCTCTGCCAACAGATAGGTGTGATTTAGACTGCTGTATGACATCATGGTAAGGTGAAATGTGAAAAAGTAAAATGTTGGGAGTCTACATAATTAGTAACTGTTTTGGCAGTAGTTTTTTACCTGAATTAAAAAGAAAACCTATCCTAACTGTATGGGCAGAATATGACAACCATGGACAAAAAGGTAAAGTTGTATAGATGTAAGCAGATCGTGGTGTCATGTTTTTTGACTTAGGGTTACATTTACACTTTGGAAAGTAACTAATCATTTATTGACAATAAGCACTGCTGCCTTTGTAAATCATTAATGCCAGTTTTTAAATGATAATATATTAAAAATTTTAAATTACCTTTAAATTTCTCATATATGAATTTTTCTTCTGGGAGCTACACCCTGTCAGTATTTTTATGTACAGAAAATATCCTTTTTCAAAGACATATTTATTAGTAACTTAAACTTAAATTATCCCTACAGCTTTTTAAAGTAAACATTGCTAATTATGATTCCCTGTTCACCTAACAAATAAGAGTTTATGCCTGATATTTTTTGGCCACGCCTTGGGATCTTTGTTCCCCAACCAAGGATCGAACCCATGTGCATGGCAGTGAAAGAGCCAATTCCTAACCACTGGACTTCCAGGGGACTCCCTGCCTGGGAATGTTTTTGATCTGTTCATAAATCTAAGTAGAGTTCTAGGAATAATCGCAGTTTTTGTACACTTAGTAGTTCTAGGTTCCATTCATATCAATGTAATAATGTGTGACAAAAATGCCAAATTCCTTGTATCTAAACTACTCCCCTCTCCAGCAGCCAACCCTGCCTCCCCCAAACAACCCACACGTGCAAGAAATCAATGTTGCTATTCTCACAACTGGAAATAGGTCCTGGTGAATCAAAGGACTTTTGTAAATGCTAAGAATGTTTGTAAAAAACCTTGCCTCTGATGGTTTTACCACGTTCTTTGAAGGTGTTGTGTTGACCATCTGACTTGTGTCAGCACTGTGTACACAGGTTGAGGAATATTCTGGAATAGACTGCATTCATAAGAAGAACACTTAGTATTTATTAAATCAGTGCATAATTCAAAATAAAGGCAGAGTAAATAGCATAAGAATTCACTTCCTTTGTACAGCCTGCTGGCACAAGTAGGAGGGCGGAAAGGGTTGACCATGTTGATTAAGAGTAAAGAGAAAATTTATATATAAAAACTGACTTCGAGTGTATAAAAATATTTTAAGCCATTATGACAGCTGCTTGAAGATTTCAAGTACTAGTATATACACATAGAGATGTTTTATGCGATTATGCATTTGTGTATTTCACCAAGGCTGATACAAACAGGGGTAAAGGATTATGTTAACTATGGGAGTTGTTTATAATCTGTTGGCAGGTGATTAGCCAGGTCTAATCAGCTATTTGAACAAAAGTCTCCCGTCTCCACTAGATGTACCACAACCTGAGAGCTGAAAGAAACTTGAAAGATTTTATCAAGGCTCACCTTCTATTACTATAGGTAACTTGTGAATATCATAAATTCTTGTGAAGTTTATAGTCTATTTCAGCTCAAGAATTATACTCAGGCAGTATTTTTACTTAATTTAGAAAACAAGTAGGCTTTAAAAAGCAATCTAATTAGGGCTCCACTCTGTCTGCTTGTCATGCTTCCCTGACTAAACAATAGCTTTTGTCAAGTATTTGGGCTGATGTACATGCAGTGTGAAAACATTTGAAAAAGCAAATTAGAAGACTGATTTTTTAAAAGCACTTGAAACATAGAACGAAGATTTCGAATGTATGTCCACTTAAATAATTTATGTTCATAATGTGAACATGTAGAATTAAAGCATTTATATTTGTTTTATAATCTTAAATCAGGAAGGAAGAAGGAAATAAGGATTTTTAACAATGTTCTGTGTAATATCTGTGTTTTGAATATTTAAAGATATTCTGATGGTAAGGTTGCCAAAGTAGTTTGAATTCATAAAAATTATTTATACCACAATAATGTGGGATATGTTTACACCTCTTTTATTTTGTAGTAATTATTTTGTAGTTCTGATCAATTTGCATTTAAGTCATTTACATTAAGGAAAATATTTGTTAGAACAAATACCTTTTAATAATACAAGAGAAAGATAAATTGTGCCACAACTTCTGTATGTAAACGACCACATCAACAAAGTAACTGCTTTATATTAATATAGCTTATTGGTTCTCATGTGTGCTTCAGCTAGCCAACTACAGTTTCTGCAACCATTTTTTTTCCTGGTATTTCCTCTAAGTAAAATACCTATGTTTTAAAACCCATTGGATTAATTTTATCAAGTATCAGAATTACTGATCTGTTGGCAAAGTTTTATTGGTGTCTCAGTGTGATCACAACACAGCTTGTAGCAACTGTTTTATAAAGTTTTTAGAGAATTGTATAGCTCCAAAGGAATTTGTATAATAGCAAAATTTATTTGAGGGCTAACTGCTATTAGGCAACTTCAGCAATTTTACAGAGAGCTCATGAAGTTAATCTCAAAATTGTACTTTTGGGGATTAACTTACTTTACAATATCTACAACTATTTTCAACACATTTTACTATACATAGACTTCATTTTTCTCAGTAGCAATTCCTACAGTAAGCCTTACAATGTTATCAAAAACAATCCCTATTTCAGTGAGAAATGACACATTTTATTTTTATAATCTGGGTGAAATTATTGTGGGTAGACACCAAATAGTTATTTTTGTTCCCATATCTAAATTTGCTGCTACTTATTTGTATGCTTTTTCTACAGTTTATTGTTGATTTCTAAAGTTTGGTGGTTATTGTTATCTTTATTGTCGTAATCTAAGCTGATTGGGCAGCCAGGGGTACTGGGGTACAGTCCATCAATGCTGACTAGGCAGGGTTCAGTGAATAAATAAGTAAACCAGTTTTTGTTTGTTTTGTTTTTTTAATTTACAAAGTGAAAGGTATTAGCAATATTGCAAGTTTAAGACTATAGTTTTAGGAAGAGGTTCTAATGTGTTCCTAAAACCAGTACAAGAATGAAAATGTTTGAAAGCCTTGTTTTGCTCATAGAAAGTTTCAGTTAAACACTGTAGAATTTTCCTACCTATTGTGTAAATGATATAGAAAATATTTTTCTATGGACAAAAGATTGAAACTGTTAACTTCTTTTGCTTTGTTCTTTAAAAAGGAAAAAAAATAATATTTGTATGTCTTTCATGCTGTAAAGAAATGAATGTATCTTTCAAATGTTACTAGAATTAAGACTTGATCTTAAGGGTAAGGATACGCTTTGTTTTAAAAAAAAGTTAGCAAGGAATTGAAAAGGAAAGAGTGTTTCCCATTTCATTATACAAAATGCAATTTTAGAAGAAAATGTCACTTTATTTATAAACAATGATCATTATTGAAGCATATTTCAATATTTCAAATACCTTCTTTTTCACTTTGCTTTGTGTTAGCTCTAGAATAGAAATTTTCACAAAAAATGTGTGCATACTGTTTTTAAGTATAAGATGATTAAATTGTAGACCTCTGGTTTGGGGGAGTGTGTGTGTGAGGGTAAGCATTCTGCTGCATGTGTTTACTGTGAAGGAGAGTTCTCAGGCTCCGTCCCTGTCTCAGCCGCAGATGAGGACAGCTGTCTGGAGTATGTGACTTCGGTGAAGCCAGAAAAGTGTGGCTAACACTCACCACAGTAAATCAGTGCAAAGGCCCTGACAGATAGTTTGTTTTTTATTCTCAGTATTTTGGACAGGTAAAACCACTGAGCCCAACTCTGACCTATAGCAGTGGTGTCTTACATGGCTGAGGGTTTATTAATTTAGCTGAACAGAAGACAAAAAAAGCTCTACATTTTAAACCAACAGGTATGATTAATTTGTTCAACAATTTCTTTGAAAGGTAGTATTTATTATTCATCATGCACTGAGCTTGACTCAGCGGGGCCTTTATTATTTGGGCTCCTACTTCCATTTCTCCAAGGTAAAAAAGGTTTTTAAACTTCCATTTATCGTAGTCTTTATGATGTAATATTTTCCTTCATTAATTTTTGTTATAGTTGTTAAAAGATTAATATCAGGCCCCCTCAACCCTGAGAGTTTCCAAAATTTAGCAGATAATCTGATAATCTTAACTAAAATGTCACATTGCTGCATGAAATTATCACCGTAAAATCATTAAGGAGACTCAGCCCTACAATCTTAGGCTAAAATAGGTTCTGATTTGTTTTCCCTAAATTCACTGTAGGCATGCTTGAACCCATTTTACCTGTTACTAAAAGAAGCTTCTTCATTTCTATTCCTGAATTGTGTTCCAGTTTTTTGCCAACCCTTCAGCTAGTTGACAAGATTACTCAAGCTTCCTAGTATCCAATAGAGTAGGTCATATTTCATTGCTGAAATTGATTTTTTGAATTTCAAATAGCACTTTATTTCAAGCTTACTACTGACTTAATTTATACATTTAAAGATAAAATTTATCCTAGAGTCTTGTAAATATGGAAACATATAACATTAGCACGTAGAGCTCATTGGATTAGACCCACGTTTAAATGCTTTACAATGATCCCTTGATCGTTTGATATTTAAAAGGTAACTTGTGTGATTTTAGCTTTGCCACTCTTCTGTAATTTATTTGGTACAATAAAGGCTACCCAGTTGACAGTCTTGCTGTACTCTGAGTTCTCTCAGCTAGCTTCAGCCACATTTGGCTCACTAAAATCATTCTGCTTTGCATTTTTGTACATTACATAATGAACACCTGGAATCCATTTGTTTTGTTTTGAGTTGTACTTAGGTGATAAGTCAGTGCTTCACCACCAGTAAGTTGAAAGGGGCAAAGTTCTGACACTTTGTATACATGTTGAAGGGCAAGATTTAAGAGACTAAAAGTTTACATTAAGCTGTTTTCCTTTTCTGTCGTTAGAGTATTAGTGCTGTTAGAGTATTAGTGCTTAGGCAAATAAAAACTGTCCAGCCTGGTGTTCCAACAGCATCAGGATGTTGCAATTACATCCCATATTGTAATCTTTTCAAATAAGAAAAGCTAGTCTTTATTTTCTACAGTGTAGGCTTAATTTTTAGGACAGATAGTATATGATAGACTCATCAGTGATATTTTTAAGTAGTAGTTTTAAAAATAGTATTTCTATGTAGAGACTGTTTCAATTTGGAATTTTTTTTCTTGTCACAGGTGCTATATGTAAATATGAAGGGCAAAAAGTCACCTAGTTAAAAGTCTAGTTAATTTTCTAATTAGATTATGATTTTACATTGTTTGCTGCCATTTCACGTTTGGTTGTACTGAACTAGTAGCTAAATGGGATTAGCCCCTTAACTTTTTAAATTCTCTTCCCCTATTTCACAAAAATACCTCTTTCCCTATGGTTTTCCGTAATTAGGAGACAAAGAATCATATAGTTCATTTAAAATCTGTGAACTTGAATTTGGTCAACACTGGGTTATTTGAAATCATCACTATGCATTCTGTGCATTTGTCACTGCAGCTTACTGTGTGCTTGAAAGACCTTGTGGATTTGTCTTAATTTCCTTGAAAAATTAGAATTCCTGCAATGAATTTTATGTACTAACAGCAAACAGGATAAAAATGTTGGTTTGCATTGAAACTGTTTAACCCTGAAAGCAATTTTATGTGAAATGCAGTCATTATACGTATTTTCTTGGCCACGATTCATTTTGACTGAGAAGTAGTTGTTCAGGTTCAACATGAAAAAAACTCTAGCTGTGACTTTAAATTGTTCAATTGCAAAATAAAGATGTGCTTTAGTAATTTAAATATAAGAGT
This sequence comes from Bison bison bison, assembly GCF_000754665.1. Classification (NCBI taxonomy): domain Eukaryota; kingdom Metazoa; phylum Chordata; class Mammalia; order Artiodactyla; family Bovidae; genus Bison; species Bison bison. The sequence continues at coordinate 5,846,077 of NW_011495032.1, forward strand.
TTTAAAGACTATTTTATGGGAGTTTTCATTGTTGGGCTTTTCAAACAATGGTTATTTTCATTATTGGGTGATCATAGACTAGGATAATGCTAAATGCAAATTTTATTTCTAGAATTACTGATGTAGTGGTTGTATTTGCGGGTGAGTGGGTGAGTCAGGAACTAAAAGGGGTTTAGAAGATTAAACCATGTCTGGTGAGACGCTCCTTCTTCACTGGCCACTGCTGGATTCCTCTCTTCTCCCAGCATTAGCCTCTCTGCTCTGGTATTCCTACCATAACACCTTGTCAGTCAAGGTAAATGACCTTTTTTTATGTGTCTGAAGTCCACTTGCCTCATATCTTCCCTAAGTACATTTAGGTATGCCATTTCTCATCTATAAAAAATTTTCTTGGAGAAAATTAACATTTAATTTTATCTAGAAATAAAGTGAAAGTGTTAGTTGCTCAGTCGTGTCTGACTCTGTGACCCCATGGACTGTAGCCCACCAGGCTCCTCTGTCCATGGTATTCTCCAGGCAAGAATACTGGAGTGGGGCTAGTCATTCCTTTCACCAGGGAACCTTCCTGATCCAGGGTTTTCCACATTGCAGGCAGATTCTTTACCATCTGTGCCACCGGGACAAAAGTAAATGCCATGCCTCTGTTCTTACATGCATGATACTAAAGCTTCAAATAGTATAATGAGGACCCATGAGGAGTTATGAAAGCCTCTGTCCCATACCTTTGCCAGGGGATCTTCCCAATGAAGGGATCTAACCCGAGTCTCCTGCATTGCAGGTAGATTCTTTACCACTGAGCCACTGGGGAAGCCTGCCCCTAAGAATAGTCCCCCTCAAATCAATGACAGCCTCTTAATTTCTTGTCTTCTAGCGGAAAATATTGCACAAGTATTTGTGTGTACATGTACATTTTGTTAAGGCTGAAGGAATTGTACAATATATTCTGCAGCTTTTTCATCTTTAAAACATTTCCATATCAACACACTCAGGTCTACTTCATTCTTTTTAATCACTGCCTTGACCTCCATCATACAGATGGATATGCTATAGTTTAATTTCTTGATTTGTTTGCAGTTTATACTGTATGAACAGTGCTGCAGTGAACATCTTCAGGCAAGTATTTTCATTAAAGATTTGCAAGTCTATGCATAAGGTAAGTTTCTAGCAGTAGGGTTGTTAAGCCATTGGGCACCTGCATTTTTAAATGTTAATAATTGCTCTCAGAGAAGATTTTTTTAGCTTATGCTTCCACCAAACTTAGGAAAATATCCGTTTCCCCACATTCTAGTTAAGACTGATACCAAGCAATTTATTTGCTCATCTCATACATGAATTATTATCTTATTGTGACCTACAGTTCACTCATAAAGAGGTTGAATAGATCTTTATATCTTTATTGATCTCTTTATTTCTTGTTCTCCAAATTCTATATTGATATCCTTTGCTCACTTTTATATTAGGTTGTTTAATGTTTGTTTATATGAGATGTTGGAAATTAATTAGTCATTTGACAGTCATATGTTGCAAAATGTTTTTTCTTATGGTGTTCTTTGACTTTATTTGGGTCTGGGGAGGACATGATATTTTTAATAACTTTTATAAACAAATGTATTAATCTGTTCCTTTATAAATTCTGAATTGCATATACTTGCACAAAGCTTGCTCTAATTCCTACTAATATTCTCTGTGATGGAAGCTTTCTTAACTAGCATCCAAATACCCTACTCAGTGTACTAGCACTCTGCTTTCTGCTCATGTTCTCCCCTTGCCACCACTGACTGCTCTCAGCTATGTGAGAGCTCTGCTAATTCTACCAATTCTGTTGGAAGCTTACTAAAATCAGTTCTATTTGCTAACCTACATATGCAAATATATTTATCTATATTATATCATTTAGAATTACCTGTTACCTAAACCAATGAAATGTGCGTGTGAAAAGGGGTAGCATTTTTCGAAAAGCTTCTTAAAGGTGTCACTGAAACTTTGTGAAAGCCTGAAAATTACTAAAAATTGGTATGAGCAAGACAGTTAGACTCAGGAAGCAATAGTTAGAACTAGACATGGAACAACAGACTGGTTCCAAATAGGAAAAGGAGTATGTCAAGGCTGTATATTGTCACCCTGCTTATTTAACTTATATGCAGAGTATATCATGAGAAACGCTGAGCTGGAAGAAGCACAAGCTGGAATCAAAATTGCCGGGAGAAATATCAATAACCTCAGATATGCAGATGACACCACCCTTATGGCAGAAAGTGAAGAAGAACTAAAGAGCCTCTTGATGAAAGTGAAAGAAGAGAGTGAAAAAGTTGGCTTAAAGCTCAGCATTCAGAAAACGAAGATCATGGCATCCAGTCCCATC
>NW_011495032.1:5848583-5858374 GCF_000754665.1 Bison bison bison
CCAGTAGTCATGTATGGATGTGAGAGTTGGACTCTAAAGAAAGCTGAGCACCGAAGAATTGATGCTTTTGAACTGTGGTGTTGGAGAAGACTCTGGAGAGTCCCTTGGACTGCAAGGAGATCCAATCAGTCCATCCTAAAGGAGATCAGTCCTGGGTGTTCATTGGAAGGACTGATGTTGAAGCTGAAACTCCAATACTTTGGGCACCTGATGGGAAGAGCTGACTCATTTGAAAAGACCCTGATGCTGGGAAAGATTGAGGGCAGGAGGAGAAGGGGATGACAGAGGATGAGGTGGTTCGATGACATCACCAAATGAATGGACATGGGTTTGGGTAGACTCCGGCAGTTGGTGATGGACAGGGAGGCCTGGTGTGCGGCAGTCCATGGGGTCGCAAAGAGTCGGACACAACTGAGCAACTGAACTGGAATTGGAACAGAAAAAAAGATGATATACTTGGGGTCTGTTTTTTGCAACAAAAACTAAGGGATTATAACTAGGTTCAAACATTAACATGTTCTCAGAGCTGGGCCTGCACATAGCACTGTGCACATAAGTAGACTTCAAGATTCACAGAAATGTATCAGAACTTTTCAAAGCCCCCTCTAGACACCTTATGGAAATGGCAGCTGACTCCAGTATTCTTGCCTGGGAAGTCCCATGGATAGAGGAGCCTGGCAGGCTAGAGTCCATGTGGTCGCAAAGAGTCAGACAAAATTGAGCAACTAACATTTATTTAACTGGACATCTTATTCCCAGCTTTTCATTTTGAGCCATGAGTTAGGTCAAATAAAGTAACAGTTCTCTGAGGACAGGGTTTGAAGGAACTCTGACTCTGTTCTGCTCCCACCAGGGCCCTTTCGCTGCTGGTTTTAAGGCTGCAAAGGAACTGGGGAGAGAAGATGAGACTCAGGCCAGTCAAAATGCCATAAAACTCACTGCTCTTACCAAAATTCAGCTCTTTTTCTTGAATAAACACCTCTGGATTGTTGCAAAGCTTTGGTTAACATCCAGAGTTTTAAAAGGTTAATTCTGACCATGTTTTATTGTTTGGTGTTTGCTGTTCTGAAGGAGAGGATTTTCCAAGGTTCTTAACACTGCCAGTTTCATGGACTCTGCTACTAAGTCACTTCAGTCGTGTCCGACCCTGTGCGACCTCATAGACGGCAGCCCACCAGGCTCTCCCGTCCCTGGTATTCTCCAGGCAAGAACACTGGAGTGGGTTGCCATTTCCTTCTCCAATGCATGAAAGTGAAAACTGAAAGTGAAGTCGCTCAGTCGTGTCCGACTTTTAGCGACTCCATGGACTGCAGCCTACCAGGCTCCTCCGTCCATGGGATTTTCCAGGCAAGAGTGCTGGAGTGGGGTGCCATTGCCTTCTCCTTCATGGACTCTATTTAGCCCATTACTTTCAGACTCCTTGTTTTTCAACACATTCACCGACCATGTTCTGGTTGACTCTCGTCTGTTGCCAGGAATGGAATCCATCCTTTGAGAATAAAGATTTGCTATCACTGAGAAAACCTAGAAGCCTATGAAGTGGTTACTGCCTAAATAGCCAGCTTCACTTCCCAATACCCTCCCACTGCTTTCTCTGGGATTAACTGTGCTAAGAATGAGGTTCAGTGCCCCTAAAAGGCACATCTCCCACCTTTGTATTTGATCCTCAGAGCTATATTTGAGGATCTCCATTTTACAGGTGAGGAAATTAAAACACAGTTTATTCTTTGGAAGTTAAGTAGCTAGTGAATGGAGGTGTCTGATTCTACAGCCAAAGTTAATATTCTCTGAGAAATTATTTTTTAAAAAATAGTACCAATTTATATGTTTGAAGTTGTTTGAACAATCACTGTCATAACTTTAACCTGACCTCACGTTCTAAATCAGTGTTTGGAAAATAAGCATTTAAAATGGATGATTCTCTTTTTTTCCTCCAAAATTAAACTTTTTTTTTTTTTACAAATTGGAGTTTAGTTGCTTTACAATGTTTTGTTAGTTTCTGTGCGTGCGTGCTCAGTCACTTCAATTGTGTCTGATGCTCTGAGACCTTATGGATTGTAGCCTTCCAGGCTCCTCTTGTCCATGGGATTCTCCAGGCAAGAATACTGGAGTGGGTTGCCCTACCTTCCTCCAGGGGAACTTTCTGACCCAGGGATTGAACCCGTGTCTCCTGTATTGCAGGCAGTTTCTTTACTGCTGAGCTACCAGGGAAGTCCCTCTACTAGTTTCTGCTGAACTGCAAACTAAATCAGCCATATGTGTATATATAGCCCCCTCTTTGTCACGATAGCATTGCATGGAGTTCCCTGTGGTCTATAGTAGGTTCTCATTAGTTATCCATTTTAAACACAGTATCAACAGTGTAAATATGTCAGTCCCAGTCCTAATCTCCCAATTCATCCCACCCCTTCTTTCCTTCCTTGTTCTCTACATCTGTGTCTCTATTTCTGCTTTGCATATAGGTTCATCTGTACTACTTTCTAGATTCTAAATTTATGTGTTAATGTACAATAATTTGTGTTTCTCAATTCTCCTTTCAAAGGAATTTTAAGGTTTGGTTTACGTAAAATTAAATGAAATCCTCTTATGTATTGAAATAGGTATAGCATCACTGATTTTAAGATCTGAAAGAGACCTCAGGAAGTATGTGTCTTAGTCACCTCATTTTATAGATAACCGACACCAGGAAAGACAGGTGCTTGTCCTTGTGAATTCAGGGCAGCATGGTCCTGTGTGACAAAATCTCCAGGTGACTCAGGTGCACAGTAACTTCTAGAAGCTCTGTGCCTTGGGTCCACCCCTCTTCTCTCAGTCTCATCCTGGTTTCACCACTAGGCAAATCTGATGGGAAAATGCTTTCACTTCCGCCTCTCTGTTACTCAATATTGTGAACTTGCCTGGAGCCATCCAGGGTTTTCTGAATTTTTTTCCCTAACAATAAACAAGGCGTGTCTACCACCAGATCAGCAGTGTTCTGTTCCAGATAATTCTGAACAAAATGATGCATGAAATATGGATTCATGGAATATGAATGCTCAGGTTTATTGCCCTGAATCTCCAAAAGTATGGAAAAGCCTGACTTTGTGCTTTGGAGGAAGAAGTGATTTGACTTCAGTTTATTTTGCATGTCCCATCTCTGCACAGCTCTACCCCAACTCTCCCCATTCTTTTAAGGTGTCCTTCATTTAGCCTGTGTGGCTAATACTTTAGTATAAATTAGTTTAAGATCTTACTCCTGCCAGGAATACTTGGAAAGAGAGGAAGGGTGAACTTGCAGACATGAGATTCTGGCTCAGGAAAGACTTAGCTGAGTAAAGGCAGCCACGCAAGTGCATGAACCCAGGTCCAGGCTACAGACCCTGCTGCACTCCTGACCCCACCTCTGCCACTGGCAGTGCATAAGTACCTTTGTTCCTTGGACAGTAACATTTACATTATATGTAGTGTTGTGTGCTTCTGAAAACATTTTCAGATAAGTTATTTTATGCCAGTCTCATAACTGCCCTGTTAGGAAGGTGGTATCATCCTCATTTTACAGACTTAAAAGTTATTTTGGATCTTTTAGCTTCTGAATTGAAGTCTAGACTCTGCTGTATGCTAATGAAACTCTTAGTGGTATTTCCTGATGAGTTTTTGTGTTCTGTTTTTTTACTTAGGTGCATATTTGACTAGTTAGTGCTCCTCTGATCCAGTGTTTGGAAAACAAACTCTTCCTGATTTCCACTGTCCAGTCAATCCTAAAGAAATCAGCCCTGAATATTCACTGGAAGGACTGATGTTGAAGCTGAAGTTCCAATAATTTGGCCACCTGATGTGAAGAGCTGACTCACTGGAAAAGACCTTGATGCTCAGAAAAATGAAGGCAGGAGGAGAAGGGGACGACAGAGGATGAGATGGTTGTATGGTATCAACAACTCAATGGACATGAATTTGAGCAAGCTCTGGGAGATAGTGAAGGACAGGGAAGCCTGGCGTGCTGCAGTCCATGGGGTCCCAAAGAGTTGGACACGACTGAGTGAACAATGAACAACAAAAGGGTCTTTTCTTTCTTTCTTTCTTCCTCTCTTTCTCTTTTCTTCCTTTTTTTCATGGCTTAAAATAGCAACAGATATTTATTACTGCTCATAGTTTCTGTGGGACAGGAGGTAGGTTGTTCTGACTCAGTCACAGATACATATTGGTGGGGCCTTGTCACAGGAATGCTTGAGGGGCTGGAGCATGGCCCCCCTACATGACTGGCAAGTGGGTGCTGGCTGTTGGAGGGGGGTCCTCAGTTCCTCTCCATCCAGGTGGCTACCTACGGCTTCTTGAGTATCTTCACATGGTGGCTGCTGGCCTCCAGAGTGAACAATTCAAGAGTCAAGGCAGACAGTGCCATTTATTGGAAGTCACACTGACTTCTGAATTGTTCTACTAATCACCAAGGGTCTTTTCACAATGGAGGCTTTTGGAAGGCAGGGCCCCTTTAGCCTCCAATAAGACTGACTCTCATTCTGGAATTCTCTCTGCTCTGGATGCCTCAGCATGAATGGCCCCACCAGTGTGAACCAGTTCAGCCAAATTGAGAAAGTAAGGAGCTTGGAAATCAGGACAAAAGGAGAGGATTTTGTAGACTTGGGACATTTCCTCATTATTTAAAGGGCTGTGATGTGAAAGAGCAACTATCTTCTTGTGGGCAAAGGCGGATTTACCATGAAGATCATCAGGTTTAAGCTTTAGGGCTCCTGACTTGTATGGGCCCCTTCCAAGACCCTAATTCTCATTTTAAACCTTTAAATTTGTCTTATTTCACTTAAGCCACCCCCCCACCCCACCCCAACTGTATGGTTTTCAGAACTAACAAAACTGGATCCACTCCTTTCTATGGCTCCAGAGAGAAAACCAGGACCTAAAATACTGGAGGAAATCTAGAGTAAGGATGTTCATTAACTAGAGGAAAAATCTTTCCATGGCCAGGACCATTCCACCAAAAGTGGGTTATTCTAGTCGGCACTTTCAACACCTTGCCCACAGTCATTCTTCCTAATAACACCCTGTCTTTCCTGCTAATAGATCTTTGACTTTTTAAAGAAGCTGATAATGAGCCCTTAATCTCAGAGACAGCAGGATCTCACCTAAACCCCAAGTGTGAATTTTAATTGGTGTAAACCAGTGATGGTATCCCTTTCTCCTGCTATTTCAGGCAGTTAATCCCATTCAATGAGACAGGGTGTGTTGGGACGTCCTTCCCTGAATTAAAGACACAGCTTTACTAGGAATTCCGTAGTGGTCCAGTGGTTAAGACTCAACACTTTTACTTCTGTGGACCTGAGAGTTCAGGAAACTAAGATTCTGCAAACTATACGGTGCAACGCCACTCGGCCCCCACAACCCCTGCCAAAAAAAAAAGACAAGGCTACAGGAAGAGGAGATATTTTCCCCGTTCCCTTTCATTTCTGAAACTCAGAAAGGAGAGCTGGAAACACTGCAGCCCTCCTGTGGTCAGTAGGCTAGAAGCATAAAAACCAGAATCAACATACTAAGGATGGCAGAACAGAAAAAGTAAGAGTTTAGGATTCTATAGGACTGTTGATCTGAAGCACTATAGGCGGCCAACTACCTTTAGATTACTTAGGTTGAAAAAAAAAAAACTCATTTTTTAAAGCTACAGTTAATCATGTTCTCTATTACTTGTAGCCAAGTGTATTTTTACTTAATTCAGTTGTGTTTAAGGAGACCGCGTTCTCTGTCTCAGGTAGGAGGCAGTTAGCAGGCTGCTGCTGTTGCTGATGCTAAGTCGCTTCAGTCGTGTCCAACTGTGCGACCCCATAGATGGCAGCCCACCAGGCTCCCCCGTCCCTGGGATTCTCCAGGCAAGAACACTGGAGTGGGTTGCCATTTCCTTCTCCAATGCATGAAAGTGAAAAGTGAAAGTGAAGTTGTTCAGTCGGGTCCGACTCTTAGCAACTCCATGGACTGCAGCCTACCAGGCTCCTCTGCCCATGGGATTTTCCAGGCAAGAGTACTGGAGTGGGTTGCCATTGCCTTCAAGTTACCAGGCTAATTCACCACAAAACAGGAATGTCGCAGAGGGTATCTATGATTGAAGAGAGGATTTGGTGAGGGGATGAATTGTTACAGGGAATAATCTTTCATGATCAGAGCACACCCTCCTATGACTTTAGGTCCTTAGGTTTCATCCACCAAGATTTCATATTTCTTTCAACCTATAACAATCTTTCTCAGCCTATTTCTCTCACCCCAACACCACCCTTGATGTGCATGCTGTATGCTAAATTGCTTCAGTCATGTCTGATTCTTTGCAGCCCCATGGACTGTAGCCCACCAGGCTCCTCTGTCCATGGGATTCTCCAGGCAAGAATACTGGAGTGGGTTGCCATGCCCTCCTCCAGAGGATCTTCCCGACCCAGCGATCGAACCTGAGTCTCTCATGTCTCCTACATTGGCAGGCAGGTTCTTTACCACTAGCGCCACCTGGGAAGCCCACCACCTTTGACAGGAGGCAGCAAAAAGGATAAAGCGGAATGGGAGAAGAGGACCCTTTCTCTAAACTAGTGTGCTAGGCAACAATTTAGGAAAATGAAGCACGTTTATAAATATTGACAAATGTTTCCATTGTTGATCAGTAAACAGAAAAAGTACAATACAGCTTTCACATGTATAAACACTGATAATGCTTGAGTAGCGACAGCCCTGATAGACTGAGTGGATGGCGCTCAAGACCAACAGTTTTCAAACAGTGGAATCTAATTCCTGGGTCTCAGGAAAGCTTTCCATGGGGTACATGGCCCAGATAGTTTTTTATAAAAACTTTTTACTATGGAAAAAAATGTAAACCTGTACATAAAATGACAGAATATTTTAATATTAATATTTTAATGATTATATCACCCAGCTTCATGCCCTGGCCCTTTTTGGTTTCATGAACCACTTCCCTCCCCCCATTGATTTCTGCTGTACAGGGTAGTGACTCAGTTATACATATATATAACTTCTTCTTTCATTTTCTTTTCCATTATGGTTTATTACAGGATGTTGAATATAGTTCCCTGTGCTATGTAGTAGGACCTTGCTGTTTATCCATTCTGTATATTATAGTTGGCCCCTGCTAATACCAAACTTCTAATCCATCCCTCTCCTACCCTCTCCTCCTAGGCAGTCACAAGTTTGTTCTCTGTGTCTGTGAGTTTCTGTTTTGTAGATAAGTTCATTTGTATCATATTTTAGATTTCAAATATAAGTGATATCATATGGTATTTGTCTTTTTGACTTGCTTCACTTAGTATGATAATCTCTAGGTCCACCCAGGGCATTATTTCATTCTTTTTAATGGCTACATCATTGCTTTTTTATTGAGCTAAAATTCAAAGATGACTTATTGATGAAGCTATTTTAAAAAGTAGAGAAAGAAAGCTTCTCTACTTTAATACTGTAAATGGAAACAGTGACAGACTTTATTTTCTTGGGCTCCAAAAATCACTGTGGACAGTGACTGCAGCCATGAAATTCAAAGATGCTTGCTCCTTGAAGAAAAGATATGACAAACCTAGATAGCATACTAAAAAGCAGAGACATCACATTGCCAACAAAGGTTCATATAGTCAAAGCTATGGTTTTTCCAGTAGTCACGTACAGATGTGAGAGTTGGACCATCAAGAAGGCTGAGCACCAAAGAATTGATGCTTTCAAATTGTGGTGTTGGAGAAGACTCTTGAGAGTCCCTTGGACAGCAAGGAGATCAAACCAGTTAATCCTAAAGGAAATCAACCTTGAATATTCATTGGAAGGACTGATGCTGAAGCTGAAGCTCCAATACTTTGGCTATCTGATGTGAAGAGCCGACTCATTGGAAAAGACCCTGGTGCTGGGAAAGACCGAGGGCAAGAGGAGAAGGGGTCAACAGAGGATGAGATGGTTGGATGGCATCTCCAACTGGATGGACATGAGTTCCAGCAAACTCTGGGAGATAGTGAAGGAAAGGGAAGCCTGGTGTGCTGCAATTCATGAAGTTGCAAAGAGTTGGACATGACAGAGCAACTGAACAACAAGAATAACAACTTTAATACTGTTAGAAAAAAAAAAAATAGAGGTGGAATCTTGTTCCTATCCCTGAAACTGACCTTGCTTTCTGACAGGCTTCACCCAATAACAGAGAACAGAAGTGACTTTGTGTGATTCTGGGCGTTGTGCTTAGTAGGTCTTGGAGCTTTGGTTTTCACTCTGAGGGGCTTGAGTCATTTCAAATACCCTGCTGGAGATCCCAAGACAACCCAGTTGCTCCTAAGAGCCACCCCAGCTGAGATGCCACACAGATGAGTGAAGCCCTTTGGGCAACTCCAGTTCCTGTTGAATTGCCCCAGCCCACAGCGCAGAGGGCAGAAGCCAGCTGTGCTTACCAAGCCCAGCTGTTCAGACTTGGGGTGGTGCAGGGTCAAACTAGCAGTGCCAAATCCTAGGAAGAGCCCTTCTTCCAGCCAGCAGGTCCTCCCCTGAACTCCTCGGAGCTCTGCCCAAGGTCTGGGGGCCCCTTCAGTTCAGTTCTGTCCTGTCTGACTTGCCTCTGTCCCAGGGCTCTTCCCTCTGCCCCTACCCCTAGCCACCCTGCTTACCGAGCAGGCCATGCAAGGGCGCGCCTTCACCTCCTTCAGGCCCTCTCTCCAAGACTTTCCTCTTTCCCTACCAGTCTGTGTAAGATCACCAGCCCTCCCTCTGTCCCGGCTTCTAGTTTTCTCTGTGTCATTTAGCAATGCCTAACTCTAGTACCTGGGGCTTCCGCGGTGGCGCAGTGCTAAAGAATTTGCCTGCTCATGCAGGAGACACAGGAGACGCAGATTCAATCCCTGGGTTTGGAAGACCACAGGGAGTAGGAAATGGCAATCCCTGGTGGCTCAGAGGTTAAAGCGTCTGCCTGCAATACTGGAGACCGGGGTTTGATCCAAGGGTCGGGAAGATCCCCTGGGGAAGGAAATGGTAACCCACTCCAGTATTCTTGCCTGGAGAATCCCATGGACGGAGAAGCCTGGTGGACTGTATTCTTGTCTGGACAATCCCATGCATGGAGGAGCCTGGTGGGTTACAGTTACAGTCCACGGGGTCGCAAGGAGTCGGACACGACTGAGCGACTTCACTTTTCACTTTCCAGTATTCTTGCCTGGAAAATTCCATGGACTGAGGAGCCTGGCGGGATACAGTCCATGGGGTCGCAAAGAGTCCGACGCGACCGAAGCGACTTAGCACGCACGCACGCATCCCTAGTGCCTAAGGAGAACCACGAATAGTGCTGAATTTTACTATCGGTGACATTCACTTTCTCTTTTTCCTGCCAGCTCTGAAGGCCTACGAGGGCTCTTTATGCCCCGTTTATCCGTGGTATCGCCACTCTCCAGAATACATCCTGGCCCATCTCAGGCACTTCCCTGAATTCTCCGTACACAGAAAGGATGCAACGTTCCCTGTTAAGCAGAAATATCCTGTTTTCTGCCGCTACCTTACTGTTCTTCTCGTCTCCAGAATACAGCCCGGCAAGTAAATATTTGCTGACTGAAATTTAATTTGTTGAAGGGCTGACAGCATGTCCTAGCGGTACCTGACGCCGGACTCCGTCTGCAGGGTAAGCCGCCTCTGTGACAGGACTAACGTGGGGGTGCAGCGAGCCGGACCCTCAGGGGACCCGACTTTGGCAGCGCCCCTTTAAACCTGCGGTCAGCTCTCGAACCAGGTCGGCATCGCCGCTTTAACCCGAGCATCGCCCCGCCCCGCCATTTCCGGGGCGGTGTCATTGCCCATTTAAG
>NW_011495032.1:5858769-5860001 GCF_000754665.1 Bison bison bison
CGTACCGAGGACTGGTAGCGAGCGCGCTGGGCTGACGCGCACTGGAGGCAGACCAGCAGGTGTCCGGGGTAGGGGTGTGGGGGCTCCGGGACCCGCTTTCCCCTGCGCCCCGCGGCCGGGCCCAATGCGTGGTTCCTGGGGTCGGCTTCATTAGTACCAGCCTTTGTGGTTCTGCTGTCTGACCAGCAATAGCCGAGTCTTTTACACCTTTTGGCTACGTTTTAATATCAAGTGTGTTTTTCAGAGTTAGGGAAAAGTTTCCTTTCATTCCATTTCTGTCCTGTAATAGGTTGCTGAATCTGACACAGTGGATTGTTTGTACATAAGCTAGTTTGCAGGTTTTCTTCTTTAGGTAAAGTTCACTAGGAAACCATATGTGTGATTAATTGTTGAATTAGTCCCTTGCAGATACTTTCTGTTTTGGGATGACTAGGATGAAGGGTGTTAATATCCTGATGGTGTTCGCTGTAGGTTGGCTTATAGCTTTGTCAGAAAGCAAGTACTGGAGACAGGGTTTTAGAACGACCCAGGGTGTTCTTATGGAGAAGGAAATGGCAACCCACTCCAGTATTCTTGCCTGGAGAATCCCAGGGCCAGAGGAGCCTGGTGGGCTGCCGTCTCTGGGGTCGCACAGAGTCGGACACGACTGAAGCGACTTAGCAGCAGTAGGGTGTTCTTAACTTGATGCAAGTAGTATTTCCTTGGGGTGGGGGTAGCAATTGTTTATCAAACGTTGCGTCCACCAGTCGCAGGAGAGTGTATACATGTCACGACAAACTTTTGAATTTTAGGTATGTATGAAAAAGTTAATTTAGGTGGTAAATGGATGACTTCGGTTTGCAGTTTCCCACTTAAACTCTTCCTAGTTCATAGCTGAAAAGTCAGGCGTAAGAGATTCAATACTATTTTAAAAAATATGTGTGTGTGTGTGTATATATACACCTACCATCCAAAAATTCCATTGTGTCATTTCAGGCAAGCTCCTTATTGAGCGCCTGATACGCATATTGCAGTGCCTACTGGGTCACCGTGGGGAACGAGTCAGACGAGGTCTCTCCTTGCGTCTTGGTGGGGCAAATACCCAGTAAAATACAAGTTGGTATCTTAAGGGTTACAAAGAGCACGCTAGGGGTACTAAAAGGAGACCCTGATTTAGAAAGCAGGGAATGATTTTCTGAGGAAAAGATATTTCAGCCAGAAATCTGAAGATGGCCATGTGAAGTGGGAGGCGG
>NW_011495032.1:5860101-5885139 GCF_000754665.1 Bison bison bison
GGAGCAGCTTAGGCGGAAAAAAGGGCCCCAGTTGAAAGACGCTTGGGCTGAGTGGAAGAGTTACTAGAGCGGAGCGAGCTGAGAGGAGTGGGCGCCGGAAGGGTCGGGGCGGAGGAGGAGCTGGAGCCGGGAGCAAGGCAGTTAAAGATTGTTAAGAGGAATCTGATTGGTGATTGCTTAAATCCACTGCTGTGGCTTGGTGAAGGGTGCTGGGAGTGGGGGCGGGGTGGGGAAAAGTGAATGTGGCAAAGCTTTTAAAAACAATAAATTAAAAAAAAAACTTCTAACATATTAATGTATTCTTATTATAGTAAAGTTAAATACCTCCACACGACCCTTTCTAGAGATAGCCTCATTTAAGTGTGTCCTAATGCTTTGTTTTGTGTGTGTGTATATATATAAAGTGTCTGTGTCAGCTGTATTTTATAAAAACAGCTGTGTTGTATGCCATTGGATGAACCGTTATTTAACTATTTGTGTGTTGGTAGAGGCATTTAACATTTTCTTAATTATGCCCTGAAAATTCTTGTTTCTGTGGCTTGAAGCGCATATGGGACATTTCTTTTTAGGATATCCTACCAGAAATAGAATTGCTGTGTGAAAGGGTGTGTGTGAACGTCATTGTTTTTCACATATCCTTTTCAATACTGGATATCTAGAGTCTTTTAAATGACAGACAGTGTCTTACATTTTTAATTTGGATTTCCTTGGTTACTGCTGAGGTTGCACGTCTTTGTAAGAGTATTTCTTTATTGCATGTCTTCTTTTAGAGCTTGTTTCTTCATATCGTGTCCATTTTCTCTCTTCTGGGTTGTTTATCTTAACTATGTGCGATAGTTCTTTATTAAACTGCATGTTAATCCTTCAAAAGTTTTTTTTGCAGAAAACAATTTAACAGCCCATCACCCTAATATGTTTGTTTTTTCCTAGTACTTCTCTAGCGCATCTGAAATTTGTTTTCATATAAGTGTTTTCATATTTTTTTAATTAAAAAACTTGTTTGTGGCATTGAGTTTCAAAATACATAGATATTAAATAAGAAAGAAGTTGTATTTTTCCTTAGCAAGTTAACTCTACTTGTATAATGAATCTTATTTTTAAGATGTAGGATGAGGTGAAATAAAACTGGTCTTATAATTCATTTACTTCCTAGGAACCACAAAGTTGTAGTGCATTTTGAGCATTTGTTCCCTTAAAAAAGCTTTTTTTATTATGGAAAAATTCAACATATACAGAAGTAGTCAGAAGAATATTATTAGTTTCTGTGTACCCATCAGCTTCAACAGTTGATGGCCAGTAATCTGGTCAGTTTGTCTCATCTCTTCCCACTTAACTCCCTTCCTTGTATTATTTTGATGTGAGTCCTAGAAATCATATCATTTCTTCTATAAATGTTTCAGTATGTATTTTTAAAAGAGTAAGATTATTCTTAAAAAATGTATTTTTAATACCACTATTTTATCCAAAAGAAAATTGGCAGTACTTCCTTGAGTATCATAAACAATCCACTTGGTGTTCAGATGTGTATGTGTATAATTTGTGTCCTTAGAAAGTTCAGATGACAACTGTCATGGTTTTGCAAGATTATCTAATTACATAGGAGTATTCATACTTGTAAACTGAGGTTGTAATTCTCAATTTATAGCTACTGAATTGTTTTTAAAATGTTTTTAATTTAATATTTCAGCTTTTATTTTTATCATGTTTACAAATGCATTTAGTTTAAAATATCAGCTGGTTATGCAAGACTTCTTATAAGTTTTATATATATAATAGTAAATGTATGATTGAAAAAATATTTTAGTTTGAGATAATTTTAGACTTATGTCAAAGTTACAGTAGTACAGAATTCCCATGTATCTTTCACCTAGCTTCTCTCATTGACAACATCTTATAACTTAAGAAGAATCTAATATAAGTCCACACTTTGTGATTATCTCTGAATCTGTAGTTTCCTTTGTATCTCTCTTTTTTTTAATCCGCTTGCTGTTTATTTCTTGAATATGCTGAATTAAGTTTTAAAAAACAAATTCATCATGTATGTTTTATGATTGTATTTTTACTCAGCATCTTTTTAGCTGTGGTGTTTGATAATTTCTTTATTTCTACAATGTGAGTTTTGCATAAAAGACCAAAATTTGGAGTCAGAAAATCAGAGTTTGAGCCCCTGTCTTCACTACTAAATAATGGACCTGGTCAATGGTTTAATTTCTGTGACTTTTAGTGTGCTTATCAAAATAAGACAATATTTTTAGGGAGTTTTTCTGAGTACCAATGGAGATTGTTTACTCCAATCTCCAAAGTAAACATTTGTTGATTTGATGATGAAATGTACTAAGTGGCTAACTATTCAAAGTAGGAATTGTATCCTTCAGGAGCTTATAGTAAAGGGGACAGGCATGTAAATGAATAATTAAAATGTGATTAGTTAGACAAAAATATTTTCGGGGTTCAGTGAAAGTGTTACGGGACTGACTAACTCTTTAGATGTCAGAGAATGTTGCTCAGGGGAGATACAGGTAGAGTTAAGTTAAAAGGAACAGGTAGGGATCCTCTGACATAAGGGGGTTAGAAGCCTTAGGGTGACAAGTATAGCCTTTTGTAGGCAGCTGAAATAAGACTGGCTAGCAAGGTCCAAAGGGAGCATTGTCCACGGGAAAAGAAGCCTGCGGAGGATGTAAACTGAAACACTATCCGAAATTTTAGCTATTTCTTTAAGGTATAAACAGATGAATGTACAAATGACAAGTATGGTGGCTTTGCCAGTTCACCTAATTACGCTGGAAGGTGGCTCAGCTGGTAAAGAATCCACCTGCAATGCAGGAGACCTGGGTTCGATCCCTGGGTTGGAAAGATCCTCTGAAGAAGGGGACGGCTACCCACTCCAGCATTCTGGCCTGTAGAATGTCATGGGGTTCATGGGGAGGCAGAGTCGGACATGACTGAATGACTTTCACTTACATCCTTACTTGTAATGTGTGTATAGTAATCTTTATAGATACTTATGTTTTCATGTAATAGCATTTGTTTATTTTTAAATTAGCTTTTATTTTTATCAAGTTTATCTAGTGGTAAGAGTCATCTGATACGAAGTCTTCTTCCAAAAAAGAGCATTTTCCTGAATTTTTCTTCCTCCTTAAGGCAACCACTTTCATATTTTAAATAATAAGCTCATTGCTGCTTCTTGATTTTTAGTTTCACGTAGTTTCATGACCTACCTATTGAATTCCTACCAGGCAAGATGAGGATTAACTCTGTGTTTACCCTTACCTGTATTAGCCACCTCCTCTGAGTTATCGTTACTTTATACTTACGGTTAGATCAGTATTAATGTTAATATATTATGACATAATTATTAGCTGAGTCATAAAGTGCACTGTGATTATTTCCCTCTCTGCACAACTTGTTTTCTCTGTTATTTATTTCTTGGCTTAGTTACATGTACTTATTTTTCTCAAACTCTTCTTAGTTTTGGAAGTTAAACTGTAGATTAGAAAGGTAGTTTTTATGATGTTTTCATTTTATATGTGCTGTATTTAACCTCTTAATTTTGATTAACTTTAATGTTCTTAATGGAGATAAAGTAGCATTAATTTGACATTGTAAAGAACTTTTTATATTATGTAGCAGCTTAAAGTCTGTAAGTAATAGTAGAATATGTGATAAAAACTTTCATTTGAATTATATTTGTATTTTAGCTAAAATAGGTGATCATTTTTGTGTTAGTACTATAAATGGGGAGAGAAGGAATGAAACTTCTTAGGATTGTTGTTACTATCAAAGGGCACCTTAGTGTATGGCATCGTATCCTAGTGTTTGTAAAGGTATATGACTGTTGTACACATAATTTATTGACCCGAAAGACCTGATGAACTTAATAAATGTTTACCCCTCTCTTGGCAGATTAGCTCCTTACAACATAGTCCAGAAAGCTTAAAATTGCTGTGAGCTCAGTGCCCTGAGCTCTATTTTTTGTTCAGGTCTTTAAAGTCGCCAGTTTTAATTTTTTTCAAATTTACTTGACCAGGTGTTTTTTTTAATAACATATCTCTAATGGCCACAGAACTTTACTAAACTACGCCATCTGTCTGAGAGCAGACTGCAGGAGAACACTGACCCCTTTTTTCTCTTGGTTCCGCAGTGACAAGATGTTGAGCTTCTTCCGCAGGACGCTCGGGCGCCGCTCGATGCGCAAACAGGCCGAGAAGGACCGGCTCCGTGAGGCCCAGCGCGCGGCCACGCACATCCCTGCGGCTGGGGACGCGCGGGCCGTGATCACCTGCCGGGTGTCCCTTCTGGATGGGACCGACGTCAGCGTGGACTTGCCGGTACAGAGGGCGGGCTGCCTTGTGTGTTCGTCCTGAGGTCACTTGCTTCTTCTGAGCTGGTACCTTCCCGGGGGCCAAGTTCATACCAGCTGGTGCGATCAGGCGCCGAGGTGCACAGGTGCCTGGATCAGGTGGCCTGAGATACCGGGAGGGATAGTAAATGCTTCGCTGGAATTAGTGGCAGCTAACCGGAACTTTCAGATGTCAGGGCAGTGGCTGACTGAGTCCTCTGTGTGTGTTTGTGTGTTCTTTGGGATGGCGTTATGCAGTGTGCTTTCTGGGGAGTTCTCACAGTCCTGGTTGAGCAGTTTTATTAAAGCAGTGAGACTGGGAAGAATAATGATACTTACAGGGATCCCGTAAGACTCATAGTTCTCTGAACTTTTTTGTAATTTTCAAAACACTTTCCATTCCTTTCCTTTCCTTAGTACTTTCTCCACCCTTGGGTGTGCTTGTAGAAATTTTAATGGAATGAAGTGAGGAAAAGGACTTTGTTGATATCCCTCAGCTCTGACGGCCCATCTCTTTCTTCCTAAAGTAGTTTGCAGGATGTTTTTTCCATACACAGTAATCTTTATTTCAAGATTGGATGTTGTAATTATATTCAGATTTGGGTTTTGTTTTTTTTTTGCAGTTATGAGTAATCATAACTCAGTGTGAAACAATCCAGTGTATTTGAAAGGACTTCACTTATTCCTAGCAGGTCTTTTTCTGAGGGAGGAGAGGTAGCTGTATGGTTTGGGGAGAAGTAGAGTTTCTTTCTGAGCTGTTTGCTAATACCAAATCTTTTTCTCATGCCTTTGTCCTGTATAAAAAAGTTTACATAATTAAGCTGTAAAATGTGTGATTTGAGGTGTCATTGAATGTTCTAGTATCTTCCCTCCCCATAGATTCTTTTTAGTACACACTCCTTCAGCCAGAATGCAATTTTTAAAAAACCCTTTGTACGAGGTGATGGCTTGGGTGCTGCTATAATATATAGTCCAATAAGTTCTGGAAGACCTTCAACTCAGAGTGAGAGGTTAAGGAATTGGATGACTTGTTTTAATGAATATTCTGATTAATTGAATAATTTAGAATGTACTAGTATATATCTTTTACGTTTTAAAAATAATGACATATGATAAAATTACTCTTAAGACACAGGATATCTTGAAATGTTTTAAAGTCATGTTTATGAGTATTTATTATATTTATACATGGCTCAGTCACTCAGTCATCTCCTGACTTTGCAGCCCCATGAACTGTAGCCCACCAGGCTTCACTTGTCTGGAGTTTTCCAGGCAAGAATACTGGAGTGGGTTGCCATTTCCTACTCCAGGGGATCTTCCCGACCCAGAGATTGAACCCACGTCTTTTATGTCCCCTGCATTGGCAGTATTGTCCAGTATTTCAATATGTGATACTTTGTGAGGATAGTTTGCATATTCATTTATTTGACAAGTATCCTAAGAATTTTATATCCTAGTCTGTTAAAATATTCTTAGGTATGTGGCATAAAACTTGAGATTACTATATAAGAGAGTGGAAAGAAGTCTATTACCCAATGTTTGAAGTAAGTCTCAAGTTTGCTGATGGAGAAAAAGATACTAGGAAAGTAGAATTTGGAAAGGAGTTTTTTAAAAAGGCAGAGTATTGTGGAGGAGAAAACAGCACTAGGTTTTAAAGTGGTGGAATAAGCGTCTAGTGACTGGTATGGAATGGTTTCCTTTGCTTGGCGTGCTCAGTAAGGGCCTGTGATGCTTGATTAAGGCCCAAAATGTTAGCCAGCCTCTCTCATGCAGACAATTGTAGTGAAAGAGCCAAGAGTTTTAGATTTGACTCTTTGTGGAAGTAGAATAGTTGCCTTTTCAGCTCTGCAGTGCAGGTGAAACCCTAGAGTTAGTAAACTCTAGATGCTTGTGTGGATATAAAGTGGACATATTCTCCCTCCCCCTTGCCGCAGCTAAACTGCTTTCCTGAAGAAAAAGGCTAGAGGAATAGTGATTTCTGGGAAGAAGAGTCTTTATCTTTTTCTTAATTTAGCTTTTCAACCATTAATTTTGGAAATTGAATGAAGCACATGCTTATTTCCCATTGGGGTTAGCATCAGTATTGATCGTGATCTATCAGCACGGAACTCAGATAATTGCCCAGGCAATCTATAAGGGATTACCTGTAATTAAGTACAGAAATCTAGGTCTATTCAATTTTCAATTCAATTCAGTCGCTCAGTCATGTCCGACTCTTTGCGATCCCATGAACCGCAGCATGCCAGGCCTCCCTTTCCATCACCAACTCCCAGAGTCCACCCAAACCCATGTCCATTGAGTCAGTGATCTATACTCTTCAAATTAATATATACTGGTAGTAATGGTCATTTTCTTTCTTCAGTTCTCCTTTCCTCTCAGAATTGGAGGAGGGATTTAAATAGCTTCTACTTTTCTTTTTGAAGGAATTAATGCCTTTTAGTAAATGATGAAGGCATCAGGTAGAAATTCCTAATTATCCCTGACTTTTAAACTTTCTCTTTGAAAATGCCACAGTATGTCCTTTGATTTATGAGCTTAGAATTGGTTAGTAAACAGCTTGTCTTGTAAAACTCTGCTTTTCCTGAGTTTTAAATTAATAGGAAATATTTGATTAACCATTACATAATAATTTTTATATATCTACTGGTACAGATGCTGAAGTCTTTAAATTATATAGACCATTATATCTTAAAATAAATGAAAAACACCCCGTGTTCACTAATTGTTCACTAATGTTAACTAAGACTTAACATTATTAAGATGGCAGTACCCCCAAAACTTTACAGATTCAATATAATCTCCAAAGGAATATCAGCTGATTTATTTGTGGAGATAGACAAGCTGATTTTAAAATTCATGTGCAATTGCACGGGACCAGAATAGCCAAAACAATATTGAAAAAGAACAAAGTAGTAAGACTTATATGTCCCAATTTCAAGATTTACTATAAAGCAGTAGTAATCTAGATGGTGTGGTTTGCTGGTGCAAGGAGCAATGGAACACAATAGACAATCCAGATATAAACCCACACATCTATGGTCAGTTGAATTTTGATAGGCTACCAGAGCCATTCAGTGCAGGGAAAAAGGAAAGTCTTTTCAACAGCCTTTTGTATAAGTAACACACACAAAAGAATGAAGTAACACACACAAAAGTGTGTGTTACTTTTGAGTAACACACACAAAAGAATGAAGATGGACCCTTAACTCCTACATATACAAAAATTAACTCAGAATGGGTCAAAGTCCTAAACACAAGACTATAAAAGTCTTAGGGGGAAATATAGGAATAAATCTTCATGACCTTGGATTTCATACTAGTTTCTTGGATAATGACACCAAAAACATGAACAATAAGAGTAAATAAATTGAACTTTATCAGAATTATAACCTTAGTGCCTTAAAGGACACCATCAAGAGAGTGAAAAGACTGTTAGATAATGAGAGGAAGTATTTGAAAATTATATATCTAATAAGTAGCTGGAATATGTGGAGAGTTGTTAGAACTCAATAATAAAAAAGACAACCCAATTTAAAAATGGCCAAAGGATCTGAGTAGACCTTCCTCCAAATAGAATATATGCAAATGAACAACAAGCACATGAAATGCTCGACATTAGTTGTCAGAGAAATGCAAATAAAAACCATACTATTTCATACCAACTAGGAACGCTAGAATAAAAATGTCAGATAATACCAAGTGTTGGGGAAGTAGAGAAATCTGAACCCTCTTATATGTTTCAATAGGAATGTTAACGTGGTCCAGCTGCTCTGAAAAACACTCTGGCAGTTTCTCAAATGACTAAACGTAGTTACCATGTGATTCAGCAATTTCATTTCTAGGCATATGCCCAAGAGACTTGAAAACATGTTTACATAAAAACTTGTACACAGATATCCATAGCAGCATTATTCTGGATAACCAAAAGGTAGCAACAACCAGCTACCTGTCAGCAGACCAGTGGACTAACAAAATATGTTACATCTGTAAATAGAATACTGCTGGACCACAAAGGAAATAGGACTGATAGCTTCTACATGGTACGTGCTACATAGGTGAACTTTGAAATCACTATGCTGGGTGAAAGAAGCCAGTGACAAAAGATCACACACTATGTGATTCCATTCATGTAAAAGTCCAGAATAGAGAAATCCAAAAGGGGGAAAAATTACATTAGAGGTTTCCTGGGGTAGAAGGGTGAGAGAATGGTGAAAAGGGTAGTTAGGCCCATAGCTGAAGGTTATGAGGTTTCTTTTTGAGGTGATGAAGATTTTCTAAAATTAGTTTGACTGTGTCTTTGAATTGTATACTTAAAAAAATATTTGTTAGGCTATGCCAGGTCTTAATACAGCGTATGGGATCTAGTTCCCTGACCAGGTATTGAACCTGGGCCTCCTGCATTGGGAGCACAGCGTCTTAGCCACTGGACCACCAGGGAAGTCCTGAATTGTATAGTTTTAATGGGTAAATGATGTTGTTCAGTTGCTAAGTCGTGTCTGACTTTTTGTGACCCCATGGATTGCAGCATTCCAGGCTTCCCTGTCCTTCCCTATCTCCCAGAGTTTGCTCAAACTCATTCCATTGAGTCAGTGATGCCATCCACACATCTCATCTTCTCTTGCCCCCTTCTCCGCCTTCCCTCAGTCTTTATCAGCATCAGAATCTTTTCCAGTGAGTTGGCTCTTCACATTAGGTGGCCAAAGTATTGGAACTTCAGTTTCAGCATCAGTCCTTCCAATGAATATATTCAGGGTTGATTTCCTTTAGGATTGACTGGTTTGATCACCTTGCTGTCCAAGGGACTCTGAAGAATCTTCTCCAGCACCATAGTTTGAAAGCATCAATTCTGCAGCACGCAGCCTTTTTTATGGTCCAGCTCTTACATCCGTACATGCCTACTTAGAAAAATCCATAGCTTTGACTATACGGACCTTTGTCAGCAAAGTAATATCTCTGCTTTTTAATACACTGTCTAGGTTTATCATAGCTTGTCTTCTAAGGAGCAAGAGTCTTTGAATTTCATGGCTGTGGTCACCATCCTCAGTGATTTTGGAGCCCAAGAAAATAAGTCTCACTGCTTCCACTTTTTCCTCTCCTGTTTGCCATGAAGTGATGGAACCAGATGCCATGATCTTAGTTTTTTGGATGTTGAGTTTTAAGCCAGCTTTTTCACTCTTCCTCTTTCACATTCATCAAGAGGCTCTTTAGTTCATATTCACTTTATGCCATTAGGATGGTATCATCTGCATATCTGAGGTTGTTGATATTTCTCCTGGCAATCTTGCTTCCAGCTTGTGATTCATCCACCACAGCATTTTGCATGATGCACTCTGCATGTAAGTCAAATAAGCGAGTTGACAATATACAGTTTTGTCATAAATGATCTGGTATGTGATTTATATCTCAAAGCTGTTTAAGAAAAAGAACACATAGATTTTTTTTTTTTTTGTATACTTATGTTTTATTCCACTTAAGGTTTTTCAGTAGTTAAGGAACATGATAAAGATGATACATAGCTTTGATTTAGAAGTGATATGGTTGATTTATTACAGGGAAGAGAAGCAAGAGACTAAAGTGTTAGTCACTCAGTCGTGTCTGACTCTTTGCAACCCCATAGCCTATAGCCTGCCTGACTCCTCTGTCCATGGAATTCTCCAGGCAAGAATACTGGAGTGGATAGCCATTCCCTTCTCCAGGGGATCTTCCAGACCCAGGGATTGAACCCGGGTCTCCTGCATTGCAGGCAGATTCTTTACTGTCTGAGCCACCAGAGAAGCCCCTGTACAGTAATAAAGACATAAGATAATGGGGCTGCAGACTAATTGTGGCTGTGAGTTTGCAGTGGAAGAAATGTGTTGTATGTGTATATGGGAGGAGGAGAATGAAGATTAGAAACGAGCAAAATATAATTCGAACTCTGGTGTAGAGGGTAATGTTGATTTGTGTGGAAGATCGTGAAAGGGTAGTCGGGCTGTCCTGGAAATAAGGGGTGAAGTGGGGAAAAGAGCTTCAGTGGGATGTGTTTAGAAGCCATGTTTTAGAAGGCTTAAAGGAATTATTGGGGACTGTTTTATTTTTTGGATGTTTTATAGTCCTTTGTACCTATTGGGTGCTTAATAAATAAATATTGTTTGTGTGTGAGGAAATGCATGAAGGGAAAATGAGGGGTTTGAGAATGGTGAAAAACGAGATTTGGGAGTAAAAGGAAGACAGGAAAACAACACAGTAAAAGGAAGACAGAACACAGCAGGTAGAGTATGGCTGCACGGGGAGATCTGGGTTTGTTTATGTGGATTTATATACACAGGTGGAAATAATAGGAGGAGTGTTCTAGGAGACTGATGGGAAGATGCTATCTTGATGCTCTTAGTCTTCATCAAAAAGAGGATGTGAAGTGAGCACTGGGTCTGAGTGAGGTGATGACCTAGATTAATTTGTTAGGGGAGAAAAGGATATAAGCAATGAGCACTGGTCTAGATTTAACTGAAAAATTGTAGTTTGCCAGAGCTGTGTGGATCTTTGTTTTCACTCTTTGTTTTCTGCTTGGTTCATATTCGGTAGCTGCAAGGTAAGAGAGTATATGAAAATGAACAGGATGTTGACCCTGGGATCAAGTATTTCACATCCATATTCTACACTCTATGGACACTACTGGACCTTCTTACTATTTGCCCAGGCATAGTAGACCACTTTGCAACCCTGTGTCTTTGCACAGGTTTATACTAACTAGCACAGGAAGGAGGATTTAGGGTCTGGCTTTTGAACAGTAACACAGATGTACTGATTCTTGAAATCAGAGTTCATTGGAGACCTAAAGTACATTCTAAGCAGAAAGAACTGCATTTTGCTAAGGCTCAGGTAAGACTTACTGGGGAAATTATAAACAGGTAAAATGCTAAAGTGATAGGAGCGAAGGCTGTAAGAGTAAGCAAGAAACAGTTGTTGTTGTTGTTGTCTAGTTGCTAAATCTTGTCCAACTCTTTTGGACCCCATGGACTGTAGCCTGCTAGGCTCCTCTGTCCATGGGATTTCTGTCTCCAGAGGGATCTTCATGATCCAGGGATCAAACGTGTGTCTCCTGCATTAACAGGCAGATTGTTTACCACTGAGCCACCTGGGTAGCTCAGGGAACAGTTAGGAAAAACTATTGTATGCCCTAGAATTTGCACCTTAATCTGTAGAGAAAGAGGAATAATGAAAGGGTTTTAAAGATGAGAGTGATGTTCTGTTTTGCAGTTTTAGGAAGAATTACATTGGCAGTTTCTGCCTCTTGATCTTCTGACTCTTGCCTGTCTTGAGTGTCTCTGTTCTCAGCCTCACCATAGACTGTCAAGATTCCGTATCTTTCTTCATTTTGTTTCTGCCTAAGATGACAGAGTTGTGTTAACCCTTTACTACTTTTAGGCAGATTTAATTCACCTGCATTTCCTTGGCATTTTGTTTATACTGCAAGGATAACACTCATATTTATTGTGTTTAAACTAGTTGTGAATGATTTTATTCTTACTAAGAACCTTGTGATTGCTTGAGGATGAGAAATACAAACATATTCAGCTATATATCTCTAGCGGTTAGTACGTAATAGATGTCTGTTCAGTAATTGTTAAATAGAATTGAATGATATACTATGTCAAAAATGTTATTTTCTGTAAACTAGTAAGTGCATCATGAAGTGAAAAATCTTTAAGAAAGTAAGGAATGAGAAAGAAACAAAAACACTAATTCAAAAAGATACATGCACCGTAGTGTTGATGGCAGCAATACTTACAGTAATAGGCAGGACATGGATGCAACCTAAATGTCCATTGACAGAGGAATGTATAAAGAAGATGTGGTACATATATACAATGGAGTATTACTCAGCCATAAGAAGGATGAAATTTTGCCGTTTGCAACGACGCAAATAGACTTGGAGTATATTATGCTAAGTAAGTCAGACAGAGAAAATCAAATACTGTATGATATCACTTATATATGGAATCTAAAAAATAAAACAAACTGGTGAATACAACAAAAAAGAAGCAGACTCACAGATGTATAGAACAAACTGGTGGTTACCAGTGGGGAGAGGAAAGATGAGTGGTGCAGGCTTGGGGAGGGAACTATGAGGTACACATTACTCTGTATAAAATGAATCAGGATGTATTGTATAGCACAGGGCATACAGTCAATAGTTTACGATAAGTGTTAAATATAACCTTTAAAGATTGTGAATCACTGTTTTGTACTTTTGTAACTTATATAATATTGTACATCAACTATACTTCAATAAAAAATTTTTTTAAAGACACTATGTTAAAAAGAGACACAATGGGATAGATCCAATTGTTTTAGGAACTGTTTCCAGGGTTGATAGTAACAGATTGATAGTTTTAAAAATTATGATTGAGTCAGGTGTTCACCTACCCAGGATATTATCAAGATCACATTTTCTGTCCAACTGCTGCTAAGCCTGGGCAGGAGAAGGTGCAGGGCTTCCCCTGCCTAGAAAAATCCTGTTGGAGGCTATGCTTCTGTGAACCAAAGGAGAAGGGACAGCGGTGAGCTTGTTGGCCCTGAACTGGAAGCCCTTCGTGTACAGAGGCCTGACCACTCTAGCTGAGTTCAGTAAGTTTCCAGTTGATTTAACCAAGACACGGCTCCAGATTCAAGACCAGAAGAATGATGCAAACTTTAAAGAAATCAAGTATTGAGCAGTGTTGAATGTGTTAGTGAGGATAGGCAGAGAGGAAGGCCTGAAAGCACTGTATTTGAGGAGTACCCTTCAGTGGTACACCAGGCTTCCTGTGGCGCCATCAAGATAGGCACCTATCTTGATGTGCTTGAAGTGGCTATTTGTCAAGTGCCCAGAAGATGAAACCCTTCTTATAATGTGGCCTGTGGAATTCTCTCTCGAGTCATATCCTCAACCGTTTCCATTCCAGCTAATGTATTGAAAATTCAGATGGCAGCACAAAACAACACCCTTCAAGGGGGAATAATAGGCAACTTCATTAACATTTACCAGCAAGAGGGAACAAGAGGACTGTGGAAGGGCATGTCCCTTATTGCTCAGAGGGCCACTGATGTTGGCTGCATGGAGCTGTGGGTTTGCAGCCTCACTGAGAAGCATCTGATTTTCTCGCGCCTGATGGGAGACATTGTGTAACCCATTTCCTCTCAAGCTTCAGCTCTGGATTGGCAGGGGCCCTGGCCTCAAACCCTGTCGATGTGGTGAGAACATGTACGATGAATTGGAGTCCTTCACGATGGCAGATGCCCTGGTTTCACAGGTACCCTGCATTGCTTATTATAGACATGGAAGAATGAAGGGGTTTTTGGCTCTGTGTAAAGGGTTTTGGTCAAGTTGGTTGAGACTTGGTCCTTGGAATATTATTTTCTTTGTGATGTACAAGCAGTTGAAGGTATTGAATTTGTGACAAGACTGCATGAGACATCCTTCTGAAAATGCTCACTTCTGAAATAGCAAAGCTTCCAGTCTTTCCTACTGCTTTACCCGCCACAGATGCTTAGGTGTGAGCAACAAGTGAGGGCTGTGTTAGTGTGAATTGCTGTGTCTTGCTTGGCCTTGGGTGCTCTGCACCAGACATTTAATGGTATAAACTGTAACATCCAGACACTAGTTCTTACCATCCAAGTACCCTTCCACATCAAATATAACATGAAATGCACGTTTCTTGCTAAAGAAAACTTGGATGAAGGTCAAGAACTATGGATCATTTCCTTTGGAGGGAGTAACTCCTGATGCGTCTCAGATTGTAGCCGAGACTCCCAGATGTTCTAAAAAAGCTCATCCGAACCATGGAGTAGAGCCTCTGAGAAAGTGTCATTGTTCTGAACTTCCGGGGGGCTTTGGCTTTGTGTCTGCTGAAGAAGTTCACACATAGAGACCTGGTATACCTCAGGTATAAACAATGCAGGATATAGATCCCTGAAACATTGCAATGCTTTGCAATTTCTTATTTTGGCAGGGTCTTTCACTTACGGTAAGTGATTTTTAAACCTTTATTACCCCTTGAGGTTTGTGAGGAATTGTTGCGAAGTATTGATTTCTAAACGCAGGATGGTATAATATGTTAGCTTGGAAGGTGGCAAAGTCTGTGTTGGTGGGAGATGTTTTTAAGCAAGTTGGGTCCTTAGATAATGTTCCTAATTTTATTTTTATTTTTTTTCCTAATTTTAGATTTTAGCAAGTTTCTGTTTCCCAGTCTGTAAGATGAGGATGATAACCTCTACTGATGTTGAGAATCAAGTGAAGAAAATAGTAGTTGCTACTACTTGACTTGTAGGATAAGTGTGTTTACATCATGCTTTCATAAAGCCATAATCCAAAAATAAATGGTCTGGTGTATTGAAGAGAATTATTTTATCATGAGTTTCTTCTGAATGAGTTCTTTGGTAAAAGCCATGTGAAAGAAAGTGGTTAAGGTTTTATTATGTTTTCCTTAGCAAAAGGTTGCAAGTGAATCTAAGAGTTGGTTTTTCCAGATTTCCCAGGTTTCACTTTAGTTCTCGTCCTGTTTATTAAAGTATTCCTTGTCTTGGACTTCCTAATTGGTTTGGATGGAAAATGATTGCTTGAAATTTGAAAAGCAATTTTTCGTGTACCTAGAGTTTGAGAAGAGGTATGTAGTATCTTCCTTCTTTTTCTGAAAATAGGATATCATTCTTTGCCGTGTTCATCTTACTCTTTTCAAAATAGTGACTTTGAGCACCCCACGATCTTTACACTTCAAGAATACATCCCCAGGAAAGGAAATATTTAATATTTACTTGGGTACCTTCGGTTCTACTCTTTGAGAGTAACTTAAGTACATACTCACTGGGGCTCTAGGACAGACACTTCTGCAGTAAATGCAGGTTCCCAGTTGGTCCAGTCCCTGGGCTGCTTCCTCCCTTGAAGTGACGTGGAAGCCACACAGGTTTTTCTTGGAGATTGGACAGTTTTCCTCCCAATCACCTTGACCTTGTCTTCTTTGTTAATGCTGACTCTGAAAACAAGATTTTTGTGAAGCAGAATTTTAGCTCCAGTGGTAAGATTTAAGGCACGAAAGGAGGTTGGAGGAGCAAGTGGGTGCTGATTGCTTCAAGACTCAGGTGGAAGTCTAGTTCTCCCTGCTGCTGCTGCTGCTCAGTTGCTTCAGTTGTGTCCGACTCTGTGCAACCCCATAGACGGCAGCCCACCAGGCTCCCCTGTCCCTGGGATTCTCCAGGCAAGAACACTGGAGTGGGTTGCCATTTCCTTCTCCAATACATGAAAGTGAAAAGTGAAAGTGAAGCCGCTCAGTCGTGTCCGACTCTTCGTGACCCCATGGACTGCAGCCTACCAGGCTCCTCCGTCCATGGGATTTTTCAGGCAAGAGTACTGGAGTGGGGTGCCATTGCCTTCTCAGCCAGTTCTCCCTGACCAGCTCCAAATGTGATGAGGCCCTTTCAGGCCTCATCCCTTGTAATGAATCATATCTTTACAGAGGAATTTTTTTTTCTTCTTACCAGAACAGTTCCACTGAGGTGTAAGGGTTTCTATAGAAAGGCTTTCACTTTTGCATTCTTTGAGTTTAAAGGATGACTATTTTATGAGATTTTTTAATGAGCCACTTTTTTTTCTTTTAATGTAGAAGACATTTTAAGTGTACGTATAATCCCTAGGACAGTAGAAGCAAGTTAATTTTGAAGACCATGTAAAGATTGGATACCATGCAATATTCATTATATCAGTGTGTTCAAATATGTACATGTTCGTGTATGTGTGTGTGTGTGTGTATGGTCAGTTGGTTCTGACTCTTTGTGACCCCAGGGGTTGTAGCCCGCCAGGTTCCTCTGTCCATGTTTACACCAGAATGAAAAGAAAGCCAAGCCTCACTGTAAAAGCAGATTTTTAAGATAAAAATATAGTATTTCTTTAGCTCAGATTTATTAAATATCTTGTGGAACAGTCTTGTTTTGATTTTTTTTCTTTTGCTGCTTCCTGAAAAAGTAATGTAGTTGTTGAAGTTTCTAAGCCAAGAAAGAACTTGAAGAACTGGGAGGCTCAGTCCCCTTGTTTCCAGGGCTGTGACTACAGGTCCCCACCTCCCCCTATTCCCTTGGGTAAATGTGGCCAAGGGATTTTTACCTTTTATAATCAAAATGAAGAAAGTGGATTTTTTTGTTTGCTTGTGGATTTGTTTAATCATTGATGCTAAGTATTGCCTGATTGAGATATAAAAAAGTTTCTGTTCTCTGTATTTGTTCATGTGTTGGAAATAGTATATGTTATATAAAGACTATAAAACTTTTCATAAGCTTTTATATTTCGAGATCTTCATTTAAACATAATTGCAATGTGTGGGATAAACCTCATATCATTATTTAATAAACTGGAATAATATCTAAAAGATCACATTTCTAACTCATCAGTGATACATTTTTTTCCTGGATTAGACTCAGAACTAGAACTTCTAGAACTGACACCCAAAAAAGATGTCCTTTTCATTATAGGGGACTGGAATGCAAAAGTAGGAAGTCAAGAGATACCTAGAGTAACAGGCAAATTTGACCTTGGAATACAAAACGATGCAGAGCAAAGGCTAACAGAGTTTTGCCAAGAGAACACTTCTTGATGAAAAAGTTGTCTTAAAACTCAACATTCAGAAAACTAAGATCATAGCATCCGGTCCCATCATTTCATGGCAAATAGTTGCACAAACAATGGAAACAGTGACAGAGTTTATTTTTTGGGGGCTCCAAAATCACTACAGATGGTGACTGCAGCCATGAAATTAAAAGACACATGCTCCTTGGAAGAAAAACTATGACCAACCTAGACAGCATATTAAAAAGCAGAGCCTTTACTTTGCCAGCAAAGGTCCGTTTAGTCAGGCTATGGTTTTTCCAGTAGTTGTGTATGGATGTGAGAGTTGGACTGTAAAGAAAGCTGAGCGCCGAAGAATTGATGTTTTTGAACTATGGTGTTGGAGAAGACTCTTCAGAGTCCCTTGGACTGGAAGGAGATCCAACCAGTCAATCCTAAAGGAAATCAGTCCTGAATTTTCATTGGAAGGACTGATGCTGAAGCTGAAACTCCAGTCCATTGGCCACCTGAAGCAAAGAGCTGACTCATTTGAAAAGACCCTGATCCTGGGAAAGATTGAAAGCTGGAGGAGAAGGGGATGACATAGGATGAGATGATTGGATGGCATCACTGACTCGATGGACATGAGTTTGAGTATGCTCTGGGCGTTGGTGAGGGACAGGGAAGTCTGGCGTGCTGCAGTCATGGGGTCGCAAAGAGTTGGGACACGACTGAGTGACTGAACTGAACTGAGAATCAGAAATCTGAGATCAGCATACTGCAGTTAGCTTATTTACTTCTTGTCTGAGACTTAACTTTCATGAAACATTATGGTTCTTTTTTTAAAAAGTTATTTATTTGGCTGCCTTGGGTCTTAGTTGTGGCGTGTGGAATCTTTTGTTGTGGCGCACAGACTGTCTCGTTGTGGCAAGCGGGCTTGGTAGTTGTGGTGCATGGACTTATGATCTGTGGCATGTGGTATCTTAGTTCCAGTAGTAGCAATTGAGTCCTTGTCCCCTGATTTGCAGAGTATATTCTTAACCAGTGGACCACCAGGGAAGTCCCAACAGTATAGTTCTTTTTCATGCTGACTAGACTGCAGATGAAAGTTTTAAAAATATTCATGCTATCCCTGAATTTCAGATTAAGATGTTTGGGAGGTTTTCATTTTGAGATGATGGATTTCTGTTAGATTAAGTGTTATTAATGTCAGGAAGCTACAAATGCTTTGTGTTGACTATTGGTTGGCCCATAATTAGCCTTTGTTAAGGAGTTAATACATACCCTTGATTTTTATTCTGAGAAGGCAGCCACCCAGCTGGCAGAAGCTCATTCTCTCTTTTCTCAAAACACAACCCCTGTGTTTCATGAGGCTGGCAGGTGATGCTTTGGCAGAATACGAAGAGAGCCAAATAAGGGAGCCTGGCTTCCCTTTGGTCTTTGAAGCAAATAAAGAACGTTGATGGAATATGAAATTGGTTCTAGAAATGCATCTTAAAATGAAGATAAAGAAAGTATGTAAGTTTGGTACCAGATAAGTAAATGCAGTGGGATGTTTCTGTGACTTCCTGATTTAACTTAGAAATACTTTGTATTCCTTTTAGGATCATTGCCATTTGCAAATTTTTTTTTTCATAATTGGTATATTCTATTTAAGTTTGTTAGCACTGCTCCAGGACATAGTGATTGTAAGTATGATTTAAAATCAAAAGCTTTCTTTGTCATTTCCAGTAACAGTTATCGCTTCCCTTCCTTTGTCCATATTTCTCCTTTCCACCATGTTAGTAGAACAAATATGTTCAAATATTTGAATTCATGTCTTAATCTTCACCTCCATTGTTATCTTAATGTTACATCTGCCTCCTGACTGTGTCCTCAAGAATAAATCATGATTAGATCAGATCAGATCAGTCGCTCAGTCGTGTCCGACTCTTTGCGACCCCATGAATCGCAGCACGCCAGGCCTCCCTGTCCATTACCAACTCCCGGAGTTCACTCAGACTCAGTCGAGTCAGTGATGCCATCCAGCCATCTCATCCTCTGTCGTCCCCTTCTCCTCCTGCCCCCAATCCCGCCCAGCATCAAGAGTCTTTTCCAATGAGTCAACTCTTTGCATGAGGTGGCCAAAGTACTGGAGTTGCAGCTTTAGCATCATTCCTTCCAAAGAAATCCCAGGGCTGATCTCCTTCAGAATGGACTGGTTGGATCTCCTTGCAGTCCAAGGGACTCTCAAGTCTTCTCCAACACCACAGTTCAAAAGCATCAATTCTTCAGTGCTCAGCCTTCTTCCCAGTCCAACTCTCAAATCCATACATGACCACAGGAAAAACCATAGCCTTGACTAGACGGACCTTTGTTGGCAAAGTAATGTCTCTGCTTTTGAATATGCTATCTAGGTTGGTCATAACTTTCCTTCCAAGATAGCACTCCCCAAAGTTCTCTAACTCTGTTAAGTCTTCACCTCTAAAATTTCTTAACCTAAATTCCCTATCCCTCTTCCATCAAACTCTTAGGGAGTGATATATTGTAATGAAAATATATCCTTTTCAGTGTTATATTACCTTTTCCTTTGGAATGGGTGTGAATCACTGATCTGAAAAGTTTTATGTTGAATGGAAAGTGATTGACTCTGGTTTTCTGATTCTTGAAACTTTCCTCTAGAACTCATCTACACCTCTACTAATTTCTCATAGCTAAATGGAGCTGACAGACTAGGGTTGAGCCCGTTCTCTTATTATACATAATCCAGAGAAGTTTATTAATCCTGATGACTATGGCCAAAATAAGGAGACAAATGTAAGATAAAGGACAAATTAGTGAATTGGAAGATCATATTTAGAAACTCTTCTCATAAGAGGAAGGAATATAAGCAAAATAAGAAGCTTAAGAGAGAAGCTAAGAAATGGAAGATAAAAGAAGTTTCTTTTTCTCTAAGACTAGAACAAGGTTACCTGCTTTTAGCACTTTAATTCAGCATAATATTGGAAGTTCTAGCCAAAGCAGCTGGGCTAGGCAGAAAAAAGAAATGATAGGCATCTGAATTCTAAGGGAAGAAGTAAAATTACCTCTGTTCAAGATGACATGATCTTACAAGTGGAAAACCTTAAAGATTCCACAGTAAAACCGTTAGAGTTAATAAAAGAATTCAACAATGTTGCAGGATACAAAATCAAGCAACAAAAGTCAAGTGCCCTTCTATACACTAGTAATGAGCAATTCAAAAATAAAATTAAGACAATAATACCTTTACTGTAGCACCAAGGAGAAGAAAATACTTAGGAATAAATTTGACCAAGGAGGCAAAAAACATGTACACTGACAAGTTCAAAACATTACTAAGAGAAATGAAAAGAATATCTAAATACATGGAAAGATAACCCATGTCTGTGGATTGAAAGATTTAATGTTATTAAGAGGACAGTGCTGTCCAAAGTGATCTGTAGATTCAGTGCAATCCCTATTAAAATTCCAAGAACATTTTTTTAAGACATAGGACAGACTATTCGAAATTTATATGGAATCTCATGGGATTCCAAATATCCAGAAGAGTCTTGAAAAAGAAGGGAAAGATTACCCTCGCATATCTTGATTTGAAAACTTAGTATCAAGCTGTAGTAATCAAAACAGTGTGGTTCTGGGATATGAACAGACATACAGATCAGTGGAGCAAATTACAGGGTCTAGAAATAAACCTTCAAATATATGGCCAAATGATTTTCCACAGATGCTAACACCATTCAGTGGGCAAGAGTCTTTTTAGCAAGTGGTGCTGGGAAAATTGAATAACCACATGCAAAAGAGTTAAATTGGATTCTTCTGTTGTTGTTGTTTAGTCCCTAAGTTGTGTCCAACTCTTTTGCAACCCTGTGGACTGTTGCCCACCAGGCTCCTCTGTCCGTGGGATTTCCCAGGCAAGAATACTACAGTGGGTTGCCATTTCCTTCTCCGGGGGCTCTTCCTGTCTCAGGGACCGAACCTACGTCCCCTGCATTGGCAGTTGGGTTCTTTACCACTGAGCCACTAGGGAAACCCAAAATATTAACTCAGAATGGATCAAAGACTACTGTAGTATTGTGATTTACAATAAACATATATTTAATCTTCGTCCTGTTTCTGGCACAGAACTCCTAAAACTCTTGGAATTTTCTAAGTGATAAGAGTCCCCAAAGTGTTTTTGATACGTTAATGCTGTGACTTGGAAAGCCCTTCAGTAACCAGCTGATGGTGGCTGGTTGCTAGGGGAACTAACCAGGTGATTAGAAGGTTGGAACTTTGGCACCCACTGCTACCCTCAGACCAGCTGGAAGGGAAGAGGGGCCAGAAATTGTATTCAGTCACCAGTGACCAGTGATTTAATCCATCATGCCTAATTAATGAGGCCTTCATAAAACCCCCAAAGGACAAGTTTGGAGAACTTCTGGATTGGTGAACCAGAACACTTCCACGTGCTTGATCTCAAACTCCACTGGGACAGGAGCTCTTGTGTTTGGTACCTTGACCTGTATATCCTCTCATCTGGCTGTTAATTTGTCTCTGCTGATATCCTTTCTTAAATCTAGTGAGTAAACTGATTCCTGAACTCTGTGAACTATTCTAGCAAATTAATTGAAGCCAAGGAGGGGGTCTTGAGAACCCATTTAATAGCCAGTTGGTCAGAAGCACCACTAATAGACTGGACTGTGACTGGCATCTGAAGTAGGGGCAGTCTTGTGGGACTGAGCTTAACCCATGGAGTCTGATGCTGTCTCCAGTAAGTGTCAGAGTTGAGTGTGTCTGACATCCATTCTTCTTAATCTTCTGCTTCTGTTAGGTCCATACCATTTCTGTCCTTTATCGAGCCCATCTTGGCATGAAATGTTCCCTTGGTATCTCTTAATTTTCTTGAAGAGATTTCTGGTCTTTCCCATTCTGTTGTTTCCCTCTATTTCTTTGCATTGATCGTTGAGGAAGGCTTTATCTCTTCTTGCTGTTCTTTGGAACTCTGCATTCAGATGCTTGTGTCTTTCCTTTTCTCCTTTGCTTTTCGCTTCTCTTCTTTTCACAGCTATTTGTAAGGCCTCCCCAGATAGCCATTTTGCTTTTTTGCATTTCTTTTCCATAGGGGTGGTCTTGATCCCTGTCTCCTGTACAATGTCATGAACCTCATTCCATAGTTCATCGGGCACTCTATCTATCAGGTCTAGGCCCTTAAATCTATTTCTCACTTCCACTGTATAATCATAAGGGATTTGATTTAGGTCATACCTGAATGGCCTAGTGGTTTTCCCTACTTTCTTCAATTTAAGTCTGAATATGGCAATAAGGAGCTCATGATCTGAGCCACAGTCAGCTCCCAGTCTTGTTTTTGCTGACTTTATAGAGCTTCTCCATCTTTGGCTGCAAAGAATATAATCAGTCTGATTTTGGTGTTGACCATCTGGTGATGTCCATGTGTAGAGTCTTCTCTTGTGTTGTTGGAAGAGGGTGTTTGCTATGACCTGTGCGTTCTGTTGGCAAAATTCTATTAGCCTTTGCCCTGCTTCATTCTGTATTCCAAAGCCAAAGTTGCCTGTTACTGCAGGTGTTTCTTGACTTCCTACTTTTACATTCCAGTCCCCTATAATGAAAAGGACATCTTTTTTGGGTGTTAGTTCTAAAAGGTCTTGTAGATCTTCATAGAACCGTTCAACTTCAGCTTCTTCACCGTTACTGGTTGGGGCATAGACTTGGATTACTGTGATATTGAATGGTTTGCCTTGGAAACGAACAGAGATCATTCTGTCGTTTTTGAGATTGCATCCAAGTAGTGCATTTTGGACTCTTTTGTTGACCATGATGGCTACTCCATTTCTTCTAAGGGGTTCCTGCCCACAGTAGTAGATATAATGGTCATCTGATTTAAATTCACCCATTCCAGTCCATTTTAGTTTGCTGATTCCTAGAATGTTGACGTTCACTCTTGCCATCTCCTGTTTGACCGCTTCCAATTTGCCTTGATTCATGGACCTAACATTCCAGGTTCCTATGCAATATTGCTCTTTACAGCATTGAACCTTGCTTCTATCACCAGTCACATCCACAACTGGGTATTGTTTTTGCTTTGGCTCCATCCCTTCATTCTTTCTGGAGTCATTTCTCCACTGATCTCCAGTAGCATATTAGGCACCTACTGACCTGGGGAGTTCATTTTTCAGTATCCTATCATTTTGCCTTTTCATACTGTTCATGGGTTTCTCAAGGCAAGAATACTGAAGTGGTTTGCCACTCCCTTCTCCAGTGGACCAGATTTCTGTCAGACCTCTCCGCCATGACCCGCCCGTTTTGGGTGGCCCCACAGGGCATGGCTTAGTTACATTGAGTCGGACAAGGCTGTGGTCCTAGTGTGACTAGATTGACTAGTTTTATGTGATTATGGTTTCAGTGTGTGTGCCCTCTGATGCCCTCTTGCAACACCTACAGTCTACTTTCTTGCGTTTCTCTTACCTTGGACGTGGGATGTCTCTTCACGGCTGCTCCAGCAAAGTGCAGCCGCTGCTCCTTACCTTGGACGAGGGGTATCTCCTCACCGCCACCCCTCCTGACCTTGAACGTGGAGTAGCTTCTCTACTCATACTACTCTGAGGTGGGTCCCTCAACGCTGCTGCCACCATCGAACTTCTGGGCGCAGGGAGGTCGGAGTGCTGGAGAGGCGGAGGGGATGCCTGTATCGTGGTCTGCTCCTGGGCCTGACGCTGGCACCCTGGGAGGCGCCGAACCTCAGGCCCATCTCTGTGCAGTGGAGACAGCACCTCCTCTCGGACCTCCTCAATCGCGTCACCTCCATCCCAACTTAGCGTTCTGGACCTGGCACAAGCTTGGGGAAGAATACACAGAAGAACTGTACAAAAAAAGATCTTCATGACCAAGATAATCACGATGGTGTGATCACTCACCTAGAGCCAGACATCCTGGAATGTAAAGTCAAGTGGGCCTTAGAAAGCATCACTACGAACAAAGTTAGTAGAGGTGATGGCATTCCAGTTGAGCTATTTCAAATCCTGAAAGATGATACTGTGAAAGTGCTGCACTCAATATGCCAGCAAATTTGGAAAACTCAGCAGTGGCCACAAGACTGGAAAAGGTCAGTTTTCATTCCAATCCCAAAGAAAGGCAATGCCAAAGAATGTTCAGACTACCGCACAGTTGCACTTATCTCACACGCTAGTAAAGTAATGCTCAAAATTCTCCAAGCCAGGCTTCAGCAGTATGTGAACTGTGAACTTCCACATGTTCAAGCTGGTTTTAGAAAAGGCAGAGGAACCAGAGATCAAATTGCCAACATCCACTGGATCATGGAAAAAGCAAGAGAGTTCCAGAAAAACATCTATTTCTGCTTTATTGACTATACCAAAGCCTTTGACTCTGTGGATCACAATAAACTGTGGAAAATTCTGAAAGAGATGGGAATACCAGACCACCTGACCTGCCTCTTGAGAAACCTGTATACAGGTCAGGAAGCAACAGTTAAAACTGGACATGGAACAATAGACTGGTTCCAAATAGGAAAAGGAGTATGTCAAGGCTGTATATTGTCACCATGCTTATTTAACTTATATGCAGAGTCCATCATGAGAAACGCTGGGCTGGAAGAAGCACGGGCTGGAAGAAGCACAAGCTGGAAGAAGCACAAGCTGGAATCAAGATTGCCGGAAGAAATATCAATAACTTCAGATATGCAGATAACACCACCCTTATGGTAGAAAGTGAAGAGGAACTAAAAAGCCTCTTGATGAAAGTGAAAGAGGAGAGTGAAAAAGTTGGCTTAAAGCTCAACATTCAGAAAATGGAGATCATGGCATCTGGTCCCATTACTTCATGGGAAATAGATGAGGAAAGAGTGGAAACAGTGTCAGACTTTATCTTTCTGGGCTCCAAAATCACTGCAGATGGTGACTGCAGCCATGAAATTAAAAGACGCTTACTCCTTGGAAGAAAAGTTATGACCAACCTAGAGAGCATATTGAAAAGCAGAGACATTACTATGCCAACAAAGGTCCGTCTAGTCAAGGCTATGGTTTTTCCTGTGGTCATGTATGGATGTGAGAGTTGGACTGTGAAGAAGGCTGAGCACTGAAGAATTGATGCTTTTGAACTGTGGTGTTGGAGAAGACACTTGAGAGTCCCTATC
>NW_011495032.1:5885239-5898158 GCF_000754665.1 Bison bison bison
TTGGAGAAGACTCTTGAGAGTCCCTTGGACTGCAAGGAGATCCAACCAGTCTATTCTGAAGGAGATCAGCCCTGGGTGTTCTTTGGAAGGAATGATGCTAAAGCTGAAACTTCAGTACTTTGGCCACTTCATGCCCAGTTGACTCATTGGAAAAGACTCTGATGCTAGGAGGCATTGAAGGCAGGAGGAAAAGGGGATGACAGAGGATGAGATGGCTGGATGGCATCACCAACTCGATGGACATGAGTTTGAGTGAACTCCGGGAGATTGTGATGGACAGGGAGGCCTGGCGTGCTGTGATTCATGGGGTCGCAAAGAGTTGGACATGACTGAGCGACTGAACTGAACTGAATTGAACTGACATCCATTCAGTCTTCTTAGAGAACGGAGTTAATTGCTTGGGTGTGATGAAGAAATCCACAGAAATCAGAATAGGTGTAGACCCAGAATGACTTTCAGGTGTGAGGGTTAAAACTGTAAAACTCTCAGAAGGAAACATGGGGGAAAATCTCCATGACATTAGATCTGACAATGGTTTTTTGAAATGACGATAAAATACAGGCCGCAGAAGAGAATATAAATAAGTTAGACTTCATCCTGAGAAACCTGTATCCAGGACAAGAAGCAGCAGTTAGAATTGGGTATAGAATATCAGACTGGTTCAGAATTGGGAAAGGAGTACATCAAGGCTGTATATTGTCACCTTGCTTATTTAACGTATATACAAAGTACATCATGAGAAATGCCAGGCTGGTTGACTCACTAGCTGGAATCAAGATTGCTGGGAGAAATATCAACAACCTAAGATATGCAGGTGACACCACACTTACGGAAGAAAGCAAAGAGGAACTAAAGAGCTCCTTGATGAAAGTGAAAGAACAGAGTGAAGAAATTGGCTTAAAATTCAACATTCAGAAAACTAAGATCATGGCATCCAGTCCCATCACTTCATGGCAAATAGATGGGGAAACAATGGAAACAGTGACAGACTTTATTTTGGGGGGCTTGAAGATCACTGCAGATGGTGACTGCAGCCGTGAAATTAAAAGACACATGCTCCTTGGAAGAAAAGCTCTGATCAACCTAGACAACATATTAAAAAGCAGAGCCTTTACTTTGCCAGCAAAGGTCCATCTAGTCAAAGCTATGGTTTTTCCAGTAGTCATGTATGGATGTGAGAGTTGGACTATAAAGAAAGCTGAGCACTGAAGCCTTGATGCTCTTGAACTGTGGTGTTGGAGAAGACTCTTGAGAGTCCCTTGGACTGCAAGGAGATCCAATAAGTCCATCCTAAAGGAAATCAGTCCTGAATATTTATTGGAAGGACTGATGTTGAAGCTGAAACTCCAATACTTTGGCCACCTGATGCAAAAAGCTGACTCACTAGAAAAAACACCCTGATGCTGGGAAAGATTGAAGGCGGGAGAAGGGGATGACAGAGGATGAAATGGTTGGATGGCATCACCAACTCAGTGGACATGAGTTTGAGTAAACTCTGGGAGTTGGTGATGGACAGGGAGGGCCTGGCGTGCTGCAGTCCATGGGGTCACAAAGTGTCGGACACGACTGAGCAACTGACTGAACTGAAGATATGCAGAAAATACCACTTTAATGGCAGAAAGTGAAGAGGAACTAAAGAGCCTCTTGATGAAGGTGAAAGAAGAGAGTGAAAAGGTAGGCTTAAAACTCAGCATTTAAAAAATGAAGGTCATGGCATCTGGTCTTATCACTTCGTGGCAAATAGAAGGGGAAAAAGTGAAAACAGCGCGAGACTTTATTTTATTGGGCTCAAGAATTACTACCGACAGTGACTGCAGCCACAAAATTAAAAGATGCTTACTTCTTGGAAGGAAAGCTGTCACAAACCTAGACAGTGTATTAAAAAGCAGAAACATCATTTTGCCCATGAAGTTATAGTCAGAGCTGTAGTTTTTCCAGTAGTTATGCACAGATGTGACAGTTGGACCATTAAGAAGGTGGAGTACTGAAAAATTGATGGTTTTGAACTGTGCTGCTGGATAAAACTCTTGAGAGTCCCTTGGTCAGCAAGGAGATCAAACCAGTCAATCCTAAAGGAAATCAGTCCTGAATATTCATTGGGAGGACTAATGCTGAAACTCCAGTAGTTTGGCCACCTGATTCAAAGAGCTGACTCATTGGAAAAGACCCTGGTGCTGGGAAAGGTTGAGGGCAGAAGGAGAAGGTGGCAACAGAGGATGTGATGGTTAGATGGCATCACTGACTCAGTGGACATGATTTTGAGCAAACTCTGGAAGATGGTGAAGGACAGGGAAGCCTTACGTGCTGCAGTCCATGAGGTTGCAAAGTGTGGGATGTGACTTAGCTAAAGAACAGCAACATAAAAAATAAAAGTAGCTTACTTTAAAGGACATTCACTATCAAGTGAGTAAGAAGACAACTCAGAATTGCAGAAAAGATTTGCAAATTGTGTATCTAATACACAAAGATGAATATATAGAATAGATAAATACAACTCAGCAGCAAAAAGCAAGTCAAATAAAAAATGGGCAAAAGACTGGAAGAAATATTTCTCCAAAGAAGATATGCAGATGTCCAGTAAGCACATGAAGCATGCTTAACATGACTAGGCATTAGGGAAATGTAAATCAAAATCACAACAGAGAGACTTTCCTGGTGGTCTAATGGTTAAGAATCTGGCTGGCAATGCAGGGGACAGGTTCGATCCCTGATCCAGAAAGATCCCACATGCCATGGGACAGCTAAGCCTCTGCACCACAGATACTGAGCCAATGCCCTGAGGCCATGTTTGCACCCTAGAGCTCGTGCTCCACAACAAGAGAAGCCACTGTAGTGACAAGCCCACATAGTGCACCTAGAGAAAGTCTGAGCACAGGAACAAGACCCAGCACAGTCCCCTTCCCCCCCAAAAAAAATTAATCATGTGAGATACCGTTTTACATCCATTGTGTTGGCTATTACCCACACAGAAAAAGAAAGTGCATAAAATAACAAGTATTATTTAACAAATTGAAAGATAAAAACTATATGATTATCTCAATAGATGCAGAGAAAGCCTTTGACAAAATTCAACATCCATTTATGATTAAAAACTCTACAGAAAGCAGGCATAGAAGGAACATACCTCAACATAATAAAAGCCATATATGATAAACCCACAGCAAACATTATCCTCAATGGTGAAAAATTGAAAGCATTTCCCCTAAAGTCAGGAGCAAGACAAGGGTGCCCAGTCTCACCACTACTATTCAACATAGTTTTGGAAGTTTTAGCCACAGCAGTCAGAGAAGAAAAAGAAAGAAAAGAAATCCAGATTGGAAAAGAAATAGTAAAACTCTTACTGTTTGCAGATGACATGATCCTCTACATAGAAAACCCTAAAGACTCCACCAGAAAATTACTAGAGCTAGTCAATGAATATAGTAAAGTTGCAGGATATAAAATTAACACACAGAAAGCCCTTGCATTCCTATACACTAACAGTGAGAAAACAAAGAGAAATTAAGGAAGTAATTCCATTCACCATTGCAACGAAAAGAATAAAATACTTAGGAATATATCTACCTAAAGAAACAAAAGACCTATATATAGAAAACTATAAAATACTGATGAAAGAAATCAAAGAGGACACAAATAGATGGAGAAATATACCATGTCCATGGATTGGAAGAATCAATATAATGAAAATGAGTATAGTACCCAAAGTAATCTGTAGATTCAGTCCAATCCCTATCAAGCTACCAATGGTGTTTTTCACAGACCTAGAATAAATTTCACAATTTGTATGGAAATACAAAAAACCTCGAATAGCCAAAGCAATCTTGAGAAAGAAGAATGGAACTGGAGGAATCAACCAGCCTGACTTCAACCTCTACTACAAAGCTACAGTCATCAAGACACTATGGTACTGGCACAAAGACAGAAACATAGATCAATGGATCAAAATAGAAAGCCCAGAGATGAATCCACGCACTTATGGATACCTTATCTTTGACAAAGGAGGCAAGAATATACAGTGGAGAAAAGATAATCTCTTTAACAAGTGGTGCTGGGAAAACTGGTCAACCACTTGTAGAAGAATGAAACTAGAACACTTTCTAACACCATGCACAAAAATAAACTCAAAGTGGATTAAAGATCTAAATGTAAGACCAGAAACTATAAAACTCCTGGAGGAAAACATAGGCGAAACACTCTCTGACATAAATCATAGCAGGATCCTCTATGACCTACCTCCCAGAGGAATGGAAATAAAAGCAAAAATAAACAAATGGGACCCAACTAAAAAGCTTTCAATAAAGGGAACTATAAGCAAGGTGAAAAGACAGCCTTCAGAATGGGAGAAAATAATAGAAAACGAAGCAACTGGCAAAGAATCTCAAAAAAATACAAGCAAGTCCTGCAGCTCAATTCCAGAAAATTGAGCATGGTGTTCTGTCTTGATGAAGGGATGGCAGTTTATCAAATAGAAAGGAGATGTTGCAATAGGAAGTGCAGGAAAAGCAGTGGACAAATTGTAAGTCATCAAGTCATCAATTAAAAAGCAGAAACTGATGATTCAATAAAAAAGCCAGCTACATTTTTTTTTAATAGGAAATAGTCTTAAATAATTTAAAGCTATATAAGAGAGGGACATGGATAGGACATATATAAAGATTGAGGATATGTAGGTTATATTTGTGGATAGTCACCAATTAGAAATTACAGCTGAAAAATTGTGGACTGATCTGCTGGTCCAGTGGTTAAGTCTCCATGCTTCCAACGTAGGGGGCACAGGTTCCATCCCTGCTCGGGGAACTATGATCCCACATGCCACATGGTACAGCCAAAAATAAAAACTTTACTGATTAATTTAAAAATAGCAATATATACCTTTTGTAGGTTAACAGAAGTAGCATTTTTATGAAGAGTCTTACTGAACAGCATAGAAATTTAGTGAGAAGAGTGTTTGCAAATTTCTTTAATGCCTGATTTAATAGACTGTACTTAGGTCACTTACCTGCTGTTATAATACACTTTTTGCAATATGTTCTGATTGAGGGTACATGAGGAGAATCCTGGGACCATGTGGATCTTTTGTGTGGTTATCCCTCAGAGGTCCTGAGATCATACTTTACAACCTGCTTTTTCCATGCAAGTTTCTTTATCACCTTGACTCCCTCCAGTTTGGTGACGTCTTGTTGATCTCAGTAGTTTACTGCTGTCTGCGTTCCCTCCCACTTTCCATTTCTGCTTTTGTTATTTCCCACTACATTCAAGTCCAGTTTAAGGCTGATCTTCATGTCTTCACTGACGATTCTAGTTTCAGTGACTCTTCTCTTTGGCAAATAGTTAGTTTCACATGGTTGGTGCTTAAGTGTTCTAAGTTTTCTTGTTTTCTCTTTCCAGCTACATTATAAAGCTCCTTTAAAATAGGGACCCTAAAAATTGAAAAGATAAAGCAAGAGTTTCTCCTTACGTTAAGTGTTAGGTGTAGAAAGTAATACTTATTGGTTGATAGGCAGTAGCACTGTCCAGGAAAGCAAATAATAGATCACAAACTCTTTTCTGGTCTTAAAGGGCTTACTGGAAAACCATAGTGTCTTCCCCATTACCTGCTACATGGTTATGCTTTTGGTGTTGCAGTTAATATTTCTTTTAAGAGCTCTTGTGTAATTAAAACTATCTTCAATGCAGGCTTGTTGATCTTTTAAGCCACTCACTGATTTATTTTCTTGCCATTTCAGAAAAAAGCCAAAGGACAAGAGCTATTTGATCAGATTATGTACCACTTGGACCTTATTGAAAGCGACTATTTTGGACTGAGATTTATGGATTCGGCACAAGTAGCGGTGAGTATCTGGTTTTTGGAGGTTCTAAAATGGGGACA
This sequence comes from Bison bison bison, assembly GCF_000754665.1. Taxonomy (NCBI): domain Eukaryota; kingdom Metazoa; phylum Chordata; class Mammalia; order Artiodactyla; family Bovidae; genus Bison; species Bison bison. The sequence continues at coordinate 5,891,109 of NW_011495032.1, forward strand.
GAAATGGAAAATGTCAGATGATGTTCTCGGTGCTAGAAGGTTGCATATACTTAAATGTCTTCTTTTTTCCTGTAATTTTCTTGGAATAACCCGAAGTGCTTATTTATTATTTTTTTAAAAAAAGGTCTAACCCTAAGCCATATTCCCAGAGCATGATCTCTGCAAATGAGGCTTGGAAATCTCAACCACTGGATTGGTCTTGAGCAGACTAGAGTGAACACTGTGTGAGGGCACGGGAGTTTCTTGGGCTCTTGGGTGAATGATAGAAGTTCCTTGTTTGCAATTAAGGTGAATATTGAACTAAAATATTCCTAATATCCCTTCCAGCTCTGTGATTCTCTGTCTATAAATAGATGCTCTTTGATGTGCATTTCAGGTGAGAGAACAGTGTATATAATAGGAAGTTGGGGGCTTTTCAAAGAATTTGTCCAGTATTTGAAAAAAAGTAGTGATTAAGATTGGAAGATGAATCAGTGGCTGCATCATCCACACTGAGCTGCAGAAGTGTTAATAATAAATTGGCAGTATTCTCTAATAACTGGGATTAGGGGTTTTTCAGTCAGGGAGGTTATATTTTGCTTTACAAAGTTTTACATAGGAATATTTTGTAGCATTGTTTGGAGTGGACAGAGATGAAAGTCAGAGTCAGTGCAAACATTTTGGGGATAAAAGTGATACTAGGGTCTAGAGTAGGGCATTTGCAGGGGTGGGGGGGCAGAAGAGGGATATCAGGACATTGAGCCTTGTTTTCTGGACATCTGTGATGGTGTTTCTGTGTTTAGTGACACAATAACTGCAGTGTTTAGAACCACAGGAGCAATATATATTCTATAAGAATCTCAAGTTCCTTTCAAGTGGGTCTGTGTGTGTGTGTATGTGTGTGAGGGTGATATGGTGTGATTGATAAATTAACTGGAATACCTCTATTAGATACTTAACAAAACCCACATTTCTTGGAGGTGAACTCCTAGACTGGCTTTATAGAGCATCTTCAGTAAATGTACAGCTATTAATAATGTCAGCTTCACTTGTTTTCTCTGATTTCCCCTGCAATTTAAAAAAAGCATGAGCATTTATTTACAGAGAATTGGTTAGGTAAATTTTGATACATCTTTACAATGGAATATCTGCAGCTCATTAAAAATGGTGATTTTTAAGTGTGCTAATTGACATGAATGATGTAAAAATTAAAAGGATTTATAAAATAACTTATAATAAAGCCCACTAGGCTTCTCTCTCTATAGAATTCTCCAGGTAAGAATACCAGAGTGGGTAGCCATTCCCTTCTCCAAGAGATCTTCCCAACCTAGGGACTGAACCTGGGTCTCCTAAATTGCAGGTGGATTCTACCACTTGAGCCACCAGGGAAACATATAAAATAACTGAATTTTTCTATTTTTAAGGAATTCTGGGTTTATGTTCACACATAAACATGAAAAAATTTGAAAAGCTATTTTCTCTAGTTTGAGTTCTGATCTCTGGATGGATGTTGTATAAGAGGCATTTCTCTTATTTCTTATTAATCTTATTTCTGTTCTATTAGACGAAATCCACTAAGGGTAGGAAATGAATCTTAGTTACCTCTGCTATCCAGTATGTATTAAGTAATAAACTAGACTGTTTATTGAATTTAATTCTAATCTGCTACTTAGTTTGATACAGGCTTGGTTGACTATTGAGTTTAATATCATTAAACTCTCATCTCCAGAGAGTTTAAGTCTTACATTCAGATGAAACAACAAATGATTTTGGAGATAGATAGTTTGTGCAGCTTCCTGTTTTTTTGAGGAGTCAATATTAGGTTTTAGGTACTTTCTTTCCGTTTCTTAACATATTTAAGTAATTATGAGAAGAAACAGACATGCAGCTGTTCCTGAATTGCATTATTTGTTCTTTTCTAATATCAGTACTTACTGAATTACTAGATCCTGTAGTTTTTCCTCTCATTTGATTCACATGGTTATAACAAATGTCTGGTAAAGCCAGCATTAGAACTTGTAATCCCTACTCTTTTTAGTTTTAGTTTATGCCTCCTAATGTGCAGAAATCTAGGCATTAAGATTAAATTTAAATAGCATTACATTTTCCAGTCTCTACTCTTGCCAAAAACTCTGTAAATTAAACTGTAAGAACAATAATTGGGAAATGAAAGCTATTAAAAATCAACTCTAGACAACACTTCAAATACTCTTAAAGTGTTGACTCACTTGATTCCGTAACGGTCTTAGGACATAAGTAAACATAGAGATAGATGATTGTCAGTTGTTTTTAGTGTGGCCAGATTTAACCCCAGAAGTAAACAAAATTTATACTTGACAAACAATTCAGTTTATCAGTGAAGATAGAGAACTTGGTAGATCATGTGGCTTTTTTGGTGAGGATCATCTGTGTAAACTAAGTTAACCCGTGGTTTCCATAACTATTTATCATACTTACTTTGTTGACATAACTATAAAATCTAAAGGGAATGAGGGTGAAAAAGAGCCAAGGAATTACATGCTACAGTTTAACCTTGGATATGTGGCATGTCCATATTTGTAAAATTAATGTGTTAAAATTTAGTTTATGGATCATTTTAGATCAGCCCAAGATATGTATGATTGTAATTATGCATTCATTAAGGAGATAGTCAAAGTAAATTGATGAGGTCATAGTTCACTTTTCTTCCTATGTAATCAGATGAGTTTGCTGTTTTTTAAGTTACTTACTTTTGGTTGCACTAACTCATTTTAGTTGAAACAGTAGTGCATTTACAGAAAAGTTGCAAGAATAATATGAGTAATTATTTTTCAGGAATCATTTGAGAGTTGCAAGTATGATGTCCCATTTCCCTTGAATTTCCTACAGAGAAGCATGTTCTCCTGCACAACTCAATATAGTCATCAAAATCAGGAAGTTATTGTGACATTACCACTATCTAATCTTCAGACCCCATTCAAATTATGCCTGAGAGTGTCATTTATAGCCAGAGGTTCACTGTTACCAGTTGCTCCCCATTCCTCCTCCCCACAGCTCCTGGCAAATGCTAATCTTTCTGTTTGTGTGAATTTGCCCATTTTGAGACTTTCATAGAAATGGAATCATGTAATTTGTGGCCTTTTGAGTCTGAAAATGCACTTGGCATAATGTTTTCAAGGTTTATTCATATTGTAGCATATATCAGTACTTGATTCTTAACAGCCGAATAATATTCCACTGAATGGATATACCACATTTTTATTCGTTCACTGATACACATTTAGGTTTATTCATTTTTGGCTGTTATAAATAACACTGCTGTGAACATTTGCACACAAGTTTTTGCACTCAACATAACTCTTAAATTCTTTTGGATACGCATCTAGGAGTGGAACTACTGGATTATAAGGTAACTTTATGTAGAAATTTTTGAAGAACTGCGAAATTGTTTTCAGTAGTGACTGTACCATTCTGCCTTCCTATCAGCAGTGTATAAGAGTTCCAATTTCTACATGTCCTCACCAACATGACATTCTCCCTTCTTTTTTTTAAAGATCCCCGCCACCCCCCCCCCCCCAAACATGTATTTATTTGGCTGTTTTGGGTCTTATTTGTGTCCTGTGATGTTTGGACTCTGTACTTATGGCATGTGGGCTCCAGAGCTGCTCTATGACTTGTGAGATCCTAGTTCCTTGACCAGAGACTGGACCTGCATCCCCTGCATTGCAAGGCAGAATCTTAACCAGTGAACCACCAGTCAAGTCCCTCCCCTTCTTTGTGATTCTGATCATACCAGCTGGTATAGAGTGGTCTCATTGTAGTACTGATTTGCACTTCTCTGATAGAAAAGTTCTTCTCTGATAGCATCTGTTCATGTGCTTGTTGATCGTGTGTGTATCTTCTTTGGATAAATGTCTGTTCAGATTTTTTATCCACTTGAAATTCAGTTATTTCCTTCTTTTTGAGTTGTAAGAGTTAAACTATTACCTAGTCCATAGTCACCAACATTTATACATATTTTCTTCTTTATCCATTTGGAGTTAATTTTGGTATAAGCTCTAAAGTGGGGGGGGTCAAACTTCATTCCTTTACATGTGAATGCATGTGGATATCCAGTGATCCTAGAACCACTTGTTGATAAGATGGTTTTTCCCCATTGAATGGTCTTGGCACACTTATTGAAAGTCAGTTGAGCATAGATATTTGGGTTTTTTCCTGGGTTCTGAGTTCTGTTACATTCATCTATATGTTGCTTCTTATACCAGCACCACATTGCCTTCATGTGGTGAAGTAAGTTTCAAACTTAATTACTTTGTAGTAAGTTTGAAAATTGGGAAATGCGAGTCCTTCAATTTCATTCTTCTGTTTTAAGATTGTTTTGGCTGTTCTGGGTCACTCATACCTCCCATATATATTTTGGATCAGCTTGTCTATTTCTGCAAAGAGGGCAGTTGGGAGTTTTGATGAGAATTACACTGAATCTGCATATCTGTTTGGGAAGTATTGTCATCTTAACAACGTTAAGTCTTACACATGAATTATGTTTTTATATTTCTAAAGCAGTGTTTTATAGTTTGTTTACACATCTTTCATCTCCTTGGCTAAACTTACTCATAAACATTTTATTCCTTTGATGTTATTGTAATATGTAATTTTTTTAGTATCATTTTGGATTTAGTTTGGATTCTAGTATATAGAATTCATTTTTATATATGTTTCTTATATCTTACAACCTTACTGAACTTGTTTATTAGTTTTTTTGTGTTTTATGTATAAGATCATGTTATCTACAAATAAAGGATAGTTTTAACTTCTTCCTTTTTAGTCTGAATGCCTTTTATTCCTTTTTCTTTTCACTTAATCTCTTTTTCTTACCTGAGTGCCCTGGCTTGAACATTTAGTAAAACATTGAATAGAAGTGTTAAGGGTGGTCATTGTTGTCTTATTCTTGATCTTATGGGAAGTGTTCAGTATTTCACCATCAAGTATGATGTTACCTGTGGGATTTTTCTAGATGCCCTTTATCATTTTATCATGAAATTGTGTTGGGTTTTGTTAAATGCTTTTTCTGCTGAGAGGATCATATGATAGATTTCCTGTATTCTGTTAATATGATATATTACTTTGACCATATTTGATGGTATGTTGAATCATTGTTGCATTTCTGGGATAAATCTCACTCGTGGTGTAAAATTCTTTATATATGTTGCTTGCTTTGATTTTGTTGAGGACTTTGATGACCATATTCATAAGGATATTGGTCTATAGTTTTTTTGTGTGTTTTTTTTCCCTTGTGATACCTTTGGTTTCAATAAGAGAAGTACTGGCATCAGAATGAGTTGGAAAGTCTTCTTTCTTCTATTTTTTTGAGGCTCTCCTGAAGGATTGGTATTAATTCTTACTTCAACACTCGGTAGAATTCACCAGTGAAGCCCTGGGCTTTTCTAGAGCTTTTTGATTAGCGACTCAGTCTCTTTACTTTTTACAGGTATATTCAGATTTTCTGTTTCTTCAGTTTTTAAACCAGGCAACTTTAGAGAGCCAAAGGTGGACTTAATGGATGAGAGGTTGGGATAATAGGAGTAAACCAGGATTATTCTGGCATACTAGGATTTCTTGTTAAATCACTAAGTCTTGTCCCACTCTTTGTGATCCCATGGACTGTATCATGCTGGGTTTCCCTGTCCTTCACTATCTCCCAGAGTTTGCTCAAACTCATGTCCATTGAGTCAGTGATGCCATTCAACCATCTCATCTACTGTTGTCCCCTTCTCCTCCTGCCCTCAGTCTTTCCCAGCATCAGGGTCTTTCCCAGTGAGTCGGCTCTTCACATCAGGTGGCCAAAGTATTGGAGCTTCAGCTTCAGCATTAATTCTTGCAGTGATTATTCTGGGTTGATTTCCTTTAGGATTGGCTGGTTTGATCTCCTTGCTGTCCAAGGGACTCTCAAGAATCTTCTCCAGCACCACAATTTGAAAGCATCAGTTCTTCAGCACTAAGCCTTCTTTAGGGTCCAACCTTCACATCCATACATGACTACTGGAAAAACCATAGCTTTGACTATATGGACCCTTGTCAGCAAAGTAATGTCTCTGCTTTTTAATACACCATCTAGGTTTGTCATAGCTTTCCTTTCAGGGAACAAGCATCTTTGAATTTTGTGGCTGCAGTCACTGTCCGCAGTGATTTTTGAGCCCAAGAAAAAATATGTCACTGTTTACACTTTTCCCCCATCTATTTGCCATGAAGTGATGGGACCAGATGTCATGATCTTCGTTTTTTGAATGTTGAGTTTTAAGCCAGCCTTTTCACTGTCCTCCTTACCTTCAAGAGGCTTGTTAGTTCCTCTTCAGTTTTTGCCATTAGGGTGGTGTCATCTGTGTATCTGAAATTGTTGATATTTCTTCTGGCAATCTTGATTCCAGCTTGTGATTCATCCAGCCCAGCATTTCATGTGATGTATTCTGCATATAAACAAGGAAACGATATATATAGCCTCGACCTACTCCTTTCCCAATTTTGAGCCAGTCAGTTGTTCCATATAAGGATCTGTTGCATTTTGACCCCATACCAGTTTCTCAGGAGACAGGTAAGGCAGTCTGGTTGGTATTCCCATCTTTAAGAACTTTCCACAGTTTGTTGTGATGGAAGCACAAGCCAGAATCAAGATTGCCAGGAGAAATATCAATAACCTCAGATATGCAGATGACACCACCCTTATGGCAGAAAGTGAGGAGGAACTAAAGAGCCTCTTGATGAAAGTGAAAGAAGAGAGTGAAAAAGTTGGCTTAAAGCTCAACATTCAGAAAACTAAGATCATGGCATCCGGTCCCATCACTTCATGGCAAATAGATGGGGAAAGAGTGGAAACAGTGTCAGACTTTATCTTTTTGGGCTCCAAAATCACTGCAGATAGTGACTGCAGCCATGAAATTAAAGGACGCTTACTCCTTGGAAGGAAAGTTATGACCAACCTAGATAGCATATTGAAGAGCAGAGACGTTACTTTGCCAACAAAGGTCTGTCTAGTCAAGGCTATGGTTTTTCCAGTGGTCATGTATGGGTGTGAGAGTTGGACTATAAAGATTGCTG
>NW_011495032.1:5898258-5976384 GCF_000754665.1 Bison bison bison
ATGCTTTTGAACTGTGGTGTTGGAGAAGACTCTTGAGAGTCCCTTGGACTGCAAGGAGATCCAGCCAGTCCATCCTAAAGATCAGTCCTGGGTGTTCATTGGAAGGACTGATGTTGAAGCTGAAACTCCAATACTTAGGGCACCTGATGGGAAGAGCTGACTCATTTGAAAAGACCCTGATGCTGGGAAAGATTGAGGGCAGGAGGAGAAGGAGATGACAGAGGATGAGATGGTTGGATGGCATCACTGACTCAATGGACATGGGTTTGGGTGGACTCCGGCAGTTGGTGATGGATAGGGAGGCCTGGCGTGCTTCGGTTCGAGGGGTCACAAAGAGTCGGACACAACTGAGTGACTGAACTGAACATAATCAAAGGCATTAGCATAATCAATGAAGCAGAAGTAGATGTTTTTCTGGAATTCTTTTGCTTTCTCTGTGATCCAACAAATGTTCACAATTTGATCTCTGGTTCCTCTACCTTTTCTAAACCTGTCTTGTACACCTGCAAGTTCTTCGTTTATGTACTACTGAACTGAACTTGGAAGAGTTTTAAGCATAACCTTACCAGCATGCGAAATGAATGCCACTGTATTGTAGTTTGAACATTCATGGATCACATCCTTCTTGTGGCGAAAGAGCTTGTGTAACTCAATGAAGCTATGAGCCATTACATGCAGGGCCACCCAAAATGGACATGTCATAGAGGAGACTTCAGACAAAATGTAGTCCACTGGAAGAGGGAATAGCAAACCACTCCAGTTTTCTTGTCGTGAGAACCCCATGAACAGTATGAAAGGGTAAAAAGACATGACACTGGAAGATGAACTCCCCGAGGTCGGAACATTCCAGTATGCTCCTGGGGAAAAGCGGAGGGCAATTACTAATAGCTCCAGAAAGAATGAAGTGTCTGGGCCAACGAAGAAATGACACTCAGTTGTGGATGTATCTGGTGGTGAAAGTAAAGTCCAATGCTGTAAAGAACAATATTGCATACTAGGATATACGGTTACCCTTGTTTTAGTTGACTGCACAATACTGCCCCATCTTCTGTTTTCAAATGTAAACTTAATTTAGTATCCTTTTATACAGTGTAATGATGATCTTAAACCTTAAGTTATGGTGATGAAGTCTGTGGATGCTTTCCCTAGAAAAAGGCATGTACACATAACCTGATGTGCACATATATAGGTAATTCAGGTATTCCTGAAGCCCGCCTATGGACTCTTGTTTAGTAACTCTTTTTTAGTAAATAAATAACCTGTATTTTAAAGAAAAGCAGATGGTGGTATTCATTTCCATGATTTTTCTTCAAGTCTTTATGATAATAGTGTGTTTGAAAATTTATTATCTTTTTATACTGTTGGTGAAACCTTGTTACAAAATCTCATTGTGTGACTCTACAAGTTTATGGTAATTTAATATTTTTTGATGAACAATTTAGGGAAACTTTCTTCCATGAAAATGACAGGATGTGTAAAGAGTTGCCTTATGACAGCAGAACTGCCAATATTGATGGTTTTTAAAAATAATAATTTGGTAATTTTATTGTACAATAGAACTTTCCAGTGTGTAAGTAATATATCTTAAGCCAGGCAAGAAAGTATTATTCTTTTGATACTAAGTGGTTTTAGGTCAGTACAGTCAGAATTTGCCAAATTTGAGAAAAATAACTGTAACAATTAATTGTTAATTAATTCAATTAGTGGTAACAGTTTGCCAGAGAACATGTATGATTTATTTTGAAGGAATGATATTCAGTCTTGAAATGTCTACAGGAGTCAGAAGAACAAAAGAGAAAGAAGATGTCATGCATGTTAAAGAATGGGAGTTTTATTTACTTCTAACAAGTATAGATTTTCTCTTTTTTAGAATTGTGCTATATGCTTGATATGTTTTCTTTTTTTTTTTTTCATTTAAAAAAATTTTAAAAACTTAACGTATTTTTTAATTGAGGGATAATTGCTTTACAGAATTTTTGTTGTTTTCTGTCAAACATTAACATAAATCAGCCACAGGTGTACCTCTTGAACCTCCCTCCCATCTCCCTCCCCATCCCACTCCTCTAGGTTGATACAGAGACCCTGTTTGAGTTTCCCAAGACATCAAGCAAATTCCCATTGGCTATTTTACATATGATAATGTAAGTTTCCATGATACTCTCTCCATACATCTTACCCTCTCCTCCCTTCTCCGTGTGTCCATAAGTCAGTTCTCTATGTCTGTTTCTCCTTTGCTGCCTTGGAAATTAATTGATCAGTATCATCTTTCTAGATCCCATATATATGCATTAGTATATGATATTTATCTTTCTCTTCTGATTTACTTCACTCTGTATAATAGACTCTAGGTTCATTCACCTCATTCAGTTCAGTTTAGTTCAGTTGCTCAAGTCGTGTCCGACTCTTTGTGACCCCATGGACTGCAGCATGCCAGGCCTCCCTGTCCATCGCCAACTCCCGGAGCTTGCTCAAACTTATGTCCATCGAGTCAGTGATCCCATCCAACCATCTCATCTTCTGTTGTTCCCTTCTCCTCCCACCTTCAATCTTTCCCAGCATCAGGGTCTTTTCCAATGAGTCACTTCTTCCCATCAGGTGGCCAGAGGATTGGAGTTTCAGCTTCAACGTCAGTCCTTCCAGTGAATATTCAGGACTGATTTCCTTTTGAATGGACTGGTTGGATCTCCTTGCAGTCCAAGGGACTCTCAAGAGTCTTCTCCAACACCACAATTCAAAATCATCGATACTTCAGTGCTCAACTGTCTTTATGGTCCAAGCTTCAGATCCATATACAACTACTGGAAAAAACCATAGCTTTGACTAGACAGACCTTTGCTGGCAAAGTAATGTCTCTGCTTTTTAATATGCTGTCTAGGTTGGTCATAGCTTTTCTTTCAAGGAGCAAGTGTCTTTTAATTTCATGGCTGCAATTACCATCTGCAGTGATTTTGGAGCCCCCCAAAATAAAGTCTGTCACTGTTTCCATTGTTTCCCCATCTATTTGCCATGAAGTGATGGGACGGGTGCCAGGATCTTAGTTTTTTGAATGTTGAGTTTTAAGCCAATTTTTTCACTCTCCTTTTTCTTTCATCGAGAGGCTCTTTGGTTCTTCTTCGCTTTCTTCCATAAGGGCAGTGTCATCTGTATATCTGCGGTTATTGATATTTCTCCCAGCAATCTTGATTCCAGCTTGTGCTTCATCCAGCCCAACATTTTGCATGATATATTCTACATATAAGTTAAATAAGCAGGGTGACACTGTATAGCCTTGACATACTCCTTTTCCTACTTGGAACCAGTTTGCTGTTCCGTGTCCAATTCTAACTGATCATGATGGTCTCATCAGCAACCTAGAGCCAGACATCCTGGAATGTGAAGTCAAGTGGGCCTTAGGAAGCCTCACTATGAACAAAGCTAGTGGAGGTTGATGGAATTCCAGTTGAGCTATTTCAGATGCTAAAAGATAATGCTGTGAAAGTGCTGCACTCAGTATGCCAGCACATTTGGAAAACTCAGTAGTGGCCACAGGACTGGAAAAAGTCCGTTTTCATTCCAATCCCAAAGCAAGGCAATGCCAAAGAATGCTCAAACTACCGCACAATTGCACTCATCTCACACGCTAGTAAAGTAATGCTCAAAATTCTCCAAGCCAGGGTTCAATAGTATGTGAATTGTGAACTTCCAGATGCTCAAGCTGGATTAAGAAAAGGCAGAGGAACCAGAGATCAAATTGCCAACATCTGCTGGATCGTCGAAAAAGCAAGAGAGTTCTAGAAAAACATCTACTTCTGTTTTACTGACTATGCTAAAGCCTTTGACTGTGTAGACCACAACAGATTCTGAAAAATTCTTGAAAGAGCTGGGAATACCAGACCACCTGACCTGCATTGTGAGAAATCTGTATGGAGGTCAAGAAGCAATAGTTAGAACTCGACATGGAACAACTGACTGATTCCATATAGGAAAAGGAATACATCAAGGTTGTATATTGCCCCCCTGCTTATTTAACTTATATGCAGAGTACATCATGTGAAATGCTGGGCTGGGTGAAGCACAAGCTGGAATCAAGATTGTAGGGAGAAATATCAATAGCCTCAGATATGCAGATGACACCACCTTTATGGCCAAGAGCGAAGAAGAACTAAAGAGCCTCTTGATGAAAGTAAAGAGGGGGGTAAAAAAGTTGGCTTAAAACTCCACATTCAGAAAACGAAGATCATGGCGTCCAGTCCCATCACTTAATGGCAAATAGACGTGGAAACAATGATAGACTTAATCTTGGGGGGCTCCAAAATCACTGCAGATGGTGACTGAAGCCATGAAATTAAAAGATGCTTGCTCCTTGGATGAAAAGTTATGGCCAACCTAGACAGCATATTAAAAAGCAGAGACATTACTTTGCCAGCAAAGGTCTGCCTAGTCAAAGCTATGATTTTTCCAGTAGTCATGTATGGATGTGATAGTTGGACTATAAAGAAAGCTGAGCACTGAAAAATTGATGCTTTTGAATTGTGGTGTTGGAGAAGACTCTTGAGAGTCCCTTGAAGTGCAGGGAGATCAAAGCAGTCTATCCTAAAGAAAATCAGTCTTGAATATTCATTGGAAAGACTCGTGCTGAAGCTGAAACTCCAATCCTTTGGCCACCTAATGGTTAGAACTGACTCCTTAGAAAAGACCCTGATGCTGGGAAAGATTGAAGGCGAGAAGAGAAGGGGACGACAGAGGATGAGATGGTTGGATGGCATCACCAACTCAACGGACGTGAGTTTGAGTAAATTCTGGGAGCTGGTGATGGACAGGGAGGCCTGGCATGCTGCAGTCCATGGGACCACAAAGAGTCGAACATGACTGAGGGACTGAACTGAACTGTTGTTCCATGTCCAGTTGTTTCTTGACTTACATACAGATTTCTCAGGAGGCAGTTAAGGTGGGTCTGGTATTCCCATCTCTTGAAGAATTTTCCACAGTTTGTTGTGATCCACATAGTCAAAGGCTTTGGCATCGTCAGTAAAGCAGACGTAGATGTTTTTCTGAAACTTGCTTGCGTTTTCAATGATCCAACGGATGTTGGCAATTCTAATTCACCTCATAAGAACTGACTCAAATATGTTTTCCTTTTTATTGATATGTTTTCTTTTCCCATTTTTTGATAGATTCAGAGACAGAAAAACACCAACATGTTAATAAGTTGTAACTGACAAGTAGCCATCTGTTGATTTGTAGAGCAATTGTGGTGAAGTAGGGAACATATCACTTTTCCCTCAAAAAAGGAATTGAAGGGGCAGTTACCACCTATCTCTAGCCATTTGTTGCCAAATAACTTTGCTGGATCTTCAAGTATTAATATTTTAAGAGAAGTTAGAGATCCATATTTTTAGAGTAAATCTTTCATTTTTAAAAAGCACTGGTTAAATTTTATTTATTTTTTTATCTTTTTTATATATATATATATATTTTTTTAATTTTATTTTATTTTTAAACTTCACAATATTGTATTAGTTTTTCCAAATATCGAAATGAATCCACCACAGGTATACCTGTGTTCCCCATCCTGAACCCTCCTCCCTCCTCCCTCCCCATACCCTCCCTCTGGGTCGTCCCAGTGCACCAGCCCCAAGCATCCAGTATCGTGCATCGAACCTGGACTGGCGACTCGTTTCATACATGATATTATACATGTTTCAGTGCCATTCTCCCAAATCTCCCCACCCTCTCCCTCTCCCACAGAGTCCATAAGACTGATCTATACATCAGTGTCTCTTTTGCTGTCTCGTACACAGGGTTATTGTTACCATCTTTCTAAATTCCATATATATGCGTTAGTATACTGTATTAGTGTTTTTCTTTCTGGCTTACTTCACTCTGTATAATAGGTTCCAGTTTCATCCATCTCATTAGAACTGATTCAAATGTGTTCTTTTTAATGGCTGAGTAATACTCCATTGTGTATATGTACCACAGCTTTCTGTGACTGATGAAAGAAATCAAAAGAGGGCTAAATAAATGGAGAGGTATACTGTGTGCATGGCTTAGAAGACTCGGCAAAGTAATCACTTCTTTCCTAGTTGATGTTCAAGTTTAATGCCATTTGTGTCAAAATTTCAGAAAATCCTTTGTAGATACTGACAAAATTATTTGAAAACTTCCTTGAAAAGGCACAGGATCTATAATACCTAAAAAACAATTTTGAAAAAGAAAAATAGTGGGAAGAATTCCTCTATTTAGTTTCAAGACGAATAACTGCTGTAAATAGGATTGTGTGGTATTGGTAGAACCACAGGCACATAGATCAATGAAACAAAATAGGGAGCTCTGCATGAGTATGGCCAGGCAACTGATTTTTAAGATACCCAGTGTAATTCAGTCAAAGGAGGGTAGTCTTAACAATTGTGCTGGAGCAATTGGATATCAAGCAAAAATATGAACCCTGACCTAAACCATATACCTGTATAGAAATTAACTCAAAAATAGTGTACATTAGTATAAGAAGTAAAACTATAAACTTAGAAATATATGAGAACATCTTTGAGACCTGGGGCTTGGAGAAGAGTTACTAGGCATGATACCAAAAACATGACCATTTTTAATCAATGAAATGGATTTTATCAAAATTAAAAGATTTTGCTTTTCCCCAAAGAGGATATATACAGATAGCAAATAAACACACAAAAGGATGTTCCTCATCCCTTGGCATCAGGGAAATGTAAAGAAGACTTTGGTGAGATGTCATTACTATACATCTGTGAGTACAGCTAAAATAAAAAATTATGATAACTCTAAATGCTTATGAAGATATGGAGAAACTGGATCTCTCAAACATTGGTTTTGGGAGTGGTATAGCCAGTATGAAAAATAGTCTGGCAACTTCTTAAAAAGATAAACTTACACTTACGTATGACTCAGCAGTTTTATGTGTGGTCACTTATTTCAGAGAATTGAAGACTTATTTCTTCACAAAAACCTGTGCATGATTGTTCATGACAGCTTTATTAGTAATAGCAAAAAACTTGGAAAAGCCAGTGTCCTACAGTAAATTAATGATTAAAGAAACTGTGACACATTCATACCTTGGAATACTACTCAGCAATAGAAAACAAGAAATCTGTTGACACACACAATTTGGATGGATTTCAAGGGCATTATGTGGAGTAAAAACAGTCAATCTCCAGAGGTCACATATCGTATACTTCGTGTATGTAACAGTCTCAACAAAATTAGAGATCAGGTTAATGGTTGCTGAGGTTTAGGGATGTTGGAGGTACGAGTGGATGTGTCTGTAGAGTAGAAGTATGAGGGAGCTATTGGTGATAATGGAATATATCTTTATCTTGATTGTGGTATCAGGTCAGGAATTGAGATGTGTGATAAAGTGACATAGAACTGTATAGGCACATTGTGCAGTGCCTGATTTTAGTAACTGATTTACTGTAGTTATGTAAGGTGGAAGCATTGGGGGAGAAAGGGGAGATAGGAGGACCTCTTGTTATTATAATTGCAGCTGTGAACATTTCAGTAAAAGAATGTAAAAAATATAGTGTGAACCAAACAAAACATGTCTCAGCAAAGATTTAAGCCTCTGATCTGTATATATGTTTGTGACCTCTGGTTGATGAAGTTTTTCAAACTTCATATTTGGACCTTAGAATTTTAACTGGCCCAATCAAGTTTTTAAAGAAGAATGAATTAGGTAGATTTTAGACATTTATGTTCAGGAAAGGGAAACATAGGTAGTATTTCTCCTAAAAACTTGGAAAAAAAGGAAGAACACATCAGTAGTTATTTTTTGCCTTTTTCTTAAATCAGTTTAAGTATTGGTTTATTTATATATATATAACTTCACTTGGTCTCTGTGTAAAAATCCTAAGTAAAATAGCAGCATACTATGTTTATTATTATGTATTATGTATATGTATTGTTATATTTAATATAACATTTTCCAATGTATTTATATTTAATATACATTATATATATTACTAATATGTATCATGTATTATTTATATTATTAAAAGTTTATACTATTGAATAAAATAAAATATACTATTAAAAGTATGAACAATACATAATGATCAGGTGGAGTGTATTTTCAGAAATGCAAAGATGATTCAGTATTAGTTGATATAATTCATCATGTGTATCATGTATCATGTACATCATATACATCATGTATATCATTGTATATCGTGGGATTGGTTCCTGTGTTTACTATAAGACGTTGCTACTTTGTTGCTCGGTTGATGCTAGGTTCTGGCCATTGTACTTGCTCTCGGTGATAGACTGTAGTTTGTGTGATGTGTACCACTTCTGAACAGGCACCTGACACTTCATGTATGCTCATCTGCCTCTACCATATAGTTAAGTGAAACTGCATTTAAAAAAGATGGACACTCAAATATCAACCGCAAAAGAAAGATAAGTAACTCAGTGAGTTGAAGTTTAAGGCATTTTAGTTTACACAACACTCAGTGCAAATGGAAATGGAGGTGTTTGATCCAAAGTTGAGAGCTGGAGAACACTTGACTGGGGAGACATTAGGGAGGGGAGGTGTTCCACAAATGCACCCTTGTTGGAGGCTGCGGCAGTGGATCCCTCCATGGTGGATCTCAGATCACTGAGCTAAGGGAAGAGGCAGTTCTTGTTCAGGGTTAGAATGCAACTCTTTCGAGCACTGCAGATGTCATGTGGTAAGCTCTGTCTGGCCTGCAGACGCTTGCTCATCTGAGATCAGGCAGATAATACTCTTCCCTCAAATTCTTATCAGATGGTTTTGGTGGCCTGTGAAGCCCCTTCTTCTTGTCACCTCATGGACTTTGACTTATGTGGAATTGACCTTCCTTCTCTCTGTGTTGTGGGGCTAGCCTAGCTTTGGAACGTGTGCCCATCTCTAGGGATGGTGGTAGATGTTGGGCAGATACGTGTCCCACCTGTGAGAACAGACCTGGTGGTTGCTCGAGGGCTTTACTCTCTTTACAGTTTTGATGATTTAAATACAACAACTTTAGATTAATAGAGAAACAATAGACGCATTCCCACTAAAGACAATGTACCTACATGCTTAGTCCTGTCCAGCTCTTGCAACTCCATGGACTGTAGCCCAGCAGGCTCCTCTGTCCATGAGATTTCCAGGTAAGAATACTGGAGCGAATTGCCATTTCCTTCTCCAGGGGATCTTCCCTACCCAGGAATCAAACTTGTGTCTCCTTTGTTGCAAGTGGATTCTTTCCCCACTGAGCCATCGGGAAAGCCCCTATTAAAGACACACAGGTGACAAAGTGAAAGTGAAGTTGCTCAGTAGTGTCCAGCTCTTTGCGACCTCATGGTCTGTAGCCTACCAGGCTCCTCTGTCCATGGGGTTTTCCAGGCAAGAGTTCTGGAGTGGTTTGCCATTTCCTTCTCCAGGGGATCTTCCCATCCCAGGGATTGAACCCAGGTCTCCTGCATTGTAGGCAGATGCTTTACTGTCTTAGCCACCAAGGAAGATCTTATTACCACTGCTATTAAATTATTTTAATAGAAGTAACAGCAAATGTAGTTGTAAACATTATAAACTTTGGAAAGGAGGAGGTGAAATGTCACTGTTGGCAGCTGATTGGATTGGATTGTTAGAACTTAAACAATAAAATTCAATAAAGTAGTGGGGAGTAAAAAATACATAGAAATAACCTATATGTTAAGTATACATATATATTCTGTATTGTAAGAAACACACACACAGGCACATATATTTGCTAAACAAGGAGGAACTGTTTTTGTTAAAATAAGTATATTTCCAAAATAGATTATGTGCTCTTCTTTCCATAGAGTGAATGTATAATCTGCTTAAGTCATCTACATTTCCATTATAAATTTGACTTTTAAGAATCCTAAGAAGGTATACTAATAATACACAGAAAAGTATTGTGGAAAATATATTTTAATGGCTCCTCTGAGTCTTCATTTGGAATTTCTTATAATCCAGAATTAAAAAAAAATAATTTTATTTATTTTTGGCTGTGCTGGGTCTTCCTTGCTGTGTTGGCTTTTCTTAGTTGCTGTGAGCCAGGCTACTCTGTTTTGCAGGCTTCTCATTGCAGTGGCGCCTCTTGTTGAGCACAGATTGTAGGGCATGCGGTCTTCAGTAGTTGCAGCACGAGGCCTCAACAGTTGGCGGTAACCAGGCTCTAGACTACATGTTCAGCAGTTGTGGCATACAGGCTTAGTTGCTGTGTGGCATGTGAGATCTTCCCAGATCAGGGATCAAACCTGTGTCTCTTGTAAAGGCAGGCGGATTCTTTATGACTGAGCTACCAGGAAGCCCAGCACAGACTTTTAACACCGAAAGAGTAATCACGCAGGTAGAATTTATGATGGAATCTAAAGCAAATTGATCTTCTGTTTTCGTGGCATTGATTTTTAACATTTGTTGATTGGTTAAAGTGTTAAAATTTGCTTTTAAACAATAATTTAATGTAGAGCATGAGCCAGGAGAAATATTTTTTGCAGAGGCAGTTGTTTGGAAAGATGGTTTACATTTCTCTACCGCCAGCTCTTTGCCCTTTGAGCAGCAGCAGTGGTGCATCTACTGCTAGCTGTTTAGGCGTCAGAAGTCAGGAGTCGTTCATTTGAAGAGCTGTAGGGCCTGGGGTGAGGGTGTATACATGGTAGTGTTTTGGAAGCTTCTTAGGCAACTCTCTGTTTGGTTTAGCTATGGCTGTTATGTTTGTAATTACATATTATTTATTTTCTAAGATACACAAGTAAATAATTGTTCTTTTGTTCCTAGCTCAATAGGATGGAAATAAATGTAGCTTCCCATAGTCTTTGAATTCTAAGTTTACCTACCACACTTTAGGAAATTAGGAGATTTATTTTGTTTTTAATGTACATGAGGAAGAAGAGCCATATTAGCTTCACTCTGTGCATCCAAAAGTCTATATCTGCATGTTCTCACCTTTATCTTCTGCTGTAGTTTAAACTCAACCCCTAAAGACCCTGATTCAAGGAAAATACTATCAGTGCCTGTCTCTGAGCTCTCAATTTTCCAGTCCCAGGGCTTGGAATGTGGAGGAGATGAAAGAAAACAGACTTGAAAATATGCAAACATGAACTCAGACCTTCCCCAGAGCATCACCAGGAACTCCCCCAGTTCCTGAATTTCACTTTAGAATGTGCTTGATGCTTTATCTGGGTTTTGGGTTGTTTTAAGGGAGTGCAGAGTGTAGAAGCTGTTAGATGCACATAGAAAGACTAAAATGCTTCCTTGGAAGAAAACTGATCCTTCGTCTCACCAGGAGAATTGTGTGTTTAATGTGCTTCTTAGACTTAGGGCACAAAGTAGAGACTACAGGTTTGCTTTTGAAACTAGCCATAAATGTTCTTAAACTGAAAAAATTTTGTTACAACCATTCAAGAAAGACTAGGTTGTTCTTAAAATAGTATTGGTCTAGCTTATGTTAATGTTTCCTTCTCAGTATCCCTTAAAATTTATTCTGTCAAAATTTGTATTTAGCCTGTTGATTTTCAATCCATTGTTAATGTCTTTACTCTTTACTAACACACAGGGTTTTTTTTTCCCTTTGAAGAAACTCTAGGGAATCAGAAACCAGTAATCTTGGGAGGTGGGGGGTGCATATGGTGATAGAAATTGGTATTGCAGGGGTTGGAGGGACTGTTGACTGTACACCTTTCAATATTACCAAAAAATTAACCATATAAATATATCATTTATATACAATATTAAAATAAGGGGGGCCTAATTGTTGAGTAAAAATATGCTTGTTGTAGAATAAGTTGAAAATATAAGAAAATACAAAGAAAAATTATAATCAACAATCTCAACGATCTAGAGGTAACATCTCATAGATTACTTCAGTCTGAAAGAAAAGTTGTGTTTATATATACAGTGTTGGCTCTGGTGCTCAGTCACTCAATCATGTCCAACTCTTTGTGACCCCATGGACTGTAGCCCGCCAGGCTCCTCTGTCCATGAGATTTTACAGGCAAGAATACTGTTGTGGGTTGCCGTTTCCCCCTCCAGGGGATCTTCCCAAGCCAAGGGATCAAACGGGTTCTTTACCACTAAGCCACCTGGGAAGCCCATATACAGTGGACCCATGACCACTGTTAGGGTTTGGGAAGCAGTTGAAAATCAGCGTATAACTTTGATAGTCTTCTCTGTGTCCAGGGTTCTAGATCTGTGAATTCAACCCACCAAGGATTGTATGTATTGTGATTGATTATACTGTGGTGCGTATCTAATGAAAAAAGTCCACATATGAGTGGACCCATGAAAGTCTGCTCCTTATTTAAGGATTACCTGTACAAATTTGTGGATTTTGACAAAACAATTTATAATGTGTTGTTATTTGAATGAAAACAAAGTAATTAATAAAAACTAAAATTATTCAGTTTTCCAGATTATTAACTATTTTGCTTTCATTCTTTTTCATTGCTGCATAGTTCTACATGTTGAAGTACTTGATTTCACCAGTTCATTATTGTTGGATATACAGATTGTCCTACTTTTCTTTGATTATAATTCCTTGTGAGTTAAACCATCAATAATGATTATTAGATGCAGAATTGCTGAGTCAAAGTCACAGTTTTTTTTTTTTAAACTTTTTAATTTGCACTGGGGTATAGTCAATAACAATGTTGTAATGTTTTCAGGTGAACCATTCATATACATGTATCCATTCTCACCCTAACTCCTCACCCATCCAGGCTGCCACATAACATTGAGCAGAGTTCCATGTGCTATACAGTAGGTCCCTGTTGGTTATCCATTTTGAATATAGTTGTATTTACATGTCTATCCCAGACTCCCTAACTATCCCTTCTCCCCATCCTTGCTCTCTTCCTCACATCACCAGTTAGGTCTCTAAGTCTGTGTTTTGTAAGTTCATTTGTATCTTTTCTGTTTAGGTTCCACATATGAGGGATGTCATATGACATTTCTCTTTCTCTGTCTCTGACTTAACGTCATTCCGTATAACAGTCTCTAGGTCCATCCAGCCACATAGTTATTTTTAAGGCGTAATCAGATTGCCTCCCAGAAGGTGTGTGCTCGTTTGTGCTCATTATGTGTACGAGCATCTCCGTCACTGTGGCTGCATGGCATGCCCAGTTGACTAGCCACTCACTTACAAATTCATTGCAGTATAATAGACGGAACCTGAAGATAGGCAACTCCCAGATTCCTGGTTGTGGGGAGAAAACAATATAGGGCATGTAAGTAAAATTGATCTCATACCCAGTATGTGATTGCTCTTAGGCTGTAGTAGGTATTTTGCACAATTTAAATCTAGAGTATTTGAATATTAGGTTCCTGCACTTAGCCATGATGGGTGAGCTTTTCACTGTCTTAGTTGAACTCTTCTCAGCTGATAGATCAAATTGTATTCTGCCTACTGCTGGCCAAGCATTATAATGGAAGGATGTACAAAATTGAACATTTGCTAGATTAAAATATTCCTAAAAGTGGATGTCCACCTGAATTTATCGAAAGATGAGAGATGGTTGACTAAGTAGTTTGCACACTTGAATCCAGAGAAGATATTGCACCATATTTAACTGTCTCTCGAAATGTTTACTGACCATCTTGTGTTGACATGCAGAGGTACTTTGCTGGCACACTAGCGGTTCTGTGAATTTCACTTTTGGATCTTGGCAGAGAAGGGGGAGAAGAGGCCAGGCAAATAATTGGCAAGAGAAGCAAATAGTTACAAGTCTGTTAACAATGAAGTCTTGTTTGCCCATGCTTGGCCTGTCTGGAGTTCTGAGACTGGATTCCTTAGCTCTGTGAACTGTAGCACAAGAGCACTCCTTTGGTTTAGGGTGCTTGCAACTGTAAGCATGCTGAAGAGAACACAGTCATGTGTATCTTAGTGGGATGAGTATATCCTGTCCCTGTTGCTGCTGCTAAGTCACTTCAGTCGTGTCTGACTCTGTGTGACCCCATAGACGGCAGCCCACCAGGCTCTCCTGCCCCTGGCATTCTCCAGGCAAGAACACTGGAGTGGGTTGCCATTTCCTTCTCCAATGCATGAAAGTGAAAAAGTGAAAGTGAAGTCTCTCAGTCGTGTCCGATTCTTAGCGACCCCATAGACTGCAGCCCACCAGGCTCCTCCATCCTTGGGATTTTCCAGGCAAGAGTACTGGAGTGGGGTGCCATTGTCTTCTCCCCTGTCCCTGTTAGGACTTAGTATAAAGGCATTAATTGTAGGAAGTGGGCTAGGAATGGTTTATCAGTGCAAGTCTCTGGAATTGCTTCTTAGATCTGTTTGTGTTTTGTGTGTTTCAGAGTGAAAAGGTTACGGAAATCAAGACTGTTACTTTTTTTTTTTTTTGGTAAAGCAAAGGAGCAAGGGCTGCTTATTTAATAGAGTCTTGGTTGTGAAAAAGATCTAATTTTATAGTGTAAGCTCTTTCAAAGGCTACTACTTAGTGAAATTGTTATTTCACCTAACTTGGGGTTATGATCTGTTAATAAATCTCATAGTTTTATTACAAAATTGAACTAAGAATTAGAATATGATGATACATACTTCTAATTTTACCAGTTTTGAAAGGGTCCTCTTTTTTGGCAACAGTGAGAAAAACTAAGGGCAAAATTTAAAATAGCATGTTTTAGTAGCAGATGAAATGTTTTTAAGAAGTCATGTATCTGGTTGTAGGTCTTTCTTTTGTTCATATGTGTCCTATGTTTCTGTGTTCTGGGTAGATTAGCATTCACCCGCACTCCAGTTTTTAGTCTCACTTCTCTTTTTCTCTTGTGAAATATTTCCTTCAGCAAAAGCATGATGAAAATTAACTTTTAGTAATTAAAATGTTAAATTTTCTCTCTGCTTAACAGCTAACTTTTTGTTTTTGTTTTCAGCATTGGTTGGATGGTACAAAAAGCATCAAAAAGCAAGTAAAAAGTAAGTGATGAAAAAAATTTTGAAAAAAGTTGGAAACTGAATTATATATAATTGCATATTAGAAACTGGTTTCTCATAGTCGGGACATAATGTTTCTGATGAGTTTCTTAGCATCTCCATTTTTCTAAAAATAATTTCAATCCGATATATCGACCCACCCCTTAAATTATAGAGGGTTGATGGTAATTAGATGCATGTAGTTTGTTTGTTTGTAGTTTGTTTCTAGAACAAAGGCTTGTAGTTTGGAAATGAGATTGAGTTCCCATGAGATGCTTAACTTCTGTTTAGTGGTTACTTACACTGGAATTTTTCTGTTTGCTATCTGCCCTGCTTTAGAAAGTATTTTGAGACTTTAAGGCTGTAACTTTATTTTTTTTTGTTAAGACTAATGAAAAGAAGTTATTCCCATAAAATGTCAGTATTATTCCTAGTGATAGGGGAGAATACCAGTGTCCAGTCCATAGTCCGTCATGTTTTTTGTAGTACCAGATTTTAGGGCACCTCAACTTTTTTACAAAATATTGGGATCTCTGATAATATAGAGGTTAGTGAAATGGTGAAGTGAATTGGAAAGGATGTGAGTGAATTTGCCAGGTGCAGTTAACAACAGGTGTTCTTTTTGCTCTCAAGAAATACAGCTCAGCAGCTTTGTAGGGCTGTTAGCATACACAGTCAAGACTTTTTTATTTGACATATTTGGCCAACTTTTGTAAGTCTTCTGGAGCTGTCTGTTCTTGGGAGCACAGATGATGTGATAGTGCTACATGGTGGTTGGGACATTTAAAAAGTCTACTGATTGTGTTAGGCTTAAGCCTACAGTGTAACCTGAATTATTGCTGCAATAATCTGTTCTCTTTTGTCGACTTCAGTAGATGTTTGACAAGTTTACTGACTGAAAATCCTTACTATTTAAATACCTGTATTGAAAAAATTAACGCCCTCCCTTTTCTTTTAATGGCAGTTGGTTCACCCTATTGTCTGCATCTTCGAGTTAAGTTTTATTCCTCAGAACCAAATAACCTTCGTGAAGAGCTGACCCGGTAAGACCACTATCTAGAATTACATACAAGAGTCAAGTTTCAGTTAGACTAGCCAAAGATGTTGGAAGATTACCTCAATAATTCCTTCAGTTTTACAGTTTATGAAATGGATACTTTGTCCTGGTAACAGGATACCTGACAAGGGAATTTCATTTTGAGACAGTGCTTTTTAAGTGTAGGATGTTTTCCTTTATTTACCAATTTTCAAAATAAACAGTTGGTTCTCTAACATCCTGCAAAACTAACTAACTAGCGAGTTCTGAAGTATCACTATCAACTCATGAATTTTAAACAGGGCAGTTGTGTTTTAATATATTACGTTTTTATGTTTATTGATATTCAAAATTATCTATTTTTGGCCACCCCTGAGAGTTATTTCAGGTTGGCTCCTGACTTTGTTTTTTGACATACCATTGAGTAATGAAAATATTTAATCCTAATTTCTCTTGAATGGTCTTAAATAACTTTAAATAAGTTACAGAAACTGATTTTTATTTTGTCTTGCCTCCTTAGTATTTATCCATTGAGTCTGTATTGCATTTCTATAACTCATGCACATGTACTACTTTTATTAAATAAAAAATTGAATTGCTGAATCCCTTTAGAAGGGTTTCCTCTTGAATATTCTCCTGATGGATAAGAGTGTAGCTGTCATTTGTGTGTATGTAGCTGTATCCCTTTACATACGAGGTGGCTGTGTTGTCAGATCACAGAGCTCATTCTCAGAATTTGCTTTAAACCTTGGTCTTTTGAGAGTGTCCTGAACTCCAGTGCATCCTTCTGACGCTGAATGCCCCTTGTTTCATATTCTTTTTCCTTTATAGACTTTATTGTGGGTAAAGTTTTGTAATTAAGAATGTTTCTTCTCAAATTAGAAGGACAGGATTATTTTTCACGGTAGATTATTCTGTTTAGTTAAATTTGTGCCTTTTGTTTTTCTTAGGTATTTATTTGTTCTTCAGTTAAAACAAGATATTCTCAGTGGAAAGTGAGTATTAGTTTAAGGTAAACCATGTTTTCTTGAGTAGTTGAAAAAATAAGTTTATAGTTAAATATGAAAAAAAAGCAGTTAACATAAAGTATGTCTTATTTCCATTTATCATAAAACAGAGGTTGTGACATTGGCTTATTTAACACATTTATGTTTTGGTCTCAGATTAGAGTGTCCCTTTGATACAGCGGTTCAGTTGGCAGCTTATAACTTGCAAGGTAAGCAGTTCTTATGTTCGCTGTTAAGAGTGAAGGGTAATTCTTCTTTGTGTGTGTTTGAAGCCTCTCAGAAGATTCATAGTGACATGCCAGAAGAGAAACACCTGTGTTTCTGTAATCTTGCATTAGTATCCAGCTCTGATTCCCTTGTTTCAGAGCATTGCCTTCTTTTCCTTCCCTTTAACTTTATTTGCTACCTTTCTGTCTAATAGTATTTTCAAGCAGAATTTACAGGCTACTTGATAATTCAATACATGTTATGATTCGACCCTCAGCAAATTTTTTCTTTTTATAAAGAATGCAGGGATGTATGAGTAAATTGTTGCTGTAGCCACCTGGCTTGCTTTCTTTTGTCTTATTCTTAAGAACAAGTCCATGAAAAGAAATACTTAGCATGTATTTAAAAGTTCCTGATGGTTATTTTAAGAATTTTTTAAAAAGTGTTTTCCAGTCAATGAGATTAATGAAAAACTTACCCTTTTGTACCTTGTTACACTGATCAAATATTTGTTAAACTTAGGCATTTTCTTCTGAAAAAATTGACATTTTAGGAAAATAATAATTTGTCTTTGTTCATAAAATGGAAAGAAACATTTTGGCTGGACTATCTATATATATTAAAATAAAAATAATATTTAATAATTAAGACATTAATAATTTTATGCTTTTTGGGGGTGATTCTGTATTATCCCCAATCTCTCTAAATCAGTAGTATTTATTTTCCGTTGTATGGGTAATAGACTATACTTTCATGTTTTATGATAAACCTAATCTGCTGATACTGTACTTCTATTTTGGAAATCGTGTTTTTCTGTTGATAGAGTAATTGGTGACTGAAGGAAATTTCTGGACTTCAGAAATTTGCTGCTAATGTAAAATGTAGTCTGTCTACAGACTGAAACTTGTTTTTTCATCTTCTGGAATGTTGAATGGATACTAGTTTGGAAGTGCTATACCTTTAGAACTGTAATGATCACAGTGCATAATTGCACGCATCTCTTCTTGAAAGCACATTTTTAATGTTCTACTAATTGCTATGTGAGAATTCTGAAACTCTTGGATCTATAGAAAAGCTGTCATTTTCAATATCTGTGTTCCACCACTTATTGCTCTTTCATTCTGTGTCTCATTTTGTAAGTTTCATGACAGCCAAAATTTATACTTCTTGAAAATGGTCTTTGTGCATTTTTGTGTGTTTAACAAAGCCCTTATTTAAAGTAATGATCACTAAATATTTACTGTCTGATTCATGCATATAGCTCTGTTATATTATCTCTTAACCCTACTTATATTTTTTCCTTAAATAAAATCTTTCTTACTTTCTCTTTTATCTATGGTTACCATTTTTTTTTTTTGGTGGGGGGACAGGAAAGTAGGATTTACTGGTGGGCACAGGTAAGGAGGGGACAGCGCCAGGGCTCTCATGAGTTCAGGGCCCATCATTCGTCCAGGGAGCCACAATTAGGGATGTATTTGACCCACAGCCATCTGGGATGAGCTGTGTTTTTGAATTCGTCCATATTAAACTTAGTAAATCCCCCCTTCTTGGAGAGGTGGATCTTTTAGAAGCCAGGAAACTTGAGCTTGCTTCTCAATAGGGCCTCAATCACATGCCCCTTGTTCTGCAGCTTGACATTATGACTTAGCCAATGTGGACCCTAGCCTCTGTGCCCTGGGCTTTCCGAAGGTGCCCTGCATCCCTGTCTGGAGCTTATCAGCTCCAGTGTAGGACAGCATGGTGCAAGGGATGGAGCCCCACTCAGATGTGAAAACCATCTTTGCCACAGCTTTTCATCATGTACTTATTGGCACAAATATGGGTAGCCCTCAGGGCCTCAGAGTAGAGCTGCTCATACTCATCTGACACTATGGCTGCAGAGTGGGCGTGGTGCAGTTGTTTTTGTGATTCCTCGAAACTTCATCCTGTGTCTTATGCGTCTCATTGTCCTGTGTCTAAAAGTTTACCAAATCCTACTGATTTATTAAGGTCCTTAAGAGTAAATTAACTGAAGTATTACTCCCTCTTCATAAAATGAGCTCCTTGCTTCTTGTTTATGACTTTTTTTTTTGCCCACACCTTGTGGCATGTGGAACTTTCCCAACCAAGGATTGAACCTGTGCCCCCTGCAGTGCAAGTGTGGAGTCTTTAAGGCCCACCATAGAAGCCCTCATTTATGATTTTCTGTTTTTTCAGAATAATCTTTATCAGTTTTATCACACACTCAAGTTCAGTTTTTCTTCACAATTTTAGTATATATATCCTGAACAACATTATGTAGCAGATTTAGTTTGGGGCTTTTAAAGAACTTGGGTTCTACTTATGGTTGTTAGTGGGGAAAGAATGGGAGGAAGGGATAGTTAGGGAGTTTGGGATCCATATGTACACACTGCTATATTTAAAATGAAAAACCAACAAGGGTCTACTGAACAGCACAGGGACCTCTGCTCAGTGTTATGTGACAGCCTGGAGAGGAGGGGCGTTTAGGGGAGAATGGATACATGTATGTGTATGGCTGAGTCACTCTGCTGTCTACCAGAAACTAGCACAACATTGTTAATTGGCTATACTCCAATATAAAACAAAAAGTTAAAAAAAGAAAAAACAAACTTATGTTCCAGACAGAAGAGCAATTTCTTCAAGTGAAGTGGAAGTGAGAATATTTTCCAAGGTTGTTGTGAAGTTACATGACAGTATGTCTGCAATATGACTATTGTGTAAAGTAGATTAGATGCTTAGTAAAATGTAAGTTATTACCATTTTTAGGATTATCTCAAAGTAGGACTCGTACTTTTTCTCTCCATGGCCGAATTCTTTATCAAAATGGAAGTGTTTTAATTTAAGTAAAATATTTTTAAAGGAAAACGTTCTAAAGAACAGAAAATGAGAATCATCATTTTCCCTCCATTCCCAAACCCAGTACAGAGATAACCGCAGATGGACACATAAATGTGTGTGCACTATCCAGTAACTTTTCTTTTTTATTTCTTTGGGATTAATAATTTAAAATTCCAGGGGGACAGCAATTATATCTTACAGTGATGTTTAATGTCATGTTCTGTGCATAATAGCTTCTTAGTAGATGCTAGCTAATTGTTTTTTTAAAAGGATTGCTGAATATTTTTGTTTGTACAAAATATACAGTCAAAATACAGTCAATATACAGTCAAAAGCTATTTCTCTGTGTAAGGCTAAAAGATTGTCAGAAGCTAAGCATTGTACAGTATGACTCAATTAGGAGTAAGACATTTAATTGAAAATATACTACTAGCCACAATTATATGATTTGTGCATATAGACAGATAAGTCACAAGTCTAAGCTGGATTTATTTTTGGTAATGGTCTGGGTGTTATGAATGCCTTGTAGTTTAAGAAAGTCTAATCTTCTATTAATAAGTGGGTATTGAAGAAGGATTCAGCAGGAAGTAAACTTATTAAGAAAACATAACCTTGTGAAACTTAACATTTGTAGCTGAACTTGGTGACTACGACCTTGCTGAGCACAGTCCTGAACTTGTGTCTGAGTTCCGGTTTGTGCCTATTCAGACAGAAGAGATGGAGCTCGCTATATTTGAGAAATGGAAAGAATACAGGTACTTTAACATCACCACAACAGTGATTTCACATTTGTTTTCTTCTGTTTCTCTTACTTAGCATAGAATTCATTGTATATTTATAATCATCTTAAAATTTATTATTTTTTACATTTCAGAGGTCAGACCCCAGCACAAGCTGAAACCAATTATCTGAATAAAGCCAAGTGGTTAGAAATGTATGGGGTTGATATGCATGTGGTTAAGGTAAGCACTGTGATGTGATGCTTTTTAAGAAAGTTATTCCTTCAAGACTCAAGGTAACTATGGAATCTCTTAGTATGAAGGAGAGTGTATAATTTGCAGGGGCTCTACTGGGTACTTTGGATGTGTGGTTATGAAGATTGAGAATAAATACTGAATGATGAGAGTCTCACACAAAAACTTGTTATAAGAAAGAAGACAGCCAAAATTTCCAAAAAGGTGTCTGTGGTTTTAAGTTGTCACTGTTGTTTTCTTTTTTTAAGTTTTTGAATCACTTTTTTTTCTTTCACTTCATATTCATATCATCTTTTATCATGTAAGCTTGAGTAGGCTCTGTAAAAATGAAAATAATTTAGAAAAGTTGAAGATCTGTAGCTTGAGGGGACTTTGATGCAAGCTGATGATTTTGATGAGGCAAGCTGTGCCTGCGTACATACTAAGTCGATTCAGTCACGTCTGACTCTTTGTGACCCTATTGACTTTTAGCTTGAGGGATCCTCTGTCCATAGGATTCTCCAAGCAAGAATACTGGAGTGGGTTGCCATGCTCTTCTGCATTGATAAGCTCTAGTCTAGTATAACTTACAGAGTGATAAGTTATTTCTAGTTTTAAAAGCTCAATTTTCCCAGAAATGCAGTTTTTTTTCAAAATCTGTGACTAGATTTGGGAAGACTCTGGAAAACTTTCTTCCGTGTGGCAGTATCACTACCTGTATGTCTTCCAGTGAACACATACGTTAAAACTATAGTATCTCAATGAACTAAATCTGGATGAGTTTTCCTAAGAATGTTATTTTGGATGTTTTAATTGTTGAAAGCACCTTCCACATTAATATTAGCCTGTATGTAATTAATATAATTCAGTATGAAAAGAAAAACAGTCCTTTGAAAATGTGAACCCTGCTTTATACAGATAAAGCTAACACATATTGCTCCCCTGAAATTAGGCCAGAGATGGGAATGACTACAGCTTGGGACTGACCCCAACAGGAGTCCTTGTTTTTGAAGGAGAGACCAAAATTGGCTTATTTTTTTGGTAAGCAGAGTTAATGTCAAAGATAATTACTGTTGTTTTGTTTTTTTAAATGAATAAAAACACTTATATGAAGTTAGAACATAAAATAGAATTTGGACATAGTTCTGACAAGCTTGTAAGTGAATTGCAACTCTCTCCTGTTATCCTCCTATTTATCTATAATCCTGCTTCTCCAAGCCAGTGTTTAAAACTCTTAATTGCATTTTCTGTTAGTTTCAACATATGCCAAAATACGTACTTAACATAAATATTGTCTAGTTCTGTGTGTTAACTGTCACATGGACACTCTCCCTGTCATGTGGTTATGTGGCTGTTTGTGTTTCTTGTCCCACAGTCCTTTTACTCCCTGCTCCTCACTGTATGCTGTGCTGTGCTTAGTCACTTAGTCATGTCTGACTCTTTGCGACCCCATGGACTGTAGCTTGCCACGCTTCTCTGTCCACGGGGATGTAGCCCCATGGACTGTAGCCCACTGGGCTCCTCTGTCCAGGCAAGAACACTGGAGTGGGTTGCCCTGCCCTCCTCCAGGGGATCTTCCCAAGCCAGGGATTGAACCCGGCTCTGCCACCGATTCTTTACCGCCTGAGCCACCAGGGAAGCCCAAGAATACTGGAGTGGGTAGCCTATCCTTTCTCCAGGAGAGCTTCCTGACCCAGGAATCAAACCTGGGTCTCCTGCATTGCAGGCAGATTCTTCACCAGCTGAACTACCAGGAAATCCCACCCCTCACTGTATAGGAAGGAAATGCTAATGCTTTTATCCTTCTTTGGAGCTATGCTTCTCTTTCTGAGTCCCAACTTCTGTCATCCATATGTTTCAATTATATTTGCATATTACTTTTACATCAAGGGTAGATATTACTTGGATTTCATACCATGATTAAGTTCTTCAGGTTTTGTTTGATTGTTTCTAAAAGCTGAAAATCAGAAAATAGTGTTTATATTATAATGTCTTTGTGGAACTGGTGTGAAGCTTAGTAGTAAACTGCGGTTATATGCAGGGGCTGAAGAGGTCTCTTGTATAATGTACTGGTTCATCTGTTCCTCTGTTGTTTCCTGCTTCATAGCACGTCAGGACCCTTCACTTGAAGTCTGCCAGTGCCAAACTCAAATTCTTAAATACCCAGTTGCTTTAAATATAGGCTAGCAAGTAATAGTTTTAGCCTTTCAGAGCCTGCGTGGTTTGCATGTCTCATTGCAAACTGCACTTCACATCTGTTAGCTGGCTATAGATAAGCAAATCCTGTATCTGTAAGAGCCCCCACACTTCTACTGCCCTTTGGAGCTCTGTGGCTCAGAGGCCTCTCCTGGTAGACACAGAAGCCCCCTCCGTGGTCCGCCTCCTTCCTCAGGGTTTCCTTACCCTCTTTTATCCTGCATGGGGGCCTGGGCTGCCTTCTTGGGAAGGTCTGCAGTGTGAAAGGATACTTCTCAGTAGAGCTCATCATGTGATACTGTTGTCTTTGCTCCTGTCTTTTTCTTGATCAGCTCTGAAATCCTTGAACTCAACTGGGAGTATGTTTCCTTTGTTATCCTAGAGCCTTAGCCTTTAGTCATCCCACACATCCCTTTAAGTGACCTGCCTTTGTCTTCTCCAGTTCAGTCCAGTCGCTCAGTCGTGTCCGACTATTTGCGACCCCATGGACTGCAGCACTCCAGGCCTCCCTGTCCATCACCAACTCCCAGAGTTCACTCAGACTCATGTCCATTGAGTCCGTGATGCCATCCAACCATCTTATCTTCTGTTGTCCCCTTCTCCTCCCGTCTTCAATCTTTCCCAGCATCTTAAATTATTTCAAATTCTCCAGGGTTTCCTGAGATGGCTGTTTTCCAGTTGTAATTGTTGACTCTTCCAAGCTTCTCTCTGTCTTGGGACTTCTTTTTCCTGTTTTCTCAGTTATGAATCTATGTTGTCTTCCACATTTTCCTTTCTTTGCTTTTGTTTTTCTGATATATATCCTTAGGTGATGCTTAAGAAAAGACTATTAGAGGTAAATTATTTGAATCCTTGGATGCCTTAAAATTATTTAGTCTTCTCTTATGCTTTTTTGATAATTGGGCTGAGAATGGACTTTTAGATGTAAAATTATTTTACCTTAAAAAGTTGAAGATAGTATTTCATTTGTTTTTGCATCGCCTAGAGGTTCCTTGGGAGATTTGAATGTAACACCTATTTATAATTGTCCCTTGATGGGCTGTGTATCTCCCTAGTTCTTTATGTGTTAACTCTCTGACCTTTCTAGCCTGCCCTGGGGCAGATGGAACATTCTTATGGCCCGAGAAACTCCAGGTCGAGAGATAAGGAGAGCATCTTGTGTACTACCTCATAAAAATCTGTTGAATTAATACACCACATAAAACACGAGAGCACCTGCCACTTACTCGGCATTGTGTAAGAATTTGTTACACCTAAGTGCCAGATTCTCCTATTACATTTCTTTACTCCTTGTTTTAGTACAGGTCTTGTAAATAAGATCTATTGTGCAATTCTATTTTATGTAAGATATATTTAAAAATTGATGAGAGTCATGTTGTTTTCACACTCACAGTTCATAGAAGCACAGAGATAAGTTCAGTGGATTGCTTAGGATTTGTGGGAGATGAAGTTGGAAAGTAGGCCATAAAGTGAGGTTTAAATTTTTTTTTTTTTTAAATTACAGATGTCTTTGACCATAAAGTGGCTATAGAAAAGAGTTGAAAATCAGTAATCTGGGTTTTTTTAATGCCTTTTAGAAATCTTTTATCTTTTTTCTTGTGTCCAGTTCCTGTGCTGCTATAACATTATTAGCCTTGGAAAATTTCTTCTACCATAGGAACTTGTGACTATATATGATATATATATATATATTTTTTTTTTTCTTCATTTCATTTTTTCCTTAACATTTTTAATGTCTTAAATATATGCAGCATAAGTTTTGCCAAAGGTATTGCTTTTTAAATTTTTTTCTGTTATCTTAACTATTTTTTAGATTGGAGATGTTTTCGCTGAGCATTTCAGGTTATGTTTACCCTTTTACCAGCTTTCAATTCAGAAGTTAGATGATCAATGCACTTGAAGTAACAGCAAATTTTTTAAACTTTGAGAACATTTATTTGAAATCTGGCTGTTATTCTCATATTGTTATAGGCCCAAGATAACCAGATTGGATTTTAAGAAGAATAAACTAACGTTGGTGGTTGTAGAAGATGATGATCAGGTAGGAATTATATTGTATTACATATTTAACAGTGACTGTGTTATATGGTAACTTAATTCTCTAAAAGGGGAAACACACTGTTCTATAGTCATAGAACAGAAACTTAGTAAAATTAATAATGTAATTCCTTGCTTTATGTCACACTGTTCTATAGTCATAGAACAGAAACTTAGTAAAATTAATAATGTAATTCCTCGCTTTATGTCACACCATCTTCAAACTGTAGTTTTCTGTCTTTAAGATTAAAGATTAAATAAAAGACTGTTCTTGTTCCTTTGTTGATGAGTGTGTATCTCAAGTGTATAAAAAATTATATCTAAATGGCCTTGTGCCTTTAGTTCATGATCAAAAAAGATTAATCAAAAAGATGTACCTAATATTTTTTAATAAAGCCTTCTATACTAAGGATTATCTGTTTTTCAGTTAAATCTAGTTCCTAATTGATAAACTCATAACAACATGAATGAATCTCAAATGAATTATGCTAAGGGTAAGTAGTCTGATTAAAAGATTATGACTATATGATTCCATTCTGTGACAGTCTAGGAAAGGCAGCCCTTACAGGAATAGGGAATCACTCACTGATCCTTTGGGACTGGGTGTGTGAGGAGGCTTGACTGCAAAGAAACAGCACAAGAAATTTGGGGGTTGAGAGAACTATTCTGTATCCTGATTTTGGTGATGGTTGCATGACTCTGTACATTTTCAAAAACCACGGAATTGTGAGTAATTTTATTGCATGCCAAGTAATAACATTGGAAATATATAGACAGATATAAATAAAAGCAAACAGGTCAAATGTTAAAAAGATGTGTATGCACAGTGAAGTGTGAGTAGGGCTACTTAGCAGAACCTGAAAAAAGGAGATCCTGAAAATTAGATAAAACAATTTCAAGTTTTTGGAAAGTTTTCAGTTGTATTACTGAGATACATGCAAAGCATTACCCTGTCACACAGCTTGGAGGAATATCAGAGACAATAATCGAGCATTTAAAAAAGAAATGTCTTGATGGCACAGATGATCATTATATTATTGACAAATGAGTTGAAAATGCTTCAGAAGAGTCAGGTTTCACATCTAAAGACAATCTGATTTACAAAATATTTTCCTTTTTATTTAAGCACAGATGTGATTAAATGATATTTGTATCTAAATCTAAAGGAATCACTCAGGAAGAATAAGATACAGTTCTATATGATAAAAAATATGGTCATAGTTTAATTGGTGATACTTATTGGGCCATAACATAATTGTACATCTTAGAATTGATGAAATTTCAGATTTAATCTAACACAGTATTAACTTCTTAGATATATTTTTGAAGGTGTTTTATACATATATACAAGCAAATGTGTATATCATTTCTATGCAGAGGTTGCCACGCTTATGCACTGTTCTCCTGCTTATCCTTTTTAAACTTTATGTTCTAACTTGGAATGTTTTCTATATCAGTATGTAAAGTTGTTCTCCGTTCTTATAAAAGCAAACTAAACTGCATAGTGTTCTAGTGTACGCTGCACTCTAATCAGTTACCATTAATTGACATTTATTCACTATTCACTACATATAATTTATACATTGGCAAGTATCTATAGAATAATGTCCTTGAGGGGGATTTGTGGGATTAAATGCTTATGTGCATTTGTCCTGGATGTAGAGTGATCCTACCAACTTGCATAGTTTTCAGTGTTCAGGCTTACCTCTAGGAGGGAATTAATCGCATTTGTATCTGAAAGGTTAAAAAAAAATGGAATTTCATTGTAGGTTTAAATTTTATTTCTGGTTTTGTGAGTGATACTGAACATCTTGTCATACATTTGAATTGCTTGATTTCCTTTTCTTCAAACTGTCTATTCCTTTGCCGATTTTTCTTTGGGTTATTGGCCTTTTTCTTACAGGTTTTGCCCTTTGTCACTGACATTATAAATAGTTTATCTAATAGTTGTTTGTCCTTTAACGGTTCTTATTGTGGGGTTTGTCATGTACTTTAAGACTTTTTAAGTAGGCAAATATATTCATCTTTTATGGATCCTGGGTTTTATGTCACAGAAGGCTTTTCCCTGTCTTGAGAAAGACATTTTTTCATGTTTTGTTTTTTGTTTTATTTTTTCTTTGTGTAGTTTTTGTTGATACATTTCATTGAAATATAACATACATTCAGAAAAGTGTAAGAATAAATGTACAGCTTGAGTTTTTATGTACACTTTTATGACCAGTACCAGGGTGAGAAAATAGAATTCCAGCAGAATAAGGGAATTTCCCTTGTGTGCCCCTCCAGGTCCAGTTGACCAAGGATAACCACTCACCTGACTTTTGACCTTGGTATAAATGTCCCTCACTGAGACTGTTCTCCTTGAGTCTTCCTTCTGTATTTCAGGGCTGTGATTGTGAGCTTTCAGCCCTGCTGTAGGAGGTGGCTGTAGTTGGCTTATTCCTACTGTTGTATAGTGTACAGTTACATGAATAGACCAGTATTTATCTATCCTGCTACTAATGGACATTTGAGTTTTTTTTTAGTTTTTGGCTGGTGTTAAGAGTGCTACCCTGAACCCTGGATGTGCGTGTGTTTGGCTTTTATGGAAACAGCTGGACTGTTGGCCAGTGTCTACACAAGTGAACTGCTCTCCCACCTGGAGTGTGTGAGAGTTTAATCTGCTCTTGTTTTGCTCGTGTTCAGTGTTCTTTTTCTCATTTCATCCATTCTGGTTGAGGAATCATTTTAGGGTTTTACTTGATGACAGTTTCAGTATAGCACTTACTTACATTTGTTGGATGTTTGGATATTCTTTTTTAAGAAATGCCTGTTTAAGTTTTTCATTCATTTTTCTGTTGGGTTGTGTATTTTTCATCTCACCAAGGAAGTTCTTTTTATATCTGGGTGTCACTTCTTTGTGAGATACACATGTTGTAACTAGCTTCACCTTGGTTTGCCTTTTGACTCCTTTATTAGTATCTTTTGGATAAAAAAGATTGTAATGGAATGGAATGTAGTTTATACATTTTTTCCTTTGTGACTAGTGTTATGTTTTGTGTCTTAAGTATAAGGATCTCTGCCTGTATCAAGGTTATTAAGAAACTATGGATGAAGTTTATGAAGTATTTTAAATGACAAAATATTATTAAAAAATATACTGAGAAGTATAATTGAAACTGTTAACCATTTTACTCACTTCGATTTAACATTTTTGGCATTGCTGCTTCAGATCCCTTTTAGAACTAGATAAATTAATAAAAGTATATTTTATACAGCTAACGTCTAAGCCAAAGCTTGTCCCTTTCTTCTTCATTCTTTCAGGGTATCAGTCTCATATTTTCTAACCTTTTGTAAATATAACCACATCATGACACATGGTAGAATGTTTTAGAAATCTGCATATATATGTATATTACATATATTATATACATTAAGGTGGGGTTTTTTTTTTTTTGGTAACTTGCTCATTTTACCTAAGCATCTGTAGCCATGTAGTTCTAGTTCATTCACTTTAACCTATGTATCACATTCTGCAACTTGAATCACCAGTAGTGCATTAGTTCATTTATCTTTTATTCATTTATCTATTTGTGTACTGTTTAAATAATGTTATTGTTTACTTGATTACATTTCTCATGTTTTGAACATTTAGGGTTTTATGCCAGTTTTTACTTTTATAAATGAGATTGAAGAAAATCTTGGGGTGTAAATTTTGGTTGTGAAAGTCTTCCCCTTGAGACACATTATAGCTTAGTTGTTACAAATGTAGGTGCTGGTGTCTCAATGGTGAGGTTCAAACTCTAGTTTCTTTTCTTACTAACTTTGTGATGTTGGGCTTAATTTCTTGATCCTCAGTTTTCTTATCTGTAAAATGGAGCTACTGATAGTATCTACTCATTGAGACAATTCATGTGAAATTCGTAGAAAAGTGGCTAGGGATATTAACTAGTATAATTTGATTCCTGTGAGGATGGTTACTAGGACCAGGAATGTGGCCATTTTTAAGGCTGTTATGTATATTGCCATATCTTCTGTGAACCTTTTAATTATAATTATACATTCATTTATCCTGAAGTATGGCAGAGAAAGGTTCATTTAATATCTCTGAGAAATGAAATCGTGTAACTAGAGGAAACTTTAAGGAATAATTTTATATTGGCTGAGAAAATGGACAGCTTGATTTTAACTCGGCCTTTCTTTGTAGGTAGCTCTAGAGAGTATCAGAGTTTCAGGGAGAAAACCAGATGCTTTATTAGTATTTGTTCCTTGATATTGCTGTGGTTGTATTTGTAGCTGAATAACAGATGACAGGAGTATCTGAGTTAAAAATTACCTCTGTTAACATCCGTTTCTTTTTCAGGGCAAGGAGCAGGAGCATACGTTTGTCTTTAGACTGGATCATCCCAAAGCATGCAAACATTTATGGAAATGTGCTGTGGAGCATCATGCCTTCTTCCGCCTGCGAGGCCCTGTCCAAAAGAATTCTCATCGATCAGGATTTATTCGATTAGGATCACGGTTTAGATACAGGTGAATGTTTGTGGCTGTTTGCTGTATCTTTCATAATTTCATAGAGGCCAGAAAATGTAGCCCGGTTCCTCATTTGCAGATGTGAAAACTAGAGCATAGAAAGATGAATCAGTTTGCCAGAGTTTTTCTTTGGCCAAAGTAGAAGAAAAAATGGTATATGTTGTTATTGGTTGTAATGTCTTGAAAAGATAAGAGAATATTGTAATGGTGTAATGGATTCCATATCCCTCTTGATGTTTTCTTTTTTTTTAAGGAGTAATTTAACAGAATTTTTCCTGTTAAAAACAGTTTAGTTATATAAAATACTGACCATAGTCCCTGTGTTGTATGCTATATCCTTGTAGCTTGTTTATTTTATGCAAAGTAGTTTGTACCTCTTAATCCTCTACCTGTCTTTTGCCCACCTCCCTTCCCTCTCCCCACTGGTAACCACTAGTTTGTTCTCTGTGTCTGCGAGTCTGTTCCGTTCACTCGTTTACTTTTTAGATTCCATGTATAAGTGCTGTCATAGAGTATCATTCTCTTTCTGACTTATTTCACTTAGCATAATACCCTTCAGGTCCACCCATGTTGCTACAAATGGCATTATTTCATTCTTCTTTATGGCTGAGTAATAGTCTATTGTGTATTTGTACCAATACCACATCTTCCTTATCCTTTCATCTGTTGATGAACATTAATGTTTGCTTTATGTATTAATTAACCCCTAGTTTAAATCCACTTAGTAGGAGTTTTAAGTAGTCTTCATCCAGCAGCTGGATACCATGTAGAAAATGAGTATGGTGTACTAGTGGGATATTAATCTGGATAATATTTCTGGTCCCTATAAACCTGACATTCCATTGTTCTTGCATACTCCATGTTTCTTAGTCATAAGCTAGAAATGTTTTGGTTTACTCAGAGTAGCTTATTGTTGGTGAGTTTTCAGCATGTTTCAGTATGATTTAAAGAAGGAATGGATAATATCAGTAATGTGGCAAGTTGACTGTGCATGGAATTCACGTAAGAGAGCTTCTGTTTTACTTACATTAAAAGGGGGGCATTTTGGAAAAATTTAAATGTCAATAAAGATAAGTATTAAATATTAAAATAGTTTTAATATTTCTGAAAAAGTCTTCTGAAAAGCATATCACAGTTAGAGAAAGTAATGGAAAATCTTGAGTTAATTGTACATCTTGCATTGAGGAGTGTGGGTGGGAAAGAGAGGCGTTCTATAAAAGCACAGATATTTCAAACTTACTTAATATATTATTAGGTGATGTGCATAATTAGGAAAAAACAATATAACTTGTGTTGCATCTTTCACACAAGCCTGAAGAGTGAAAAGAATGGTGTGATAAAGAGAGTCATCAAGACTATTTTGATAAAGTTCAGGAGGGTTCTTTTAAGGAAAACCTCATTTTGTGTATCTGGTTACTGTAAGCCTGAAATTCTCTTGTTCCTGTTAAATGTCTCTTTTATTTTAGTGGGAAAACTGAGTATCAGACC
Organism: Bison bison bison; assembly: GCF_000754665.1. Taxonomy (NCBI): domain Eukaryota; kingdom Metazoa; phylum Chordata; class Mammalia; order Artiodactyla; family Bovidae; genus Bison; species Bison bison. The sequence continues at coordinate 5,929,424 of NW_011495032.1, forward strand.
ACTAAGACCAATAAAGCAAGAAGATCAACATCCTTTGAAAGAAGGCCAAGCAAGCGGTATTCTCGACGAACTCTGCAAGTGAAAGGTGAAATGCAGCCCTGTCCTGACAGTTTATCTTGTGCTGTATTATTGACTGGAGGGAAAGATGTCTCAGTCTTCTTATCTCTGTTATATCAGGAGTACTAAAGTACTCTTATTTAAATAATTGCATTTGCTTCTGGCATAATCAGTTTTTAAAAATACAAGGGGAAAAACTGCCTATACTGTTGCTGAGGTTAAGCTTGAAGCTAGTCACAGTTCCGGAGAAGGCAGTAGCACCCCACTCCAGTACTTCTGCCTGGAAAATCCCATGGATGGAGGAGCTGGGAAGGCCGGAGTCCATGGGGTCGCTGAGGGTCAGACACGAGTGAGCAACTTCACTTTCACTTTTCACTTTCATGCATTGGAGAAGGAAATGGCAACCCACTCCAGTGTTCTTGCCTGGAGAATCCCAGAGACGGGGGAGCCTGGTGGGCTGCCGTCTATGGGGTCGCACAGAGTCGGACACGACTGAAGTGACTTAGCAGCAGCAGTCACAGTTCAGACACTGTGCTAAGTTTGTGTTCAGTTTTTGTTCTTACTCTTTTAGTTCTTCTGTAGAACAACATCTTCCCTCCCTTTTTGACTTTCAGATCTCCCTTAAGTATTTTTTAAAACATTGGTATATGATGAATAAATTTTAAGTAAAGATTATTTTGTATTGTGTTATAATACTAAAGATTCTGTTAAGTTTAATTTTTATATTTAATCATCAGTGTACATTGTACATAGACATTTCCAAATTCTTAAATGTTCCTGGTTGTTTGTTACTTTAATTATATAATACAAAGAGTGGTTTACTTTGACCAGTAAGCTAAAACTTGTGATTGTTTCAAATCAGAGTTGAATTTTTAAAAATTATTTATTTGGCAGTGCTGGGTCTTAGTTGTGGCACTTGGGTCCTCAGTCCCTGTTGCGGCATGTGTGATTTTCAGTTGTGGCATGTGAGTTCTTAGTTGCAGCATGTGGGATCTAGTTCCCTAACTAGGGCTCAAACCCAGGCCCCTGCATTGTGAACGGAGTCCCAGCCACTGGACCACCAGGGAAGTCCCCAGATTGCATTTTAAGTATGTCCAGTGTCAGAGTTATAAATAATTGCCATGATCTGATATTGGCAATATCAGTTTTTTCAGAAAACTGACTTATAGTCATATGTTTTGATGTACCTATAAATTAATATGTAGCTATAAATGAAACCGTTTCAGTTTGTTTAATATCCTTAATTACCTCATAGACTCCACTGATGATTTTTCGCTATCAGCTTATTCTGGAGGCTTGCAGATGATTCTTTTCTTTTCTTAATGTATACTTATTTCATTGCCTTATTTAAAAATTGGAAATAATTGTCATTACTCACTTTAATGGCATGAACCCTAGAACACTTTTGTGAAATGAAGATTTTTAAATATAGTGGAAAATAGCTTACAAAGCAGTTAGGGTTTACTTTTGTAGTCACTTCCCTTGGTGGTCCAGCAGTTAAGACTCCGTGCTTCCAGTGCAGGGGGCACAGGTTCAGTCACTGGTTGAAGAACTAAGATCCTGCATGCTGTGCTGTGGGACAAAAAGTTAAAAAAAAAAAATGGTAAAGCAGTTTATCATGTTGGAGGGAAACTAATGGGATGTTTTCTTTTTTCTGTCAGCAAGTACAGGAAAACCTGAAGAACTCAGGTAGGTAATGTCTTGCTCTTTAGGGGTTGATACTAGAATGTTTTAACATTTCTGTAGTTGCTGTCATTAATGTAACAAATATTTGTTGAAGGCCCGTCAGAGTGTTTCCTTGTCCCTGAGCATGGCAGACATGGCAGGGAACAAATGAATACATAGTGCCAGGTAAAGTTGGCACAACAAAAATAAAGCTATTTAAAGAAAAAGAGTGGGTTGGTTAGCTGTGCTGTTCATATTGAGAATGACATACATTTGTTATTGGTGTGTGACTGAGGATATGCACATGAATACACTGTCACCCTTGCTCTCAGGGAGCTCGAAGAACAAAGGTTGATTTGTAGATAAGCAGTTCATTTTACTCCTGGGGTAAATCCCACTTGGTCATGGTGTATAGTCTTTCTTTATGTTATATGTTGCTGGATTTGGTTCACTAGTTTTGTTGTGGATTTGTGTGTCTGTATCATCAAAGACACTGGTCTGTAGTTTTCTTGTACTGTCTTTATCTGGGTGGTTCTGGCTTCATAGAATGAGTTGGGGAATATTTCCTTCTAATTTTAGGGCAGAATTTGTAAAGAATTCTTTAAATATATGGTAGAATTCACCATTAAAACCATCTGGCCTGGGCTTTATTTATGTCACATTTTAAAATTTCCAGTTCAGTTTCTTGTTGTAGATATATTCATATTTAATTTTTATCTTGAATCAGTTTAGGAGTTTGTGTTTTTCCGGAATTTTTCCATTTTACCTAAATAATCTAATTTATGGCATACAGTTGTTCATATTTTTCTCTTTTCCATTTTATTTTTGTAAGCTTTGTGGTGATGTCCCCTCATTCAGGACTCCCAGGTGGCACAGTGGTAAAGAACCTGCCTGCTAATGCAGGAGACGCAAGAGACACGGGTTTAATTCCTGGGTGGGGAAGATCTCCTGGAGGAGGAAATGGCAACCTACTCCAGGATTCTTGCCTGAAAAATCCCATGGACAGAAGAGCCTGGCGAGCTACAGTCCATGGGGTCAAAAAGAGCTGAACACGACTGAATGACTGAGCACACACACCCCTCATTAATTTCTGATTTCAGTTCTTTGAGTTTCTTTTTCCCTTGATCACTCTAGATAAAGGTTTCTCAGTTTTGTTGGCCTGTTTGAAGAACCAGCTTTTGGTTTCATTTGGTTTCAGCCAGCTTTTGGTTTTGCTCTATATCCTATTTTGTTAACTTTCTCTCTGGTATATTATTTCATTCCTTCTGCTTGCTTTTTATTTAGTTTTCTTTTTCTGGTGTCTTTAGGTGGAATATCAGTTTATTGGGATTTGAGATCTTTATTGTTTTAATATAACATTTATAGCTGTGAATTTCTCTCCAAGCACTGCTTTAATCATATTTCATAAGTTTTGTTTTGTTGTATTTTCATTTTTATTCCTTCAAATTATTTTCTGATTTCTCTTGTGATAGCTTCTTTGGCCTATTGACTGCTCGGGAGTATCTTGCTTAACATACACATTTGTATGTTAAATTTTCCTCTTTCTCTATTTTGTTCCATTGTGGTTATAGAATGTACTTCACATGATTTTGATCCCTTTACAGTTGTAAAGCCTATTTTATGGCCCAGCATGTAGTTTATCTTGGAAAATGGTTCATGTATGTGTACTTGAGAATACTGTTTATTCTGCTGTTGAGTGTCATGTCCTGTAGATATGTTAGGTCTACTTGATTGTTACTGTTGTTCACTTCCATTTCATCATTGATCTTGGGCTAGTCCTATCCTTTATGAAATGTGGACTGTTAAAGTCTCCAGTTAGTTGTCTGGTTCTTTCTTTGTGCTTCATGTATTTGGAACTTCCTGTGAGGTGCATATGTTGTTTATGATTATTTTATTCTTCCTCTCTTTTTCTAGTAACTGTTTTGTATTAAAGTCTACTTAGTCAGATAAAAGTGTGGTCAGTCCAGTTCCCTTCTGGTTGCTTTTCCATGGCTTAGCTGTTTTTATCAAATTTGGAAAATTTTTACTTATTATTTCTCACATTTTTTCCCCTGCTCTTTCTCCTCTCCTTCCAGGACTCCCATTACATGCATGTTGCTCTCCTGATGGGACCTGCAGACCTCCGAGTCTGTTCATGTTCCCTCATTCTTTTTCTTTCTGTCCCTCAGACTAGATCATCTCATTTGACCTACCTTCAAGCTACTGGTTCTCTTGTCTGCTAAAATCTGCTGTGTGTTCCTCTAGTGAACTTTTTGTTCCAGTTACGGTACATTTCAACTCCAGAATTTTCTTTTTTTTAAAGATAATTTCTCTGTTTAAAATACTCTTTATTTGTGAACACAGTGTTGTCATACTTTTATTTTTTCACATGTGGTTTCTTTACTTCTCAGGTATATTTAAAATAGCTGATTTACATTCTGGATGCAGGGAGCAAATTGTCTTCTTGGCCTCACCCACCTGGAGTAAGGCCCCCACAACACTGAACACAGGAGAACCAGGAGGAGAGAAAACTGAGTTTCAGATTCCAGACTCAGCTTTCAGACTGAGTAGATTGTCTTGAATAAATGTCTCCATTTGATGTATTCTTTTAATGATTTTTTTAAAAACAATTTCACCAGCCAAATGTTTGTTTTGCTGGGAAGAGGATTTGCCCCGTCTTCAGACCATGATTCTTGAAGTCCTGCTTCTGATGACTCAGTTAGTAGTAGTAGTGTAGTTTCATGTAATGCTTCTCAACCATTGGTGTGAAGCAGAGCCTCCTGGAATGCCTGGTAAACTATCAGATTCAAGACATACAAATCTAGTTTCGTTCTCATTTAAAAAAAAAAAAAAAATTGTATAATCTCCTGTGCAGCAGATGTATAACTAGAGCTCCTTCAGAAGGAGTTGTTTTGGGTGCTGAGTAGGATTGGTCTCACCTTGCGATGTCGTATTCAGTTTTGTTTTCATTTAGAAAGCCAGTAAAGCCAGGCTATGATTAGTGACTCATCACAGAAGCACTCTGCTTTTTGAGTAAGGATTCCTCTAAAGTTCCTTTAGCTGTCAGTAAGCTGTTAACAATAAATAAATCAGTAGAGTAAGGAGAAAGGTGAGAGATTTTGTCTACTGTAAGTTTTTGAGAGTGAAAGTCTTAAGTTGCTGAGTCGTGTCTGGCTCTTTGCAGTCCCATGGACTGTATCTCACCAGGCTCCTCTGTCCATGGGATTTTCCAGTCAAGAGTACTGGAGTGGGTTGCCATTTCCTTCTCCAAGGATCTTCCCAACCCAAGGATTGAACTCAAGTCTCCTTCATTGCAGGCAGATGCATTACCATCTGAGCCACCAGAGAAGCCCTGTGAATTTTTAGTTAGGTAAAAACATTTTCTGTGTTTTCTGAGCTATGCACTTTAGTTTTTCTTGGGTTTATTTTTAGGCTATGCTTTTAAGAATGGTGGAGAAATGTTAAGAGGTGTTCCGTGTAAAGTATTTTGTCTTTTGTTTGTTTAATTAATCATGTTTTGCTTCCCTGAAAAACAGGCTGGGACAGAATATTAGAACTTAAAGTGAAGAGGTTCTTGCAGAAATGTAAAAGAAAGCGTTCAAGCAGTGATATGTAGTTGAAAAATTAACTTATTTTATTTGCAGGAGTTTGTCCTCCTTTTAATTTTTCTGAAATACATATTTCTGACCAAAAAGTGAATATGACTATATAGTCTCTTTTCTAGAATTGAGATTGGTTTAACCTTAGTTAAATTTTACTGTGTCTTCCTGAACAATGCTTTTGGCTCTGGAAAACAGAGCAAAAATGGGGTATTTAAGCAGATACTTTATTACTTTTTAATTAGAATAAATTTTTAGGAATGAAATGTAGAGGAGGGCCACTCTCCTGAAAGTTACTGAGCTCTGCTCCTGACAGTGCTTGAGAGACCCTGAGCTGGGACTGGCAGGAATGCCCTTTCATTCCTGCCCTTGGGTTTCTGTTTGCATGAGCAGCTTCTCCAGTGAACCATGGAAAACAGTACTGTTTGAAAAAGCACAACTATTTGACCTGAAAAACTGTGCTTGTTTGAATAACAGGTTTTTAAATTGGCTGAGGTTAGTTTCTAACTACTCCCTCATGGGTCTTGACAATGTAAACTATCTTAGGAAGAGGTGACATTTTAAAGGACAGTTCACATTTCATTTATTAGTACTTCTTGCACAGACTTAGTGAACAGACTTGAAGACAGAAAAGAGGAAAAGAAGAAATGGTGTAAGAAGTGATACATAGAGAAGGCATTAGAGCAAAACATTTCTTTAAAAAGGAGCTGCATTGGGTCAGTAACGAAAAGTAATCTGTTACTTTCATACTAGCGGAGTGATGAGAAAACAGTGCTTCCTGTCTTCCATGTTGTTCTAAAATAGGGAGTGAGAGTCCTGTATCACTTATTATAAGTGCTTTTTTTTCTCTCATGGTATTTCTTCATCTTTTACCTATCACCTACTGGAGTTATTCCCAGTTCAAAGAAAAGCTTCAGAGTGTAACCAAAGGGCCACAGAGTAATGTGTCATTTCTGAACCATACAGATTGAGTGGGTTTTCATTAACGTGGAGATTTAAGAGTTCCTTAATATAATACAGTGTGTTTTGGGAATTACAGCAAGATTAGTAAAAGAAATTCTGCCTGACAGGTGTTTTGTTTCCCAGTGGCTCTGGCAACAGATTCTACACTAAACATATATATTTTAAAAGATTTAATTTGTTTGTTTGTTTAGTTGTATTTGTCACTGTTCTTTGTGCTTTGCTAAGAGCTCCATGGAAATAAGGAAACTGCAGTTCAGAGAGCAAAGCTAGTGGTGCTGTTTTGATTTGAATCCAGGCAGTAGAGGTGCTTGTTCTGCTGACTTGACTTGTAATAGAGCTGTGGTTAGTAAAATATGAGATATAAAATGGTTACTCTTCCTCCCCCAGCCTTTTAGCAAGGCCTTTTCATCTTGAGTTCTTTCTTAATTGGTTGTCTTTCATCATCATTTACTTATGTTTTGTTCTCCCTCTCTGAGAAGGCTCCTGGATCCTGTATTCAGAGTTTATTTTGTGTTTGTGAAGCTTTGCCCATTTCCTGTTGCTGGCATGACATCCTGGCTGGGTATGGTATTCTTTGAGGATTGCCATGGAGAACTCTGTGCTAGCCTGATACTGGCAGTGATGTGCTTTTACATCTCCTTAAACTCTTCTCTGAAGTGTTTCCTTGTTCTTGAAGGTCAGCAGTATAACAATAAGGAACTGAATGTATTTAATTCTACATTTCATCTCCTTGGAATACAATGTTCTTGTTAAATCTATAGATTATTTTTCTCACTTTCAGAGAAGGTTTTTTTTTTTTTTTTTTAATGACACTGAATATATTTTCAGTTACCTTAGCTGAATTCCTTTTCTCGGGATACTAGTTATGCTCATTTTAGAAGGTCTGAAGTCAGTAAACTCTTTTATTTACTTTACTCTGTTGTGTTAGTATCTCATCTTTGGGTTCTTGTTGAATGTTTGTTCTTTTTTTTGCCAGCTTTGAGGTTTGTTTCTGTTTATTATGTTGTATTATATGCTGAGTTTTTTTAAGTGCTTTTTTGGGGGTAGTGGGAAGGGAATGAGCACAGTCTAAACTAAAGATTTAAATGCATACTTACAAATCATTTGGAGGAGAAGGGTGTATAGAGAAGCTTCTAAGTTTATAGTAAGGTCTATTGAGTTATAAAATGCTGAATGACCTTGGAAAATCTTTAGAGGGTAGGAATATACAGAAGAAGTGACAGGTAAGTTTGTGTGGGTGTTTGTACTTAATGCCTTAAGGAATCATTTGTGCAGCTGTCTTTATTTTGTTGTCTTTGACAGATGTTGTCCAGTGAATAAACAAGATTAATAGTGACGTATATATCTAAAGCACAAGTAGAATACACGTATATGGGAATATCATATGAGCAGAAAAGTGTTTGCCAGTAAAAGCAGATGTATTCTGGACATCGTCCATTCTTAATTTTGGGTGCTCATGGTAATTTTTTTCTTTATTTTTTTTTTCCCCCATTACAGTGTTCACAACAATGTTTCAGCTCAGAGTAATGGTTCCCAACAGGTAAGAGAGTATTAAGCTTCTAAAACACCAGAACACTATCAATATGATAAACAATAGTATTATTAATTCAGTTTTCATACTGGTGTAACCTCAGAAAAATTTTGTGCATTTTCTTTTTATCTGTAAAATGGCTCAACAGTATGAGACCTGTTACTTTATTCTCTTAAGATGTTAGAAAAGGTTTTAATGTTATAATAAAACATTTTCTGACCTTGTAAATCCTGTAAAATGAAAAAATACCAATATTCAGTTAGATGATTATCTGTCCCAAAGGTGGTATATAACTTTCAAGCATTTGTTTATTGCTATGTTTATTACTGTTGTATCTGCTCACTGTGTAGCTAGTATTTCATGTTAATATTCTACTTACTGGTGAAGAGATCTTTTATAATTTTTGTCCAAAGGCTTGGGGTGTGAGGTCCACTGTGCCTGTGATTCCTCCTGGTCCTGTGGTAGTGGAGGTCGAGAATCTTCCAAAGAGTCCTGGAGCAGACCAGCATGACAAGAAATGGTTCGTTTATTCATTAAACCAAAATAAAGTGTTGCTTGCCTAAGGGTGTTCTGAATCCCCAGCCATAATCTTAGACTACTTGAAATATGATTGAAAGCAAATTATTCATATTTGTAAGGTGACAAAAAAAGCATGTTGTTTTTGGGATGAGTTAGGGATGCAGATGAAGCAGGGTGACAGTGTCAGTGAAGCCTGTGAGATGGCTCTCCTGACTGGTTAGTGTGAGCTGGGAGTGGCAGTGGTTTTCTGTTGAAAAAGACTTTAGTGCTACTTGATAGGACCTTTTCCCAGATCCATAAGGATCATGTCTTCATTCCATGTTATTCTACACAATATGATGCTGTTGCTTTGGATGTGGTTTCTTTATTAAAGACTGGAGGAGATAAAGCCAAAACAGAACCATAATTATAGTCCAATAGAACAAAGCATGAAATATTCCATGGGGAAGGGGTGGAGAAATAATCTAATGATGGGAAGATACTTCCTTTGTTTAGAGTCCCAGGGTCTGTTTTTTTTGTTTTTTTTTTTTAGACTAATAGTGAGTGTACAAATATGGATACTTTGTGGCTTATGGGATTAATCCAGGGGTTTCATCCCTTCCCAAATAAATATATGTGGCCTGGGGGGCTCCTTGGGGATTATTTGATTGAGTGGTCATGTTGGGCATCATCTGTTCAAGTTTTGTCTGTTTATGATATGAACTTTGATCATTGATAGGATTTTTCTCTTTTTCTCTTGCTCTCAGTTTGTTTACCTGAAATCTAATGAGTTTCTGTTGGTGATCTCAAGGTTTGGGTCAGCTTTCTGTGCAACCAGCTCTTCCTTCATGGTGGTGGGTCAACAGTGGTTGGTGATTATTTTCAGTCTTTGCTATGTAATTGTTTTTCACTGTTATTTTGGCTTAACTAACAGCAAGGTGCTTTGCTCTCGATGATTGGGCATATTTTTGCTTCAGTTCCAAATAACTTGATAAGTTTCTAAGATCAAGGGGTTTTTGCCCTCGTGTTTTCCGATGACCCTCCCCCGCCCTTTCTACTTGAGAATATGGTAAGGGTACTTTGTGTGTGTGTGTGCATGTGGACACACACTTAAAGGATAAACAGCAAGGCTTCTACATGTCAAATTTTAGTCTTTATTTTTTTAAGCCATTAAAAACAGTTTCTTTGGTTTCTTACTGAAAACACAGCTCCAGTAAGAGGCTGTGTTTTGTCTCTTTATTACCGCCAAGTCTTTGGCAAAGAAACATAGTACTGAGATTTCAACTAAAAAAGAGCTCATTTAATACATGCTTACATTTTATGTTAATATGGAATGAGAGTCTGGTTTGTTTGTATCTGTATAATGTTTAAATCTTTAGCTTCTCAATTTTAATTGGTACATATTTAAATCTATTTGATTTGTTAGGCATTACTCAGTTCCTTTGATGCAGCATTAAAAAAGAGAATGCTGATTCTCTGAGTATTGAATTTCAAGAAAAATAAATTTGGAGCTGTATGTCCTTCTTTATATAACTGTATTGTGACTGCTTTTGTGGAAATGGAGCACAGTGGTGGCCCTCAGGCCCAGCATGCCTCAGTGTGTGTCAGCAAGACCTGGGACTAAGCATAGAGCTGGCCTGTCTTGGAGCTGATGGGTTCCCCAGCCTTAAGATGAATCTACATTTTAATTTCTATTTCTGCATGCTCTGATTCTAATACTTTCACATGAATCTAAAACAGTCCTCCTTTAGAAAGTGATGTTAATAAAATTTGGAAATGCTCCCTGGGTTTGGACGGTTGGGTGGAATAATGGACTATTCTATTTCTGGTAGATAACTTTTAACCAGTTTAATCTAAATGTACTCCTTGTTCAGTTTTGTAGCTTTTTATGGCTGATATCTTCTAAATGACACCATTATTTGAGTGAATGATTTGGTATGTCAGTATAGAATTACTCAATATTTAAACTATCTTTTGAGAATTTATGTATTTAAAGCCCATTATCTACTTATAAACAAAACAATACTATGTGGAAAATCTTGCATATGTAGGGGAGAATATAAACCAAATTTTCTAAATTTTTAGAGACCCTAGAATGCGGGCTGTGAGTTTTCTGGGTTAGATCTGATGAACAGCTTGTATTGCAGTTGAAGGAAAGATGATAATTTTATTGTTTAAAAAAAAAAAACGAAAAAGGCTTCCAAATTTGTTCTGAAAATCCTTTTAGCTAATTTATTTTCAGTTTCCTTAAGGAAGAAAGGTGAAGATGCATGCCTTAGTTGAATAGAATGTCTGTCCTTAGACATTTTTATAATTGAGGTGATTTTTTCCCTTTGTAGTTACCTTAAATGTGTGCTGCCCTTTTGGTCATGCACAAAACTCTGGCAAATGTGTTCTTTCTACTGGAGGACTCTGATCATTTCTAATCAGAAACTGCTTCTTTGCATGTTTCACTCTCTTACTTTCATATGTTGTTTATAGCAATTGTGATAAAAGGCATTAACACTTTCTTGGAGGGGCTTTTTCTCATCACATTATCTGTACCTGTTGAATTTCATTCACTGTAGAAGAAACAGTGTTTCTCCATTGTTAATTGGAAACATTGATGTCCAATTACACAGCCTCTGTGAGGGCAGATTTTTTTTTAATGTTCTTTCTGAATTTTGTTTCCTGGACTTCAGTTTTATGCCACTTGATTTGTGAAATAAGTTTTCACAATTGCCCTTTGCTGTATGTGGCTTTGTCCTTATGTAAAATTGTCCTTTCTGATACTTGAATGAAATAGATTATAAGCATTTTTTCTTCTCATTAGGACCTCAGGCAACTTTTCTGCCTTTGATTTTGATAACGATATCAGGGACAGATACAAAGTGTCTTGGTCTCTGTGAATTTCCTTCTTTATTTAATTCACCTGATTCTGATTACTTGTGCATATTTCCATATTGCCATTTTCTACTACATGTAACTTTGTGGATTTCCCCATTTGTTGTTCTTGGATGTTCTCATTGCATGGAGTAGATGCTGGTAACTGCTCGTAGCAGTGGTGCATGCTGGTCACATGGCCTTCTTTATTACCTCTTACACCTTCATCTTCTCCTGTTGACTAACTGTGCTCCCCTCCCACCCCAACCATCCAGGCTCTCGGCTGCCGGTGATCGCTCTCAACGTGGTGGAAACCAGTGGGACACAAGGGCCTTGTCCCCACCCCATCCTGCACCTAGAAACTATCCTGCCTTTGTCCATGAGCACAATGTGAAGAATGCAGGAGCCCAGCAGAATGCTCATTTTCCTGGCCCTGCAGCCATGACTGACATATGAGTGTTGAGCCTCTTGGGCACTAGGACTTTGTTGTGCAAGTTGATGGTATACATTTCTAGAGTTTATAGAGGATCAATCATATTAAGAAAATTTGGGAGAAGATATTTTACACTGAATCACTCGTTGGGTAGTGTTGTTTGTAATTGAAATCTTCTGTGAAAGGGAAAAGGATCTGAAGAAGCTATATGCCATCAGTGATAGTGACAAATATTTTTGTGTTGCAAAGGATATTTTGGAAAGATTTTTTCGTGATTTTAACATGTTAACACATCACTTAGAAGATTTTTCAGGAGAAGATTTGTGTTTATGAATAAGCTGCCCATTATCACCCCAGCCTCCATGCAGTACCAGTAGATGGAAGTGAGAAGAATCAGTCCCACTGAAAATACACACAGAAGGGAGTATGTCCAGGCCAGGTGGATCAGCCTGTGGTGATACTTTTATAGACCAGTCTTACACACTATTTTTAATACTTCTGAAGTGACCTAAGTCTTAATTTCAGTTGAGTGCCTGAGGTTCTATAATTTAATTACTGTAATATTAAATTTAAAACTTACTTTTTAATAAACACAAGTATTTTAAATTAACAGAAGGTCTAGAAATCACTATAATGTGCCTCATGTAAAGAGAGGAGTCTGAATGGTTACTTTTGCATGATTAACTGATTAATCAATGGTGAGCTGAATGGTTATATTACTACTGAATGGTTGTACAAATGGAACATGTATTTACTTTTGCCTTTTCACTTTTCTCTTTTATCTCATGCATCTGATAGATTTCCCAGGTTTGCAAACAGGTTCATAATCTGGCCTTGCACAACCTCTAAAATAAAATTCTGAAGCCAAAACTGTATCACCTTTAATACTTAATGCATATCACTTTTAATCAATTTTTGCATATGTTATTATTTTTGGTCCTTTATGAACTTCAGAATGTAATTGTGCTCTTTGATTTAACTCATAGAGGCAAATTAACTGGAAGAAATATATTTCTGATGTAATGGGAGATGATATAAAGGGAAGAATTTCTTTTGTCTTTTTAGAGTTTAAAAAATTTTAACAAAATTTTTAAACGTTTAACCTGTATATATAGAGAGTCATTTTATTGTCTGAGAATTCATAATACATCAAGATAATGAAGATTTAATTAAAAATAACATAACTTGTGTACTATTCTGCTCACCTCAGTGGTCAGTCTTACTGTCTCTGCTAGATGAAGGTAAAGTTTCAGAGGGCCTTATATTAGTGGGTTCTTGGTTGCAAATACAATACAACTTGTCCGTATAAGACATAAATAATCAGAAGTAAATAATATTTAGGGAATTTAATTTATAGGCAGGTTTCAATCTGAATTTATTAAGTCATATATAAGTATTCTTTAATGTATCTACATATGAGCAGATACATATCTTAAATAGCCCAGCTGAAAACTCTCGAAGGCTGTCATCATAGCATGCTTAAACATGGCCACTAATGTGTACCCCTCATGATTCTGCTAGATTTTACATAGCTCAGATTCTTATTGTCAATGGTGATTCTTTTTTTTTTAAGGGAATTTGAATCATAACATTTTAAACACAGAAACTCTGATTTGTTCCATTTAAGAAAAGATTTCATGGGTATGAATATGATTAAAACCTTACTATATAATAGAAACCAGAAAGAGTAATAATATCAATACAGCTTTCTGGTCTCTTAGAAAGTCCTAAGGCTTGACTTCTCTCACTTTAAAATTAATCTTAAAGTCTGAACTCCTGATATAATGCCTCATATTCATCTTACCCAGAATCTTAACTTGGGGAAGTACAGAAGGATTGTGATTGAAGAATAAACTCTTCTGTTTATAGTAAAAGTGGTCATTTCTGTACTTAGAATTTAAGTTAATACTGTTACATTTAAATAATGGAAGAATCACATGGTTTTCCTTTGTTTGAAAACATTGTTATAAAATAGCTCTTTGCAGCAGTGGGAGGATCATAATTGAAAATTCCTGCTGATAGAGACTGGGTTGGAGGGGTGACAGGGCAAGAAGGTAGCAAAGGGTAGGGGAGTGAAGGGCTAAGGCTGAACGGTCATAGAATCAAACCTTTCTACTTCATACAAGTTCCTGTACTCCAGGATCTCAGAGTGCAAATGTTGGGAATATTTCCTGCTGGTATTTTCAAGATGGATATATAAATTGTTTCCGAGGTATGAAGAGTTCATTAGCAGCTTAACCTAAATTAAATAAATTGTCACCAACCTTTTTATACTCTGCATTTTATTCTGTCTAAAAGGTCAGTGATCCTACGTCGTTGATTGGGGACCTAATACACTCCAGAAGCACCTTACTTGGCTGTTTACTCTCCTTTTGATCAGAGGGATCCATCAGCCCAGAACACCAAGATCATGTGATTCAACTTCAGGGCTTTGGCTAATTTTGTTTAACTAATTTTAACATCTTGAATTAAGTTGATTTTGTGTCAGCTGCATTTTTATAGAAACAGCAAAGATAGCAAAGTGACCTTTACACTTTGATGCATGAAAATACATGAGCTTCTTAAGATCATTATTTCTTTCAATGGTAAAAGCACTTCTGAGGCATTTACGTATCTCTGAGTATAATCTGACATTTCTGATCTTGATAGGGTATTCACACATTTTGATGAATTTACAGAGAAAAACAAACTTTATCCTATTATATATGTGTCTGTAATTTTACAGAGAAAAAAGCAGCCTGTGTACAAATATTGTAATATCAGTATAATTTAGATCATTTTTAAGTGGGGGCTCTTTTATTTAAAGTGTTGACTTGGAAGCTATTGTTATTCATGACATTTGTATCATTCTTTATTGTTAAAATTGCTCAGGATGTAGAAGGTGCCATGTAAACATGTCAGGGTTATACAGCTTATGTTTCTCCTGAATGGAGGACAGGGAGGCAGCTTATTTCATGGGATAAAACCATTAGCTGAGCCTTAATTATGGGAGTTTCTCTTACGTACTAGATTTTTGCATATTTGTTGATTTGCTAAAAAATAATTTTGTTTAGTAACCTGGGTTTATAACTTTCATGTGTCTTGATATCCCGTGTTTCATCTTTCTGTCTTGTGAAACAGGAAAATAGACGAAAGGGTAAGGAGCGGAGGGCTCTAGTGTTTGGGGTTTGATGAGGAAGAAGGGTATTATGCAATGACTGGCTTTATAGGCATAAGAAGACACTTTGATCCCCTCTGCTTTGATCCCCTTTCTGTACATATTCACAGACGTAAACTGAGAAGTGGGAAGACGGTTGTCCTGTGTTAAGGCCGTGTGCTCTGATGGTGGAGTGGTCAGCACTTGAACCACAGTGCTCTGTCTTGGTTGGAGCAGACTCTTCACTTGTAAATCATCATTAACTGCTTTGAAAGACCATTATGTTTCGTGTGCTGAGCTTTGAATATTGAGTTTGAAAATATCACATTGCATTAATTTATTTTATATCCATGGTATATAGGACTTATATGGATTTGGAGAAATAAAATCATCTTGTGCCAATGATATTTAATCTCTTTACCCCCACATACTTCTTAATTTTAATATACATCATACCACATTATCAGTTATACCTTGCTTCCAGAATTGCTGTGAATGCTTGCATGTGAGATGGTCTTATGTAAGGGACCGAATGTGAAGATACGTCTGTGGTGGGGAAGTCCCTCTCTCCATGCGCCTCTGTCTCATGCATAAAATGTGATTTGTCAGATCTTTTCTAGATGTTATGAATCATGTGAATTTAGGTATGGCGTTCAGCTTCTCCTTTTCAAGAACATAAATCTTTTTCCTCCTCTCGTCATATAAATTAACTTTTACTTTAGTCACATGAAATCATTGTGAGAATTCTGTCTTGCTCAGCTGACATTTACCTCGATGGTAAAGATACTAGGGCACAGGCATGTGGAAAATGTGTTATATGACTTCAATTCTTCAATTCTTTTTTTTTTTTTTTTCAATTCTACAATTTAGTTTTATTTATTTATTTATTTTTAATTTTATTTTATTTTTAAACTTTACAATATTGTATTAGTTTTGCCAAATATCGAAATGTCTTTCTTCAATTCTTGACCCCTGCTAATTTGTAACACACTAGCTCCTTTGAGCTCTTTGCGCTGGTGGGAGGATCATATGAGCCTCAGATAATGAGTGAAATTAGAGAAGAGAAAATTTCAAAAGAGATTGCAGAAAGGAAAAAAAGTTTAATGATGTATTTTATTACTTACACTAAAGTGGAAAAATAAGTGTTCCTCTTTTTCAAGAAGAAATTGTTGTCACAGACTTTTTGTTTTTAGAAGATTACATAAGCCTCTGTTCTCCTAACAGCAAGCCATGGCCTTAATTCTGGGTGATGGTGCTTGAGTGAACTTTTTCTGTTTTGTTCCTGACAGCTGGCCAGCATTTTGTTTACATTGGCATGGGAAGAGATACTTGACTCAGTGAACAACATTCTCTAAGGAGTGTGACTGGAGCCTCCCTTGGTGGTGTAACAAACCTATACTCCTCCTCTTGAAAACAGGTTCAGCAGCTATAGACCTAATTTCTTGTTGTCAAAGGAATTCCTGTTTGTTTGTCTTTAACTAGTTTTAATATGTTAAAAACAAATAAGGTATATACCAGAGTATGATTAGGATTTGTACGAAGTTGCAGATTTCTTAATAAAGGCTTGATCTACAGACACAGCTGATTATTATTAATATATAATGGAAACTATTCAAATTATTAGGGATGGAACAAAAGAAAAGAATGAAAGGTGAGATGATATAGGAAGACAGCTGCTACCTTGGTTTTTCTTGTGGAGCTAGTTAGAGGGGCATCCAGAGAACTGTGGACACATCCAGCATGTGAATACCATCAGAATCTATATTATTACACGGAAGAACTTCCTACAGCAAAGTTACAGTTGAAGCCCAGCCACTAGCTTCAGTGATTATTTAATTGCAGGCCTGCTAGTTTGGACTTCCCTTGTGGCTCAGCTAGTAAAGAAGCTGCCTGCAATATTGGAAACCTGGGTTTGATCCCTGGGTTGGGAAGATTCCCCTGGAGAAGGGAAAGGCTACCCACTACAGTATTCTGGCCTGGAGAATTCCATGGACTATACAGTTAGAACTGAACATGGAACAACAGACTGGTTCCAAATAGAAAAAGGAGTACATCAAGGCTGTATATTGTCACCCTGATTATTTAACTTACATGCACAGTACATCATGAGAAACGCTGGGCTTGAGGAAGCACAAGCTGGAATCAAGATTGTCGGGAGAAATATCAAGAATCTCAGATATGCAGATGACACCACCCTTATGGCAGAAAGTGAAGACGAACTAAAGAGCCTCTTGATGAAAGTCAAAGAGGAGAGTGAAAAAGTTGGCTTAAAGCTCAACGTTCAGAAAATGAAGATCATGGCATCCGGTCCCATCACTTCATGGGAAATAGATGGGGAAACAGTGGAAACAGTGCCTGACTTAATTTTTGGGGGCTCCAAAATCACTGCAGATGGTGACTGCAGCCATGAAATTAAAAGACGCTTACTCCTTGGAAGGAAAGTTATGACCAACCTAGACAGAATATTCAAAAGCAGAGACGTTACTTTGCCAACAAAGGTCCATCTAGTCAAGGCTATGGTTTTTCCTGTGGTCATGTATGGGTGTGAGAGTTGGACTATAAAGAAAGCTGAGTACCAAAGAATTAATGCTTTTGAACTGTGGTATTGGAGAAGACTCTTGAGAGTCCCTTGGACTGCAGGGAGATCCAACCAGTCCATCCTAGAGATCAGTCCTGGGTGTACATTGGTAGGACTGATTTTGAAGCTGAAACTCCAATACTCTGGGCACCTGATGCGAAGAGCTGACTCATTTGAAAAGACCCTGATGCTGGGAAAGACTGAGGGCAGGAGGAGAAGGGGACGACAGAGGATGAGATGGTTGGATGGCATCACGGACTCAATGGACATGGGTTTGGATGGACTCTGGGAGTTGGTGATGGACAGGGAGGCCTGGCATGCTGTGGTTCATCGGGTCACAAAGAGTTGGACACGACTGACTGAACTGATACAGTCCATGGGGTCGCAAAGTCGGACACCACTGAGCGACTCACTTCACTTCTGCTAGTTTAGAGATAAGACCCATTTTTAACAACTTGTGTTAATTCTTTCTGGTTGGGGACCAACTTCTTCCAGCAGAGTCCTGGGAAGCCTTGGTACCAGAGGGTTTGCAGATTGATTCTGTGGCTGAAACGCCCGTTATGCTGGAGCAGTAGCACCAACCAGTGCTTGAATGGGTTGGAAAGACATGGACTGGCAGTTGGAGGAGTTTGGATTTGGTGAAGAGACCTGGGGCTAGTACTGCAAGGTTTTAAGTGAAAGATTTTGGGAATCTCGTATCGCTGTCTTCTTTTCTGATTCACCTCAGCATTTGCTGAATATCTACCAGAACACCACCTCCTTTCTCTTCCTCACACACACAGTCACTTTCCATGATCCTTCCCCTTATGTACTTGTGCTCTTTAGTTGCTTAGTGGTGCCCAACTCTTGTTTGACCCCATGGACTGTGTAGCCTGCCAGACTCCTCTGTCTGGGATTTCTCAGGCAAGAATACTGGAGTGGGTTGTCATTTCCTTCTTCAGGGGATCTTCCCAACCCAGGGATCAAACCCACTATTCCTGCATTGGCAGGGGGATTCTTTACCACTGAGCCACCAGGGAAGCCCCCCTTCCCCCGCCCCAATTGTACATATCTAGCTAAATTCTGGGGCTGCTGCTGCTGCTGCTGCATCACTTCAGTCGTGTCTGATTCTGTGTGCGACCCCATAGATGGCAGCCCACCAGGCTCCCCCGTCCCTGGGATTCTCCAGGCAAGAACACGAGTGGGTTGCCATTTCCTTCTCCAAATAATCCTGGGTAAATCCATTTCTGTCCTCTGTGCATTTGGATGGGAAATGTGAAATGCCATATCATTAAATAGTCTGACTTTAAATGTTGGCTATTGAGCTCAAGTTTCAGACCTTGAATGCTGCTGAAATCCTGAATCTGTCGATTTTCCCACTTGGTGGCAGTAATGTCTCCTCTTGTAAACCTCCACCATCTCCTTGCTTCTCATTCACTCAGTCTCAGGTCATGACCTTGCTTCCTGTTCACTGAGAAGACAAGCCATCAGAAGTGATCTCCTGTACATCTTACAATCTGATGGTGGATTAATGTCTCTCTGTCAGATCATCTGTGCTCGGTCTGCCCTCCTGTGTCCAGATGGACTGGCCCCAGTGAGGCCCAGTGCTGTTCCACGTGCTCTCCTGGAGATGCTCCTCATACTGAGGCACGAGAAGCGCTGGCTTAGATCTCAGCACCTTGTCATCGTCTTGGCTCCTCCTCTTTCTCATCAGTCAATAAATTCTGCCAGTTCTGACTTTATATCCAGAGTTTGCTTGTCACTGTTTACTGCTCCTGCCCTGTTTCCATATAATTTGTCTTAACCTCGTCTCCCGTCACCCTTGGCGCCTGTCTCATGCTCCCCATTAATTATAGTTTAGACTATATCACGTTCTGCTTCTGCTCAGACCTTCCAAGGTCCTCATCTCAGACTAAAACCCCAAATCTACATGTTGACAAAAAAGTAATTTTTCCTACTCCTTGACTTTGCTCACCTTCCTCAAAAGACTTGGTCAGAGACGTACTCTGCGTGTTCCATCTCTGGATTTCTGCACTTTATCTCTGCCTAGATATTCCTTCCTTGAATCTCCTGTGGTTCATTCTGACACCTTCAGGCTTCTTACCAGAGAACATTGCTGAACTCTAAAATAATAATGGGCCCCCAACCTTCTTTGCATTTTGTGTCCCTGTTACCTTGTTCATTTTTTTCTCTTTGTTTCATGTTACATATATGTTTTCTTTCTTTATTTTTTGGGTATGTTTTCTTTTTTGTCATCTTTACATCCTTTAATAGAATGTCAGCTCTGTCAAGGGAATGCATTTTGTATACTCCCCCATGCCTAGAGCAGTCCTGGGCTCAGCACTCCGTAAACGGTAGTTGATGGTTTGTCACACTTGATGAAGGGATAGTCAAAATGATGTCCCTGGCTTCAAGATGTTTACACTCTAGTTATGGAGAAGAGCAGATTTACAAATAACGTACAAGTACAAAGTCATTAAGTGAGGTCATAGAAGGTAGATAAGTTGGAAGCTAAAGAAGGCTTCCTAACATTTACATCAGATTTTGAGGGACACACAGAAGCAGGAACACTTGTGGACCAGAGGACTGTAGCAAAAGAAAATTTCAAGGTAGCATAGGCAAGTTATGGGCTTCCCTGGTGGCTCAGATAGTAAAGAGTCTGCCTGCAATGTGGGAGACCTGGTTTCCATCCCTGAGTTGGAGAAGATCCCCTGGAGAGGAGAATGGCTACCCACTCCAGTATTCTTGCCTGGGGAAGTCCATGGACAGAGAATCCTGGCAGGCTATAATCCATTGGGTTGCAAAACGTTGGACATGACTGAGCAACTTTCACTTTCTTTCAGGGCAAGTTACAGTCGAGGAGTGATGAATGGGGTTTGAGTAGTTAGTACAGAATTCGTGAGGATGTTTAGTAATAATGACAAACTGACATTTGAGTGCTTCTGTGCCTGGCCTCATTCTGGAGTTAACGGCAGTTATCATTTAACCCAGCCAGTCACTGAATTCTAATACAAATCTGTAAGACGTTTAGGCCAGTGAAGAAATCAGGCACAATAAGGGTGTGTAACTTCTCCAAAGCCATGTTGCTAGTAAAGGGTATGGCTGAGCTTCAGACTCAGCTTAGTCTTAGGGCCCAGACTGCTGTCTGCTATGCTGACTGGCTCCATCACAGTGAAAAACTGTGAGGCCTGTATTTCTTTAGAAAGTGTACTCTGGAGGCATTGTGAAGAGTCATTGTCAGTTGATGGGAGATTGGGATAATTAAGTCATGCTGTATCCATACTGTAATTGTTAAGAAATGAGGAAAATCTACAGGAGCTGCTTATTGGAGTGTGTCAGTGCTACATTGTTGAGTTAACAAACTCTAGTGAAGTGACTCCTTGAGGTATGTCCCCACTTCTGTAAAAGCCGCCAACCCATGTGTCTATTTGTAAGGTGCACAGAAAATGCACCTGGATAAAGAGTGAATTTTCAGAGAGTGGTGTGAAGGAGACATTGGTTTTCTTAGCTAGCGTGTACTACTTTGAATAAGTAAGTATGGATTAAAACGACATGGGGAACAAGACAGATAGCTTCAATGTATTCAGATAAGTGTCCATGAAAAGGAAGGCGGTGGACAGACGTGATAATGCCCTTGTATATTCCTTTGTGTATGCTGAAGAATGGCTGTGTACAGCAACGTTGCCAGAAGCTGCAGAGTGAAAGTGTAACATCTCACTTGTCTTTATAGACTTAAGTGTATTCACAGAAGTTTTACAGCCATCACCACTTCGCAAATTCCAGAACATTTTTCATCATCTTCCAAGGAAACCCTCACCTGTTAGCAGTTACTGCCCACTCTCCTCTCCCCCAGGCCTGCAAGCACTAATCTACTGTTTCTGGATTTGCTCATTCTGGGCATTTCCTATAAATAGACTCGTACAATATGTGACCTCTTGTGTCTGGCTTCTTTCACTTAGCACGATGTTTCTAAGACTCATCCATGTGGTAGCCTGTATCGGTATTTGATTCCTTTCAACGGCTCAGTAAATTCCCTTGTATAATATACAGCATTTTGTCCATCATTTGGTGGACATTGGGTTTCTACTTTATGGCAGCCAGGAACTTTAATGTATTTGCTTCTTTTTTTAATAAACATGTATGTGCATTCCTTTCAGGCATGCACATACATAGGAGTGAAATTGCCCAGTCATATGGTAACTGTTTAATGTTTTGAACTGCCATATTGTTTTCCAAAGCAAGTGTACCAGTTTACATGACATTTTCATTACAGCCATCCCAGTTGTTGTGAGGGTGTTGTATCTCCTTGTGACTTTGATTTGCATTTTCAGGAGGCTAATGATGTTGGAATTTTTGTAAACATACTGGCCATTTGCATATTTCTTTGAAGATGTGTCTATTCACATCCTTGCCCATTTAAAAAATTGGCTATAACAATCTTACTTACCTATAGCTTCTGAAATTTTGTCTCCTTTTTTGTTTGTGGGTTTTTTTTTTTAATTTCCCTGGAGGGAAATCTGAGTATTAAGTTTTTTCAAAGAACTAACATTTGCTTGAATGTTCTGGTGCATTGTCTATGTTTGTCCCTATCTACGTGAGACAGAATGTATAGAGTGAAAATAATGCACAGTGACATTTACATTAAATAAGTCTTCAATGTATGAACAACTCTTTACCAGGACAATTAGTTGTTTCTCTCTTTTAGAGAGAATAAAAAGTAAGTTTTGTAGTTTACATCTACAGAAAATGGGATGCTCAGGGATGAATTACTCACTTTTATAAAATTACATTTAAAAAAATTCTCTGTTGAAACTTGCGTATTTGTAAATGGTAATCCTGTCTATTTGTAAGTTGCAGTGGGACAGTTAAATTCATCTTTCTGGATGAAGGGCAGTAAGAATATTCTGTTTGAATGACATGTGTATTTCCCTTGAGAAGAGAGACTGCAGTGAGCCTGTTTGGGTGGTTAGGGGTAAGCCCTGTAACAAGTTATCCAAAAATGAGATAAATCCTCACATGGTTTTTGCAGACAGGCTTCAGTCAGGAGAGGTGTTTTATCTGAAGTTACCCATTAAAATCTCAGTAACCCACACAAGCAGCCTTGAGATAAATCACAGCCTGTACTCAGGGGTGTGGTGGTGAGTGAGGAAAGATTGTTTGCTCAGAATCTTTGTGACTCAGGTGTATCAACCACAGTTTTAGTGGAAGATAGGGGGCGGGGAATGAATTCTATTACCTTTTTGGCTTTGTTTTGAGACAAAGTTTGGAAAAGATTGAAAATGTTGCTGATGTCACTCACAATGGGTGTGCTGCTTTTAATCCATCTCCCCTTCTTTACACATTCTGTCCCCCTTAACCCCTCTTTTACCTTGAAATGAAATAGATTGGAAGTCAGAGGGGATGTGTGGAGTGTTGTTTTTGTATGTCTCCTGACCTAGTGATGGTGTGTTTATAGAAAGTTGACAGACCTTGTTTTTTTTTTCCTTTTTCCTCCTTAGTACTAACCATTTAAAGTTACACTATTTTATTTTGGACTCTTCTGTTTTGAATGCCTCCTAAATGAACATTTGAGATTTCATGAGGATTTTCATTATCATTAA
Source organism: Bison bison bison (assembly GCF_000754665.1). Classification (NCBI taxonomy): domain Eukaryota; kingdom Metazoa; phylum Chordata; class Mammalia; order Artiodactyla; family Bovidae; genus Bison; species Bison bison. Next base: position 5,952,304 of record NW_011495032.1, read on the forward strand.
ACTATAGTTTGTGTCTTGGTACACATAGAAGTTAATAACTCAGTTATTCAGTGACTGGTTGTTGAGTACCTGCTGTATACAGTCACTGGCCTGTATTTTAGAAAACAGTAGTGAGCAAGAAAGACATCAATTCCTACTCACGACACTTACATTCTAGTGAAGGAGACTGATAATAGTTATACAAACAGATGAAGGTGCTGGGGTTTCAGTAGTAGTAAATGTTGTGAGGAAAATAAAATGATGTCAGTGTGAGTGGGAGGGGCAGGCAGGTGTTCGAGGAGATCCTTCAGTTGACATGTGTAAGGGTCAGCCATCCAGAAGAGAAGGAATAACTCGGGCAGGGTTATTCCTGGCACAGGGGCCTTTGAGTTGCCTTTTGAGGGTAGAAAGGAAAGTGGATGGAGCATAAGTGAGGAAGACGCTGGTGTGATAAAGGTTCTGAGGGTGCTAGGCAGGGGACCAGGCAGGTGGGGCCTTATATATCAGGGATAATAATCGATCAATGGACATGAGTTTGACTAAACTCAGGGAGTTGGTGATGGAGTCTTTTCCAATGAGTCAACTCTTTGCATGAGGTGGCCAAAGTACTGGAGTTTCAGCTTTAGCATCATTCCTTCCAAAGAAATCCCAGGGCTGATCTCCTTCGGAATGGACTGGTTGGATCTCCTTGTAGTCCAAGGGACTCTCAAGAGTCTTCTCCAACACCACAGTTCAAAAGCATCAATTATTTGGCGCTCAGCCTTCTTCACAGTCCAACTCTCACATCCATACTTTGGCCACCGCATGGGAAGAGTTGACTCATTGGAAAAGACTCTGATGCTGGGAGGGATTGGGGGCAGGAGGAGAAGGGGACGGCAGAGGATGAGATGGCTGGATGGCATCACTGACTTGATGGACGTGAGTCTGAGTGAACTCCAGGAGTTGGTGATGGACAGGGAGGCCTGGTATGCTGCAATTCATGGGGTTGCAGAGAGTTGGACACGACTGAGTGACTGAACTGAACTGAGGGAAGCCTGGCGTGCTGCAGTCCATGGGGTCACAAAGAGTTGGACACGACTGAGCAACTGGACTGAATTTGGATTTTATTCCATGTGCACTGGGGAGCCTGTGGTGGATTTTGAGTACGGGAGGGATGTGTTCTTATATGCTCTTTCTATTTTTTTTTTTCTTATTTTTATGATACACTCTTAGAAGATGACTTTGTTGTAGGGAAATCTAAGACAAGGCTAGATTTTTTTCCTGACCAGCCAAGAGTTAATTTCTGTAGATTTTTAGCCTTCCCACCCAAATTCTTCAGCAGTATATTTTTTTAGAGTGATAACATTATTTTCTGTGGTCTGTGTACAAAGCGCTTACCACGTGCATCCAGGGAATCGAATGCAACACCCTGTTGTTAGCTAATACACATGGTCCTCATTCAGGCTTCCTCGGTGTCCTCACACTGTCTTTCAGAGCAACTTCTGTGGTCCAACTCAGGATTCTACATCAGTGTTGTTTTGATTCTTGAGCGTTTTAATCTGCAGCAGTTCCTTGGCCTCTGTTCATCTTTTGTAACATTAGCATTCCTAGTAGTACAAAGTTATTGTTTCATATAATGTCCCTAATTTAGATTTAACTGATTGTTTACTCACTATTCAAGTTAGGCATTTTTGGCAAGGAAATTTTGATGTGTCTGTGTATGTCTTTCTCTCAGACACCGTGCCTGTAGTGCATCATGTCACAGGGTACTTGATGTCACTCTGTCCGTTACTAATAGTGTTACTTTACTGAGTTAAAGTATGTCTTTGCACTAAGGAAGTTCTTTTTTTTTTTGATAATTGAAAAGTTATTAAATACCTTGTGTAAGGTTATTTTCCTTTGTAATTGAAAAAATGTCAGATACTTTGTGTAAATATTCTCTTTCCCAACAAACTTGCACCTAATGGTGAAAATGAGTTATTACAGTTGTTAGAAATGGCGACCTGCTAACCATCATTCTAAACCAATTAGTTGGTACTCTACAGGAAGAACTTTTATCTCTCTACTTACACATGGATTCAAAGATACTATTATTTGGTTTTAATTCAGTTATCCATGAACATTGTTATTTCTTTTTTTAATTAATTTTTTTGGAGTAGAAGACAATGGCACCCCACTCAGTACTCTTGCCTGGAAAATCCCACGGACAGTGGAGCCTAGTAAGCTGCAGTCCATGGGGTCGCTAAGAGTCGGACACGACTGAGCGAATTCACTTTCACTTTTCACTTTCATGCATTGGAGAAGGAAATGGCAACCCACTCCAGTGTTCTTGTCTGGAGAATCCCAGGGACGGGGGAGCCTGGTGGGCTGCCGTCTATGGGGTCGCACAGAGTCAGACATGATTGAAGTGACTTAGCAGCAGCAGAGTTGCTTTACAGTGCTGTGTTTCTGCTGTACAGCTGAGTAAATCGGCTATGTGTATATATATATTCCCTCTTTTTTGGATTTCCATATAGGTCACCACAGACCATTCAGTAGAGTTCCTTGAGCTATATAGTAGATTCTCATTAGTTATCCATTTTATAAATGCATGCTAAGTGGCTTCAGTCATGTCTGACTTTGTGACCCTGTGACTGTAGCCCGCCAGGCTCCTCTGTGCATGGATTTTCCAGGCAAAAATACTGGAGTGGCTTGCCATGCCCTCTTCCAGGGGCTCTTCCCCACCCAGGGACTGACACGTCTCATGTCTCCTGCCTTGGCAGGTGAGTTCTTTACCACTAGCACCACCTAGTGTCTATATGCCACTTACTGTTACTCCTTTTGAGAGTCAGAACTGTCCCAGGGATCTTCCTAACCCAGGGATTGAACCCAGGTCTCCTGCATTGCAGGCAGATTCTTTACCAGCCGAGTCACCAGGGAAGCCTGTGAATACTGGGGTGAGTAGCTTATCATTTCTTCAGGGGATCTTCCCAACTCAGAAATTGAACCAGGGTCTCCTGCATTGCAGGCAGATTCTTTACCAACTGAGCTACCAAGGAAGTCCAAAGAACCGTCCCACATTTGGCCATTGAGACCCTATACACTGCATCCTGTACCTCTTAACATGTCCTCTCACTTTTTAACCACTTTCTTATTTTTCAGCATAAGAATTTCCATATTCTTCTTACACTCTCCTTGCCTTAGCCCTGAAATCAGCCATTTATTTAAGAGCCCTGATTCCTTTAAGTTAAAATGGTGTTTAGGAGCCAAGATCTGGGTACTGCTTATGTTTGTTGCTGCTATAAATGTCACTAACCAGTGGACAGTTAAAAAACTAATATGTAGGGCTTCCTAGGTGGCTCAGTGGTAAAGAATCTGCTTGCCAATGCAAGAGATGTGTGTTCAACGCCTGGGTCGGGAAGATCCTCTGGAGAAGGAAAGGGCAACCAACTCCAGTATTTTTGCCTGGGAAGCTACAGTCTGTGGAGTTGCAAAGAGTCAGACACAACTTAGCAACTAAACAACAAACAACAAAATGTTGAAATCACAAATACATTCAGATACTCTTAACCCCAGTCTAGTACCTTGGGTTCTTCTCTCCCACCCAAGTTCCTCATTTCCATCTCCCTTCTCTTCTGGTGAAAAACCTGACTTAGCATGGATACCTCTATGTTCCTCCAGTCATGCTGTAGATGCTACATAGTTTCAGAGTTGCTATATTCGTATCACCATCAAAAGCAAGCCTACTAAGTACAGTTCAGTATTTCTTCACAGTTCTTCCTCCCCAGGCTAAGAGTAAATAGTTCCAAGTATGATGCTTAAAATTCACTTGCATTAATTCCTTTTTTTCCTTTCTCCAATTATGGCATTCTTTCTTGGTAAACACATTTTCATTTTTCTAGATGATGCCATATTCCCCTTCATTGCAGATGAAGTATATATATTTTTTCTTACAGCTTTACTGATGTACTCTGACATACAGTAAAATATATTTATGTAAAGGATGAGATCACTGACTCAATGGACATGAGTTTGGGTAAACTGCAGGAGTTGGTGATGGACAGGGAGGCCTGGCATGCTGCAGTCTATGGTGTCGCAAAGAGTCAGACACGACTGAGCAACTGAAGTGAACTGAAAGTGTTTGATAAGTTTTGGCACTTACACACCTGTGACACCAACACTATAATCAGGATTAATGATGGATATGGTCAGTGTAGTTTTAACTTAGATTTCTCTTTTTACGAGCATATTTTTATATGTTTACTAGTCTTGCATATTTTTTTGTTAATTGACTTTTTACCTGTAGTGTCCCTTTTTCTTTTCTATTTTTAACAAGTTTTTGATGAATATTAAGGATATTAACTTTATGTGGACAATGGCAACCTGGAAAATTTCGTGGCCAGAGGAGCGTGGCAGGCTGCAGTCCATGGGGTTGCAGAGTCGGATATGCACGCTTGCACACACACACACATGATATCTGTAACTAACTCATGTAATACTAATTGCAAGTACATTTTCAATTTGTCATTTGTCTTTTTATTTTGCTTTTAATAAGTTTTAAATTTTTATATAAGCAAATCTGTCTCTCTTTCTTCAGTAGTTTCTGGATTTTAATAGGAAAGTTTTTTCCCCTGCCACATTTTGGAAGAATTCAGCCATTTTTGTTTCTAGCACCTCTATGCTTTCATTTTCTTAAAATATATATTTGAATCTCAGATCCACTTAGAGCTGCCTTGTTACTAGGTGTGAATAATGAGTCTGTTTTATTCATTTCCAGATGACTTTGCAGTTATATCAACACTAGTTTTTTAAAAATTCATTATGGTGCTAGGATAACTGGATATCCATATACAAAGAAATGAAATTGGACCCCTGCCTCACATCATACAGACAGTGAACTCCAAATGGATCATAAGCCTAAAGTTAATAGCTAGAACTATGAAAATCCTAGAGGAAAACACGGACCAAATCTTTGTGACCATGGACTCAGCAATGGTGTTTTAGGTGTGATACCAAAAGCACATGTGACAAAACAAAAAATAGATAAGTTGAAATTCATCAAACATGAAAACTTTTGTGTCTCAAAGGATGTCATCAGGAAAGTGAAAAACATCCTGAGGTATGAGAGAAAATATTGGTAACTTTTATTGAGTTCTGTGGAGTGATTTGGCTTTTTTCTAGGCTTTCCCTATTCCTAGAGAGGGTTTGCCTTTCTTCAGTCTTTCTAATCAATGAACACTTGTTCATCTGCTCCACTACCTTCAAACTGTTTTCTCTCCCCTCCTGCGCCTTTTTTTTGTTTGTTATGAGTGAATGTGATTTTAAGACCTTATACTGTCATTTTCGAGTGGTTTTATGAGAAAGCAGGAGTAAATCTTGCATGTTCAGTGTGCAGCGCGTAATGTGCGTAATCCCCATGAATGTCTTTTGCAAAGTTCATAGTCATATCTCCTCTACTACTGCCCCTCTTTTGTTATCTCTTTTCCTTTCTGAAAGGTGCATTAAATGTATATTGCAACTTTCAGTCTATGTTCGTTTATTTCCTGCCTCGTGTTTACCATGTCTTTTTATCTAGTGCCTTCTTGGTGGTTTTCTTAATTTTTATCTTTTAATTTAATAATTTAACTCTGTTTAGTCTACTGTGTCCTGTCTATTGAATGTCGAATGACTCATTTAATTTCTCATTTCTCAGAATCTACTGTTAAAGTTTTATAAGCTCCTTCCTTGTTTTATTGATTCTTTCCTTGCTTTCTGTCTTTCAGCACATTTAATATGCTTACTTTAAACGCTCTTTTAGATCATGTTATCCTTTCAGCTTCCTCAGCTCTAACTGCTCTTACTTCTTGGGTCCCTCTGTCTGTCTCAGTATCGCATTTCTTAACTTGCTTTGGAGGCTTTTGTCTGTGAGCTCATAGACTTGCCTTGTATTCTTTCAGTGTTGTGTTTTTTTTTCCCCCCCTTCTTCCCATGCTTATCCTCTCCTCTAAGGCACTTCTGAAATTGCCCAGCCTGACATTTTATATCCTCAGCTCCGAAGAACTCTTACAATAGGATCTTTCAGGGAAATTGCCTTCAGTCCCGAGTGAGCATACAGAGGTTTGATTGTCATTTGCACAGATACTTCTAATTCTTCCCTTGGTCGCAGGTAGGTACTTTCTGTTCATTTGAAACTGGACTAGAGCTTGTTCACCTCTGTTCCTGTCCAGAAGATGCAGTCCCCTGACTCTTTGGGTGAGTCTGATTCTTGTTCTCTGCCTCACAGGAGCTGTCACAGGTTTTGTTCCTCCAAGGAGTTGGGTTTTTGACCCCAGTGCTTGTTTCCGCTCTCAGCTCCCTGAGTTCCTCCTGGCTCCAGCACCAGTTCATTACTGGGAGTTTATCACTGTTGTATCTGGAAAGGACTGAATCCTCTGCTTTATTTGTGTGATTTTAATTACTGTGTTTACCTATTTTTCCAAAGTCAACTCCTCTCTTCTCTTTCTAGCCCATCATTTGTACATACAAAGACTATCTTATTTTCAATAACTGATGTATACTTTAAGCTACAGAAAGTTCAGTTCTAATCTTAAACCTAATTTAAATATTTCTCCTTTCCCCATACATAGGGTAGTGGTGGTTTGTTCTTTTAGTCTTCACATTCTCCCACTTATTCTTGGTGGCACATGCTTTCAGCGTTGAGGAAGAAGAAAGAGAAAAGGAGCAGGGTCTAATGTGGGTGATGCTGTTGTAATCCAGCCAGGTGTTGTGGCATGAACATAACCATGCTTTTGTGTGCTGCACTTCAGTGTTCTCTCAGAGGCCCTTATAGAACCTAACATCACTTCCCCAAGGAGGCAGTTTTCTTCATACTTCACTTTTTGCCACACTCTCTCCCCGGTGTTGCTGGCTTTGGCTCTTAACTGGGAATACACTTCTTCTGCTTGGATCATCTTACTCTGAGACACCTGTCCCATAGGTAGAGTTCCAGTGAATGTGCTTCAAACTAGACTCACACGTGGCACAAGGGAAGCATACGTTTTTTCTTTTCTCCTAAGTTTTTATTTTGGAAGACTTCAAGCCCACAGAAAAGTTGAAAGAATAGTAAATGGAATAGTTATATGCCCTTCCCCCTAAATTTTCTACCTGTTAATATTTTGCCTATTTGCTGACACTGAGTTTTTCTAAACTGAAATAATTGAGGAGCACAACACAGACATTACTGTATCCATTACTACTTTTTTTGCATGGTGGTGGTTTAGTCACTAAGTCGTGTCCAACTCTTGCGACCCCATGGACTATAGCCTGCAGACTCCTCCATCCATGGGATTTTCCAGGCAAGAATCCTGGAGTGGGTTGCGATTTCCTTCTTCAAGGGATCCTCCCTGACCCAGGGATCAAACCCACATCTTCTGCATTGGCAGGCAGATCCTTTACTTCTGAGCCACAAGGGAAGCCCTTCATTTCCAAAAATCAAGGATAATCTTATATGTATTTATCACACAATTATTTTTTCCCCGCTGTGCTGGGTCTTCGTTGCAGCACATGGCCTTTTTCTGGTTACAGTGTGCAGGCTCAAAAGTTGTGGTGATCTTAAGTTCCCTGACCAGAAATCAAACCCATGTTCCCTACATTGGAAGGTGGATTCTTAACCATTGGACCACCAAGGAAGTACCTACACCCACAGGTTTTAACATTATTGTGACTATTAAAGTCCATACTAAGGTTTTTCCAGAAATTTTGATAAATGCCCTTCATAGTTGTTTTTCTGCCTGACTCAGGATCCAGTGAGAATTTCAGTTAGTTTCTCATGTTTCATTGCTCATGAAATCTTCCTCAGCCTGCTTTGCATTTCATGACATTGACATTTTTTTCAAACTTTTTGTTTTGTATTGGATTATTGCCAACAAAGGTCCATCTAGTCAAGGCTATGGTTTTTCCAGTGGTCATATATGGATGTGAGAGTTAGACTGTGAAGAAAGCTGAGTGCTGAAGAATTCATGCTTTTGAACTGTGGTGTTGGAGAAGACTCTTGAGAGTCCCTTGGACTGCAAGGAGATCCAACCAGTCCATTCTAAAGGAGATCAGTCCTGTGTGTTCATTGGAAGGACTGATGCTAAAGCTGAAACTCCAGTGCTTTGGCTACCTCATGCAAAGAGTTGACTCGTTGGAAAAGACCCTAATGCTGGGAGGGATTGGGGGCAGGAGGAGAAGGGGACGACAGAGGATGAGATGGCTAGATGGCATCACCGACTCAATGGACATGAGTCTGAGTGAACTCCGGGAGTTGGTGATGGACAGGGAGGCCTGGCGTGCTGCGATTCATGGGGTCGCAAAGAGACACGACTGAGCGACTGAACTGATAACCAGTTAACAAATAACATTGATAACTTTTTTAAAGAGCCTATGCAGGTTTCTTTGTGGAATACCTTGCAACTTAGATTTGTGAGATTATCTTAGATTCAGGTTAAACATTTTTACTGATATTTCGATTAAGGCGATGTCCACCAGATTTCTCTATAAAAGTACCTTTTCCCCCTTTAATCTGTGGAGTGTCATTTTAAAACTGAGAGTAGATATCCTATTCCCTGAAGTCTTTTATTTGGTGGCTTTGCATCCATTGATAATTTTTACCTGAATCAATTATTGTTTTGGTATTTATAATATGTTGATTTTCAAGTTCTGTCCTTCTTTCTACAAGTACAAGATGGCATTCCTCTGTAAAAGAGGGCTTCCTCTTTCCTCTCACCTTTAAAGGAAATAATGTTACTCATAGATTCGTGGATTTTTAAGAATGTATTATCATCTACTCCTGTTACTCATTTTGATGTGTGGCTTACTGTAAATTTGGCCTCTGGGAATCTATACATTCTTGCCCTCTCCAGCACTGTAAATGTAGCTTGTCCAGCCGCTGGCCTTTCCCCCAGGTTATTAAGGTAAACTTCAGTCAGCTCGTGGAGCTAGATCTCTCCATGCTAAGAGATACACTTCCCTACATAGGAGATACGTTTTTGTATACTCCCAAACTTAGAGATTCATGCATCATGTTTCCTAAGAGCTCTCTCAGCACCACACATGATGTGGGGCTGCTGCTGCTGCTGCTAAGTCGTTTCAGTCGTGTCCAACTCTGTGCAACCCCATAGATGGCAGCCGGAGAAGGCAGTGGCACCCCACTCCAGTACTCTTGCTTGGAAAGTCCCATGGATGGAGGAGCCTGGTGGGCTGCCGTCTATGCTGCTGCTAAGTCGCTTCAGTCGTGTCCCCACTCCGTGCAGCAGCATAGACGGCAGCCCACCAGGCTCCTCTGTCCATGGGATTTTCCAGGCAAGAGTACTGGAGTGGGTTGCCATTGCCTTCTCTGTGATGTGGGACTAGTAGTTGCTAATGCTTAGCGATCCCCTTTCCCCCTTGAAGTAAAATGGAATCGTCTGCTTTCACAGGTTCTTTCAGAGCCTCCATTTACTTCATGTGACTTTTCTCTGCCCTGATGTCCTGCCCTTGCAGAATGTCCCTTTGGATGTCTTGTCTTTTCTTTTATGATGTGGATAGTGCAATGTGCTCAGACTCTTTTGATAAGGTCTGCTCAAATCTTTGGAATGTGACATGTATTAAGTTTCCTAGGACTGCTGTTATAGCTGGATGACCACAGAATTTTGTCTCGTGATTCTAGAGGCCAGAAGTTCAAGAGATGAAGATGCAGGCCAGATGCTTCCTTCTGAGAATGGTGAGAAGATCTGTTCCAGCCTCTTTCCTGGCTGTTGGTGGTTTGCTGGCAGGGTGGATTGCAGAAATACCACCTAGTCTCTGCCTTCATCATCACATGGCCTTCTTGGGTGTATATCTGTGTCCATACTTGCCCCTTCATAAGGATGTGTTTTCAAATGGGCTGAACTGAAGGATATCAGTCATGGTGCATGAAGTGCCTGCCCTCCCCTCCAGTATGATCTCAGTTCAGTTCAGTCACTCAGTCACGTTCAACTCTTTGTGACCCCATGGACTGCAGCATACCAGGCTTTTCCCTGTCCATCACCAACTCCTAGAGCTTGCTCAAACTCATGTCCATAGAGTCAGTGATGCCATTCAACCATCTCGTCCTCTATTGTCCCCTTCTCCTCCTGCCTTCAATCTTTCCTAGCATCAGGGTCTTTTCAGGTGAGTCAGTTCTTCGCATCAGTCAGCCAAAGGATTGGAATTTCAGCTTCAGCATCAGTCCTTTCAATGAATATTCAGGACTGATTTCCTTTAGGATTGACTGGTTGGATCTCCTTGCAGTCCATGGGACTCTGAAGAGTCTTCTCCAACACCACAGTTCAAAAGCATCAATTCTTTGGCACTCAGCTTTCTTTATAGTCCAACTCTCACATACATACATGAATACTGGCTTTGAGTAGACGGACCTTTGTTGGCAAAATAATGTCTCTGCTTTTTAATATGCTGTCTAGGTTGACCATAGCTTTTCTTCCAAGGAGCAAGCATCTTTTAATTTCATGGCTGCAGTCACCATCTGCAGTGATTTTGGAGCCCCCCCAAAAGAGTCTGGCACTGTTCCCATTGTTTTTCCATCTTTTTGCCATGAAGTGACATGACTTGATGCCATGATCTTAGTTTTGTGAATGTTGAGTTTTAAGCCAACTTTTTCACTCTCTTCTTTGACTTTCATCAAGAGATTCTTTAGTTCTTGTTCACTTTTTGCCATAAGGATGGTGTCATCTGTGTATCTGAGGTTATTGATTTTTTTCCCAGAAGTCTTAATTCAGCTTGTGCTTCATCCAGCCTGGCATTTCACATGATGTACTCTCTATATATAAAGCTGAAACTCCAATACTTTGGCCACCTGATGCAAAGAGCTGACTCATTTGAAAAGACGCTGATGCTGAGAAAGATTGAAGGCAGGAGGAGAAGGGGACAACAGAGGATGAGATGGTTAGATGGCTTCACCGACTCAATAGACATGAGTTTGAGTAAACTCTGGAAGTTGGTGATGGACAGGGAGGCCTGGCATGCTGCAGTCTGTAGGGTCACAAAGAGTTGGACACAGCTGAACGATTGAACTGAACTGAACTCTGTATATAAGTTAAATAAGCAGGGTTACAACACAGAGCCTTGAGGTACTCCTTTCCCGATTTGGAACCAGTCTGTTGTTCGATGTCTATTTGTAACTGTTGCTTCTTGACCTATATATGGATTTCTCAGGAGGCAGATAAGGTGGTCTGGTATTCCCATCTCTCAAAGAATTTTCCACAGTTTGTTGTGATCCACACAGTCAAAGGCTTTGGCATAGTCAATAAAGCAGAAGTAGATGTTTTTCTGGAAGTCCCTTGCTTTTTCAATGATCCAGCAGATGTTGGCAATTTGATCTCTGCTTCCTTTGCCTTTTCTAAATCCAGCTTGAATATCTGGAATTTCACGGTTCACGTACTGTTGAAGCCTGTCTTGGAGAATTTTGAGCATTACTTTGCTAGCATGTGAGATGAGTGCAATTGTGTGGTAGTTTGAACATTCTTTGGCATTGCTTTTCTTTGGAATTAGAATGAAATCTGACCTTTTCCAGTCCTGTGGCCACTGCTGAGTTTTCCAAATTTGCTGACATATTGAGTGCAGCACTTTTACAGCATCACCTTTTAGGATTTGAAATAGCTCAGCTGGAATTCTATCACTTCCATTAGCTTTTTTCATAATGATGCTTCCTAAGGCCCACTTGACTTGAGTATGATCTCATCTTGACCTAAGCAATGTATACCTGGAAATGTATTTCCAAGTAAAATCCCAATCCAAGATCATGAGCATGAGGACTTATGCATATGAATTTGGGGTGGGGCACAGTTTAACCCATAACATGCGTACTTTTAAACCACTGTTCTTCAGAAATTCCAAAATAATTCAACATTCTTTTAGATATGAACTTCTATTTCATTTCTGATTCATGAAGCTTTTAATCTTACTTTTGAGTACTGTGGACTATTTGTGTCCCTCCAAAATTCATACGTTGAGATCTAGTCCCCAGTCTGATGGTATTTGGAGGTAAGACCTTTGGGAAGTGATTTCATGAAGGTGGACTTAAGCCCTGGTGAATGGGATTAGTGCCCTTGTAAAAGAGACCCCAGAGTGCTCCCTCATTTCTTTCTGCCACATGAGGACGCAGCAAACAGATAGTCTCTAAACTAAAAAGAGGGCCCTCACCAAATACTGTATGTGCTGGTAAGACTTGGCAACAAGTCTAGAACTAGACTAGAACTGGGAGAAATAAAGTTCTGTTGTTAATAAGCTACCCAGTCTATGGTATTTCTGTTAAAGTAGCCTGAACAGGCTAAGACATATGGGTGTAGTTAAAATAAAAAATTTCTATCATATGTCCATCTTAGGACCACAGGAAATGAACTACCAATTTTTATATTCTTTTGTCCAAAAATATTTGTATCCATATTTTTTAAAATTTATGGTGAAAATTTCAAGATTATATATAGGTCCAACATATGGTGAACCACGGCATTCTCATCAGTCAGCTTCAACAAACTCCTGTATTCTATCATTTTTGTTTCATCTCTTCCTCGTCACCACCATCATCTCTTCTCTTGATGTTGTTAACCTTATTTAAAAAGAAAAAAGCCTCTCAAGTTGCACTGATTCACATTTAGAAAGGATAACCATTGGAGAAGTACAAAAAGACTTGAAAATGAGCTGAATAGATGGTTTTACACTAATAGATTTTTACAAGTGTTAAAAGTGCCTGAAGTACCTTTACTCCCATGGTTTCCAAGTGAGTTCCAAGTGAGAAACCCTTCTAATTAAATTTATCTGGGAATTCCAAATAAAATCTCATTAAAAAGTTACCAGGGGAAACCAAAACTCTACCATCTGCTCCACTTTCTGTGTAGCTCATTTGAGTCTGAAATCCTTTGGGCTCTGTAGAACACATGTTGATGACCACAGTGAAGGAAGCTGTTTGAAAGTGTACAGCCACGTGGTTGCAGAGATAGGACTGGGACACAGCGGTCTTGACTTGCAAAGAAGCTCTCTTTGTTCTTACTGTCTCTCTCATCAATTTTTGAAAGTTTTTTTTTTTTTTTCTTATTTGTGTCCCAGACCCAGAGTGATTAAAGCACGGCCTTCATTCCTCTAGGAAGGCAGGCAGCAGTGGCAGTTTGTTTCCTTCCTCCTCACTCAGTATTAGGTCAAGAAAATAAAAATGTCTACATTGACCTTTGAACTTTGCCACAGCAGATAAATTGAAAATCTTGTTCTTTAAAAAACTGTTGGAGGGCTTCCCTGATGGCTCAGTGGTAAAGAATCCATCTTCCAATGCAGGAGACATGGATTCGATCCCTGGTCTGGGAGGATCCCACATGCCATGGAGCAACTAAGCCCGTGTTCCCCATCTGTGGAGGCTGTGCTCTAGAGCCTAGGAACCACAGCTACTGAAGCCTGCTCGCCCTAGAGCCCACGCTCCACAATAAGAGAAGCCACCACAAGGAGAAGCCTCTGCACTGCAACTAGAGGGTAGCCCCCACTCGCCATTATTAGAGAAAAGCCTGCACAGCAGCGAAGACCCAGCACAGCCAAATAAATAAATAAAATTATAAAAAACATAACTGTTAGAATACTTGCTTTTCTAGATGATTTTTTTTTTTTTTTACTGTTTGGCTGTACTTCGCAGCATGCAGGATTTTAGTTCCCTGACCAGGGATCAAACCTACACCCCTTTAAGTGGAGTCTTAACTGCTGGACTGCCAGGGAAGTCCATGAATTGTTTTCGTATTTCATTTTCCTGTTGTTCATTTCATGAATAAAGATACATAGTTGATTTTTGTATATTGATGTTGTATCCTGCAACTTTGTTGTTTCAAATTGAACTAGATTATTTTTAGTTTTGAAATCCTAAATTTGACTAAGGTTTTTACATATTTAAAAATGTTTGTACACATTATAAAATTCATTTATTGGGACTTCCCTGGTGGTCCAGTGATTAAGGATCTGCCTGCCAAGGCAAGGAATACAAGTTTCAATTTCTGGTCCTCGAAGGTTCCACATGCTGTGAAGCTACTAAGCTCATGCACCACAACTATTGAATCCGTGCCCTAGGGCTTGTGAACCGCAGCTATTCAAGCCTGAGCACAGCAGAGCCTGTACTCCACAACGTAAGCCGCCGCAATGAGGAGCCCATGTACCTTAGCTAGAGAGTGACGCTCGCTTTCTGTGATTAGAGAAAGGTCGAGAGCAGCCACAAAGACCCAGCTTGGCCAAAAAGTAAATAAAATTTAAAAGTTCATTTATGGTAAATGTACAAGTCCATGATTTTTAGAAATGTATAAAATTGTACAATCACTACAGTCTAGTTTTAGAACATTTTCATGATCTCCAAAAGTTCAGTCTTTATAAATTTTACTTTCCTAGACATTTTGTATGAATGAAATTATACAGTATACAAGGTTTTATGTCTGGTTTTCTAGAATAATTTTCAGATTTATCCATGTATTCTAATGTGCTCCTTTCAGTTGCTGATTAATGCATTTTATGGATATACAGTGTTTTGTTTATACATTCACCAGTTGTTGGAAATTTGCATTTTTTCCATGTTCTGGCTGTCAGTAATGTTATAAGCATTCCTGTACATATCTTAGTGTGGACATAAAATGTCATTTCTCTTGAATAGACTCCGAGGAGGGAAATTGCTGGGTTGTATGGTGAATTTATATTTTAACTTTTAAAGGAATTGACAGACGTTTTTCCGGAGAGGAAATGCTTGAATGTTCCAGGTCTTCACATCCTAGCCAACATTTGTGATTTTCTGTCTTTTTGATTACAGCTGTTTAAGAGAGTGAATAGTGGCATTTCCTTGTTTTGATTTGCATTTTCCAGAGGGCTACTGATGTTGAGCATCTTTTCATGTGCTTGTCAGCCATTAATCGATTGATTGTCTTTGCAGGAATGTCTATTTGAAACTTTTGCTCATTTTTATATGAGTTATTTATCTTTTTGATATTAAGAGTTCTTTGTATATGTTGGATACCAGTTCCTTATGAGAGACTGATTTGCAAAATTTTTCATTTCATCTGTGACTTCTCTCTTCATTTCAATCAACAGTATTTTTTTGAAGCTCAAGCATTACATTGTGATGAAGTCCAATTTCCCATTGTTTTTTTTTTATGGGTGGTACCTTTGGTATCATATCTGAGAACATTTTGCCAAACCCAAATCACAAAGATCTTTTCCTCCTGTGTTTTTTTCAGATATTTATTGTTTCAGCTCTTAACATTTCAGTGTGTTATCCATGTTGATTTAACTTTTGTGTCGTGTGAGGTAAGGGTCTAAATTCACATTTTTGCATGTATTTTTAGTTGTTTTGACACCAGTTGTTGAATGCCTATTCTTTTATGCATTGATTTGTCTTGGCAAAAATCAACCATAAGCATTATGAATTCCGAACTCTCAATTTCATTCTGTTGATTTACATATCTATTAAAAATTTTTTTTATTTATTTATTTTTGGCTGTGCTGGGTCTTCATTGCTGCACAGGCTTTCACTAGTTGTGGTGAGCTAGTTGTATTCTTTATTATGGTGCTTGGGTTTCTCATTATGGTGGCTTCTTTGGTTGTGGAGCATGGGTTCTAGGCACGTGGGCTTCAGTAGTTGAGTACATGGGTCCAGTAGTTGTGGTTCCTGGGCTCTAGAACACAGGCTCAGTAGTTGTGGTGCAGGGGCTGAGTTGCTCTGTGGCATATGGGATCTTCTCAGACCAAGGATCAAACCCATGTCCCCTGTCTTGGCAGGCGGATTCTTCACCACTGAGCCACTAGGGAACCCCCTACATACCTATTTTTGTGCCAATACCACACTGTCTTAATAACTGTGGTTTTATAGCAAGTTGCAGTATATATCCTCCAGCTTTCTTCTTTTCCAGAATGCACTTGGTTGTTCTAGCTTCTGAATTTTCACATTTTTTTCATCTAATTCATGAACATAAAGTATAAAGTGTCTTTCTGTTTATTTAGATATCCTTTATTTATTATAGTTTTAAGTGTATAAGCTCTGCATGTGTGCTCAATCACTTCAGTCATGTCCAGCTTTTTCGACCTTATGGACTCTAACCTGCCAGGTTCCTCTGTCTATGGAGTTCTCCAGGCAAGAATACTGGAGTGGGTTGCCATGCTTTTCTCCAGGGGATCTTTCCTACCCAGGGATTGAACCCAAGTCTCTTGTGTTTGCTGCATTGGCACGAGGGTTCTTTACCACAAGTGCCATGTGGGAAGCCCAACAAGCTCTGCATATCCTTTATTAAATTTATTCCTGTTTTTATTCTTTTGATGGTAACAATTATTTTAATAATAGTAACAGAATTATTGTAATCTCAGTTTTCTATTGTTCATTGCTAGTGTATAGGCATAATTGAATTTTGTGTGTTGATCTTGTGTCCTGCCTCCTTGCTGAACTTGTTTATTACTTTCCAGGAGCATTTTGTGGATTCCATTGACTTTTCTACATACAGGATTCTGTCATCTGCACATAAAAACCTCTTCCTTTGTATCTCTTTCTTTCTAGTTTGGGCCCTTAATTTACTCTGCCTTTTTTTCTTACTGCACCTTTTAAAACCTTCTGTGTATTGTTGAATAGAAGTGATAAGAGTGGAGTCTTTGTCTTGTTTCTGACTTAAAAGAGAAATAATTTGGTCATTCATCATTCAGTGTAATGTTGTGCTATGCTGTGCTTAGTTGTGACCCCATAAACCCTTCAGGCTTCTCTGTCCATGGAACTCTGCAGGCAAGAACACTGGGGTGGGTTGTCATGCCCTCGTCCAGGGGATCTTCCCAACCCAGGGATCGAACCCAGGCCTCCCACATTGCAGGTGGATTCTTTACCGTCTGAGCCACCAGGAAAGCCCCAATGTAATGTTAGCTGTTGATTTTTTTGTGTGTGTATTTCCTTTATCAGTTTGAAGATATTCTTATCTATTCTTAGTTTGTTGAGAGTTTTACCATTAGTGTTGTTGGATTTTGTCACATGCTTTTTCTGTATCTATTGAGATGATCATGTGGTTTGTTTCTATTAATATGTAGTATTACATTAATTGATTTTGGAATGTTAAACTAACTTTGCATTCCTGTGAAAAGTCCCAGTTGATCATGGTGGACAGTCCTTTTTCTTCCTTGCTTGATTTCTTGTTGTATGTTTGGTATTGCTCCACTGTCAGGATAATAATGGGCTCATAGAATGACTTGGAGAATGTTGCCTTTCCTATATTTGTAAAATAGTTTGTTGATGGTTAGAATTATTTCTTCTTTTAAATATTTGATAGAATTTTTCAGGAGGTTCTCTGGGTCTGAGCTTCTCTTTGTGAGAAGATTTTTAATTACCAGTTAATGTCTATACTTTTCTGCATCTATTCAGACTTTCTGTTTTCCTGGAGTGAGCTGTGGTGGTTTGTGGCTTTCAAGGAATTTTTGCATATCATCTAAGTTGTTGAGTTTATTGGTGTACAATTCATAATATTCCCTTCTATCTTGTTAATGTTTGTAGTGTCTGTAGTGATGTCACTCTTCCCATTCCTGATATTGTATATACATATTCTTATTTTTCTTTTTATCAGTCTAGCTACAAATTATTAATACATAAATCAATTATTAATTGAGCTCAAAGAACTAGTTCTCAGTTTAATTCATTTTCTCTATTATTTTTCCTTTTATCTTTATTATTTCCTGCCTTCCTCTTCCTTTGCATTTAATATGCTCTTTTTCTAATTTATCAAAGTATAAACTGAGGTCATTGATTTGAAAACTTTGTTCTAATGTAGATGTTTAATATTATAAGTATTCCTCTAATTATTATTTTAGTAGAATCCTACAAATACAGATGTGTTATGTGCTTTTTTTTTTTTTTTGATGTGTTATGCTTTTGCTTTCATTAGTTTAAAATTCTTTTCTAATTTTCCTTTTCATATCTTTTTTGATCCAGTGATTATTTAGAAGTACATTATATAGTTTCCAAATATTTGGCGATTTTCCAAGGAACTTTTTGTTTTGATTTATAATTTATGTTCCAGTCAAAGAACATACATACTTTGTATGATTTGAGTCCTTTTGAATTTAACTCTTGTTTTATGGCCCAGAGTATGACCTGTCTTAGTGATTATTCTGTATGCCCTTGAGAAGATCATGTGTTTTGATGTTTTGGGTAGAGTATTTTCTAAATGTCAGTCAAGTAAAGTTGGTGGTTAGTGATGTTCACATCCACTATATCCTTGCTGATTTTCTGTTCTATCACTTATTGAAAGAAGGGTGTTGAAATCTCCAACCATAATTGATTTGTTTGTTACTCTTTGCAGTTCTTTCAGTTTTGGCTCCATGCATTTTATTTATTTATTTTTTTTCATGCATTTTAAAATGCCACCATTAAGTTAATAAATATTTAGGATTTTTATGTTCTCTTGATTAAATGACCCCTTTATCCTTATGAAGTGATCATCTTCATTTTAAGTACTATTCTTTGCTCTTAACTCTACTTTGATATCAATATGTTCACTGTAGCTTTCTTTTGACTAGTGTTAGCATAGTGTATCTTTTTCTGTCCTTTTATTTTTTATCTTTGTTAATTTGTTTCTTCATAGTTAAATTGTTTCATGTAGGCACCACATAACTGGGTTTTGCTGTTTAAATTTTAACTGATAGTCTCTGCATTTGAAAATTGTTATGTTTCATCTTTGCACAGTGGCAGTATAGTCAATGAGGTTTATCCATGGCACAGTTATTGTTAATTGAAAACTTTTCCCAATCCTCTGCAGTGATGACTTGAAATAGAGTTGACATTGGCAATTTTTTTAAAGTATCAAATTATTGACTATACTGGGTCTTAGCTGAGGCATGTTGGCTCTTTAATGGGCATATGGGATCTTAGTTGTGGCATGTGGCATCTTAGGTCCCTGATCAGGGGTTGAGCCCAGCTACCCTGCCTTGGAAACTCAGAGTCTTAGCCACTGGACCACTTAGGAAAGTCCTGACATTAGCAATTTTTGACAGTCTCTGCAGAGATTGATTTTTTTTTAATGGTATGTTTATACTGTTTCCTTTTAATATGATTATTGGTATGATTGAGTCTGTCATCCTGCTGTTTGTTGTCTGTCCCATATGTTTCTTGTTTCCATCTTCTTCTTTTTTCATTAATTTTTTAAAAATTTCCTTTATGTCCTTTTCTTATTCCTTAGCTATAACTCTTTGGTGTTTTTTTTTTTTTTTTTTAACTTTAATGGTTACTTTAGCATTTATCAGTCAACGTTCAAGGAATTTTATACTGTTTCATGTGTAGTATAACAACTTTACAGTAGCGTGCTTCTATTTCTCCTGTCCCAGCCTTTTTACCGTCATTTGCCAAACATTTTTCTTCTATGTGTGTTTTAGACCCTATAATACATTGTTCATTTTACTTCTGCCTGTATGTTTCCCTTTAATATTTTTTTAGTGCTGGTCTTTTGGTCATGAATTCCTATTGTCTGTCTTCTTTTTTAAGATTTAATTCATACTGTTTACCCATTCACAGCCAACAATTCAGTGTTTTTAGCACTTTCATAGAATTGCGCAACCTTTATTACAGTTTTACTTTAGAATATTTTGCCCCTCACTAAAAAAACCCAAAAAAAACCCACTTAGTATTCTTGCCTGGGAAATCCTATGGATAGAGGAACCTGGCAGCCTACAGTCCACAGGGTTGCAAAAGAGTCGAACACAACTTGTTGACTAACCAACAAAAAAGAAACCCCATATCCACTATCAGTTGTTCTTCTCCACACTCACTCACCCTTTTGGTAAGGGAGGGATCCTCTACCCTAAATACTGTTAAATGGCCCAACATACAATGCCCAGCCCTGTCAGCAGTTTACTAAACATATATACT
The DNA here is from genome assembly GCF_000754665.1 of Bison bison bison. Taxonomy (NCBI): domain Eukaryota; kingdom Metazoa; phylum Chordata; class Mammalia; order Artiodactyla; family Bovidae; genus Bison; species Bison bison. Next base: position 5,972,096 of record NW_011495032.1, read on the forward strand.
CATGGCTCTAAGGAGGACGAAACCTCACAACAATGGGGATGCATCATGTCTCTCTTGGGAGCAAAGTGAACAAACATGGGCTTTTTTGGGAGGCAGGCTTTATAGGAATGTGAGAATGAGTTAACCCCTTGTTTCCCACCAGGGGATATGATTGGCTTGTCTGAATAATTTCACAGGCTGGCAGAGAAATGAAACTTATTGATTAAGAATCTGGTAGGATGCAGCTGGTACAGTTTTGGAACCTTTTTCGCTGGGAGGGCATATCTATCTGATGAGAGTTGGGAAGCTCATGGTTGGGCCTTGGGGGCCCATGAGGCTCAGGGACGTCAAGACAGCCTTTTTATGGAATCCTAATTTCAGACCTTAAACCACAGCAGTTAATCTCCATTCCTCTCTAGCTTCTGACAACCACTAATCTACTTTCTGTGTTTGTGAACTTGTTTTTTCTAGACATTTCATATAAATGGCCTCATATGATATGTGGTATTTTGTGTCTGACTTTTTTCCCTTAACGTTGTATTTTCAAGGGTCATAGCGTGTTTCAGTACATGACTCCTTTTCTTGCTGATTATTATGCCATTCAGTGTTCTTGCCTGGAGAATCCCAGGGACGGGAAAGCCTGGTGGGCTGCTGTCTATGGGATCACACAGAGTTGGACACCACTGAAGCGACTTAGCAGCAGCAGCAGCAGAGGAGGCTAGGAGAAGGCAATGGCAACCCACTCCAGTGCTCTTGCCTGGAGAATCCCATGGATGGAGGAGCCTGGTGGGCTGCAGTCCATGGGGTCGCTAGGAGTCAGATACGACTGAGCGTCTTCACTTTCACTTTTCACTTTCGTGCATTGGAGAAGGAAATGGCAACCCACTCCAGTGTTCTTGCCTGGAGAATCCCAGGGATGGCAGAGCGTGGTGGACTGCCATCTATGGGATCGCACAGAGTCGGACACAACTGAAGCGACTTAGCAGCAGCAACAGCATGGACAGATCATGTTTTATTTATCCGTTCCTCAGTTAATAGGCATTTCCACTTTTTTGCCTATTATGAATAGTGACTCCATGAACATTTGGGTACACATCTCTGAGTGTATGTTTGTTTTCACTTTTCTTTGGTGTATATATAGGTTTTCCTTTGTTTTTGAAAGCTTTTTGGCTAGATATAAAATTTGGATTGGTAGGCTTTTATTCTTTACATATCTTTGAGATACTCCTCCACTGTCCTCTAGTTTGCATTATTTCTGATAAGAAATCTGCTGTCCTCCTTATCTTATTCTTTTTGAATGTACAATGTTTTGGCTGCTTTTAAATTTTTCTTTTCATCATTGGTTTTAAGCAGTGTGGTTACAATGTGCTTTGGTGTAGTTTTCTTCATGTTTTTTGTGTCTAGAGTTTCCTGAAATTCTTGAATCTGTGGGTTTATAGTTTTCATCAGATTTGTAAATATCAGTCATCTTTTTCTTCAAATACTTTTTCTCCCCTCCCTTTTTCGCCCCTCCCCCCACCACCCCAGGACTGTATCTAGTCAGTTATTCATGTAGTTGGTTGCTTGAAGTTGGCCCACAAAGAAGAACTGACATTTTCATTTGGGAGGTAATCCTTTTTCCCTGTGTGTTTTATTTTGGATAGTTTTTATTGCTGTGCCTTTAAATTCAGTATCTTTTAAAAAATCTAATCTGCTGTCCACCTCACCCAATATATTTTCCATCTTAGATATTGTGGTTTTCATCTCTAGAATCTTGGTTTGAGTCTTTTTTGTATGTTGTAATTTCTGCTTAGCTTTTTGAGCATATGAAATACAGCTCTAATAACAGTTTTTAGTGTCTTTCTCTGCTAATCCTAACATGCTGATTTCTGTTGATTGATTTTTCTTTTTAGTATGGATGTCTTTTTCTGCCTCTTAGCATTTCTAATAATCTCTGACTAGATACCTGACATTTTGAAGTTTACATTGTTGGATACCAGATCATTTTGTATTCCTTTCAGTCTTGAGATTTGTTTTAGAATGCAGTTAAATTACTTGGAAACACTTTGATCCTTTCAGCTCTTTCTTTTATGATGTGTTAAGTGGATTTGTCACAAGGCTGTCTGGATAAATTATTCTCTACTCCTGAGGCAGGATCTTTTTCATACTCAGTACCCTTGTTATGTGTTTTTATAGTGTGTAAAGAAGGACACTGTGGCCCAGCATGAGTGCCACTAATTCTTTCCGAAGCCACACAGAAGGAGGAAATCCTTTTGGATGGTTCTTTTCCCAGTCTCAGGAGTTTCCTTCCACATGTTCCCTGATCAGTACCCTACTGCATCTTGAGGGGAGCCTTCTGCAGACCTCCAGGATTCTCTCCTGCCTGGTACCCTGTCCAGTGAACTTCAGCTGTCCTGGTCTCCCTGGACTGTCAGCCACAGGACGTCTCTGTGCCCCACCTCACTGTAATCTCTGTATTATAACATGGAGATTCTCTTAAAACAAGGACTCCTCATTGTTTTCTGAATCTCAGAATTTCTGCCTTTTTGTTGTCTGATGTCTAATATCTTGAGAATTGTTTATTTTCCCCTTAGGTTATTTCAGTTGGGAAGCTAAATTCAGCCCCTTCTTCTCCAATTTGGAAGGAAGAGAATCTGCCCAAAGGTTTTGACAGATGAATAAGCCACTTGGCATATGAACTCTTACATGATTTTTTTTTTCCTTAAATGACTTTTTTTCCAACAGATTTTTATTAGTGTTTTAAATTCTTTTCATGATAAATGTCTTGATCTAAGTATATTTTCTGTTACCTTTACAGCTTGCCTCTGAAGCTTGATTTGCTAGATAGTCCAGACTTACTGGAAACAACCATTAATGAGGTAGCTGGGGCACCTGACACCATGGACACCTCCCAAGTCCCAGGTGAAGTGAGCACAGCCACCAGGCAGGCTGGGTTAGAGGGACCTGAAGGTGAGTGCAGGAGTGAGTAAATGTTCTGTGTGATATCAGTGACAGTAGTCTATGTCTTTTGAAATGAGCTGTTTGTCAGTCACTTCAAGAGTATTTTATGCAGCAGCAGTTGAATTTGAAATGTTAATGTAGAATAGACATTAAACATAATTTAAACATAAAACATAATTTAATTTAAACATTAAACATAATTTAAATATTAAACATAATTTAGTGTTATGCCTTCTTGCCTTTTTGGCTTAAGCGTCCATTGAAATGTTTAAGATCACATAACTGATACCATTAAACATTTGTGTCATTTATAAGTCATTAAACATTTTTTAATTTTCAAATTTTCTTTTTGTTTCTTGAGTGAAAATCAAGAGAAAAATGTTTCCTTAGAGATTATCTAGGGCACAGGATTGAACAAATGTTTGGACATTCCTTTAGTGCATAGGAAATATTTTGTTATTAATGAGAGCTGTTGTTGCCCAGACCCACAAAAATAAATAATCAAGAAAGAATGCTGCTCTCCTTAACTTTTTAAAAGGTTAAAAGGAAATAAGAAATTTGCACATATTTCTATCTATTTGTGAGTTTGGTTTGATATTAAAACATAACTGTCTTTAAACAAAAGCTTTCTGTTGAATTTCAGTGTAAGTGTGATCATTTAAAAGCAGCTTATGTTTACATGGCTCTTGGCAATTTTGATTTCTTTTTCTAAAATTAAGCACCGTCTTTTAAACAACTTATAGAAAATTGCCAGTGAGTATGCTGTTCTCTCTGAAGAGTGTAAAATACAGCAATAGGATTTAGTAATTTAGAAAGATGTGATGAAAAATTTCACAGTGCTTCTGGTTCATAGAACATGCTGAATTACTGCTGGTAGTGGGCTTTCCTGGTGGCTCAGAGGTTAAAGCATCTGCCAGCAATGCGGGAGACCTGGGTTCTATCCCTGGGTCAGGAAGATCCCCTGGAGAAGGAAATGGCAACCCACTCCAGTATTCTTGCCTGGGGAATCCCATGGATGGAGGAGCCTGGTGGGCTACAGTCCACGGGGTCACAAAAGAGTTGGACACGACTCAGCAGCTTGACTTTCACTTTCAGTTGGTTTAAAAAATCTGTTCTTTTGTTCCTGAAGTAACTACTACAAATGCACTGTTAAATGTTCTGGCATGTTATATATTATGTTTTTATTGACAGCTACCATATTTAAATTGTTTTTCTGAGTCTGAGGTCTGGGAAACATAAATTCAGTTCAGTTCAGTTCAGTTGCTCAATCATGTCCAACTCTTTGCGACCCCATGAATTGCAGCACGCCAGGCCTCCCTGTCCATCGCCAACTCCCGGAGTTCACTCAAACTCATGTCCATCGAGTCCTG